>NC_045786.1:23970880-24282293 GCF_009873245.2 Balaenoptera musculus | reverse complement strand
CAAACCCAAAGGGAAAGCAGTCAGGCTCTAGAAAATGCCTCAGGGGGTCACCCAACAGTTCTGCCCACAATTCTTTTCACCCCAGCTGCACTGGGCATCAATGATCAAGCCTGTTTTCTGACCCACTAGCCGGAGGCACGGACGCAGCACCATCTCCTTGCCACGGTGGCCTGGGACGGAATCTCCGGGGTAGCTGACTTGTTGCAGTGAAAGTCTGTGCTTTCTTTACACCCTCCCGTCCAGCGTCCGCTCAAACCACGCCTCCTGCAGGCCCTGCAGCTCCAGCCCTGACAGGCACCTCCGTTTCCACCCAGAGACCACAGGCTGTCACAGCAGTGATGAGAACTGGGGGTGTCAGCCCTCCTCTAACTGCTTTACATGCAGCACCTTATTTAATCCTTGTTCCAAGAACCCTGACAGACGGGCACTCAAGGGACTTAACAGGTCGCACAGCTGTCCAGCTACGAAGCAGGGGTCCAACGCAGGTGGTCTGGGGTGGAAGCTGGAACTTCTCCGAGGCACCCTCCCAGGTCAGACAGCCCCGCTCCACCACCACCCCCTTCTCCATCTGAAGGATCCGAGGCGGACCCCGGGGCCAGCTTATCTGTCTCTGTGGTGGTGAGCGATAATGTGTCCAGGGCCAAGTCAGGCAGCAGGAGGACCCAGGGGGTGGGGGGTGGGCGAGAGGCAGCTGCCACCCTCGGGGAGGAGGACAGAAGGGGCAGGGCTCCTGGGGCCTGTTTGCAAAGAAGGAGGAGAGAGCCGGCAGAGGATGTGGGTGTGACACTCGGCCCTGAGCCGACGGAGGCACTAGGTCCCGGAAGAGCAGTTTTTGGAGAATTCCAGCTGCTGAAAACGGATCGGGCTCCTCCAAATCAGAAACACTCGGGTGGAGACTGAGCCTTCAGGAGCTGCCCGCTGCACCCTGATGAACCTCAACAGGACCGCAAGAGACCTGATGATTCCACCACTTGGAGGCAGTGGTGAGGCGAAGACCAAGGCTTAAACCTCCCAATTGCAACTTTGAGACCCTTCCTCAGAGCTCTTGATCCTTCCTAAAACTCTCATCTAGGCTGTTAACAAAAATTTTGTTTCCACCCAATTTTAATTCATTACAAGCTACGTTTCCCTCTCTTCTCCCAATAAAAGACGCTGTAGCAGCTTTCCTGCTCGCTCCAGCATTCACTCCCGTCAATCAAGAAAGGAAAAGGTGGAACCTCCCTGGCAGTCTGGTGGTTAAGACTCCCCACTTCCAATGCAAGGGGCTCGGGTTCCATCCCTAGTCAGGGAGCTAAGATCCCACATGCCAATAAATAAATAAACAAATAAATAAATAAAATCCATAAAAAAAGAAAGAAAGGAAAAGGTACCACTGGGACCCACCCCCTCCCCACATGTGAGTCAGTGAGATCAGTGCCCAGGAAAGCTCTGCTGCTCTCTGCCATCAAAACAAACACTTTAAAAAGCAACCAAGAGTCAGACCTAGAATGGGATTGTAAAGATTAAAACCTTTATGCCTTTAACTCTAAGTATGCTGTTTTAACAATAAAATCAAACACAAAATTGAGGGTTTTCGGAACCTGTAACATGTAACACTTCCTCCGCCACTTATGCCCTGAGCAGCTGATTCTCTAAAGACATTTCAAAGAGCAAGAGACAGACACACAGTGTTTATGAGTGGAGGTCTCATAAACCCGGAGCAAATATTTACAGCTGATTCATAAACTTCTTAAACTCGTAAACATTTTATCAAGGAAACTCTGACGGCCTCTTTTCTCTGCATCGGAACTGGTCAGAGGCATTTCCCCACGATGTCATGCAAGCAGACTGTGAAAAGCTACTAAGGAAATGTCACAGCTCAGAAGAAGGCGGGAGTGTTCTTTAGTGGTGATCCAATTCTAGAACACAGAGAGCTGTGTATGTGACTGGAATCGTTCATGTTAACTAGAAAAAGAATACTCAAAGTGGGAGTGCAAACGACTTTACAGTGAAAAATGGAATCAACACAGGACTCATTACCTTTTTTTAAGTCATCAGATCTTGGGTTGTAGAATGTAACAAGCTGAAATAAGACTAATCATGCAGAGGAGAATATTAAACCTGTCACCAGCACCCAGTCAAGGAATAGAGAATCAGCAGGTTCAGAATGAATGAAATCTTACAGGGCACCTTCTTGTGCGCTAGATTTTTTTTTTAAGTGGATAGAGAAAGGAAGAAGACATTCAATCTTTGTCATTTTAACTGCTGATAGTCGGTTGGTAGGATCACAAGGTTTAGAAAATGTTTCCACTGTGAGTACATTAAACAGACACAGGGTATTGATAAAACTCAGAAAGGACTAGCCAACATCAGTCCTAGGTCTGAGTTCACAGCTGCAGGACTACACCTGGGGCGGGGGGTACAGGGTGGGGGGACAGACACCGGAACACAAGGTCCTCAAGGGTGTCTCGGCCACCCAGACCCCAGGGGGCCAGAGAGACTTTACAGGAAAAACTGAACACCCCATCTCCTAGCTAGGGGAGGCAACAAGTATTCAAAAGAGACTTTAAAAAGGGGAGGAGGAGAAATATTATTGAGTCACATTGAACTAGTCCCCAGCTGGAAGAGTAAGAGATCCAGATTTTTCTACTAAGAATGTTGACTCCTTTCCTTCCCAAATAGAAGAGCCCATGGGACTCTGGTTAAATACTCCTAGTCCAAAAAAAAAAAAAAAATCAAGCCCACATTTCCAGTGTAATTCTTTCACTCAGTGGCTTGCCCCGTCTAAATGTGCAATGCCACTTTATCTGCAGACTTCATCAGCAAATTACATTTAGCTGGTCTGGAAAAAGAATGTCAAGGAATCTACTGATCACTATGTCAGCATACTATTTTGCTTGCTTTTATCACCAGCAAGCAAATTGCAAATGGAGAAACCGAGCACTCCAGGAATCCAATCCCGGTCCCCTTCCTTCTCTGTGCCCAGTAACAGGGCCGCCCAGGCTGTCTGCCGGCGAGGCCTCGGTGCCCCCCAGGAGGAGGAGGAATTTTACACGCTGCCTATTTCACTGACAGGACGCGAGTGTCAGTCATGGACCCCAACACTCTCTGAGCCTTCCTTAGGCAAAGAGGCAAAAGTGAAAAATAAAAAAGCTGTTCACGCGAGTCATTTGTTTTAAGCTGAAGTTTCTAGTGCAGCAAAGTGGACCATCAAGCAAGGAATCGCAGCAGCTGGGGGTGAGGGGGCGGACCTCAGCAGCACAAGATGCGCACACCCCCAGGGGAGCCACCTTAGACTCCATCCTACGGCCCCAAAACTTTGGCAGAGAAGAGCCAGAGTATAGCTGCTTCTCAGGGAGATGCAGTTGTGTGTCACATGACACATGGGGACCGGGGAGGGACGGGGGACAAGTGGAGGAGAGGACAAGAAGGAATCTGAGCTGCGCCTGGTCCCATAAAGCGTGGGGTGGTAGGGGCAGGGGAGGCGTGCTCAAAGGAACCCGTACGTATGAGGGTAACTTCTCCCTGCACCGAACGGCAGGGACAGCCCAGCGTTTCGGAGCCTCGGGATGCTTGAGATGAAATCCTGGCTGGAACACAAGAGCCAAGTGACTCTTGTCATCCGATGTTTCCTCATCTATAAAACAGGGCTAATAAAAGCAGCTGTCTCACTGGGCTGCAGAAGGATGAAGGGACCCAACACGTGGGAAGTACTTAAGAGTGCCTGCCAGACAGTTGGAACTCAGGACCACAAACCTCTCCTCGTGCACCTGCCAGCCAACTTAGAAGCAGCTGCAGGCTGTCTGTGCCTTCTCTGGTTCATCCAACACATGAATCTCTTCTGGAAACTTCTGGGGAAAAGAACCTTGGCACCAAGATGCCATCCAGCCCTGAGCACGTCACAGCGGGTCCCAGAACCAAATAGCCCCAAGACCGATTCCAGAACGGAAACTATTTTACTGATGAACCGGTTAAAAGGAAACTCCTAGGGAAAATAAACTACTTGAAGACTCATACTTGAGTCTGTTAACGTCTCAATGTTCCAAACTAGATTCGAGTTTCTACAAGTCGGCCTCTGCTCGCCACGAAGGTTTAGATCCTGCCTTAAATCTGTTTCCTCTCTAGGAAATCCGTCTTTGTGGCACCATCTAAATGCCTCCTCACCACACAAGGACATAGGGAAATTCCAAGGAGAAAGGACACGTTAGGCATATAGGAAAAAAGAAAAAAGTGAGTCAGGACCAAGATCTGAAAAATGTCAGGATCATTTAGAGGTAATTTGGAGCTACTATTTCTACTAAAGATCTTAACACCTTGGATGATGCAAGCTGCCCCACACAAGAGCAAGAACTCACCACATGCGTCGGGTAAGTTTTCCCCACTGCACACATCCCCCCGCTGAAGATGTGCCGAACCTGACGCTCATGCTTCCCCAGTCATGGAGTCACCCCAAAAGAAAGTCAGTACAAATAATATTCCCGACACCGTATTATTATTAATGGGTTCAGGATCTACTCATGCTTGAGTTACACCGCAGCTGCATGAAAAATGAAAACTCAACACACGGTTGGCTTTGAAACGGCTTTGAAAACACACCGCTGAAAACAACTCAGTAACAGGCATCAGATTGGTGCCCGACAAAAACACAATAAAAGCGCAGTGACGCCAAAAGTGGGAAGATAACCTCACTTAGCAAATGTAATAAAGACTTCTTTAAAGTATATTTGTACTTAAATAAAAGTAGAATGATTAGGATGAACCTTCAGCTATGAGGCTATGCTCTCTCTGAAAGAGAATTTCCACATTTCCATTGGGAGACAAAGGCTCAGCTCTGCTTTTAGAAGTTTTCTCACTCCTATTTTATGTACAGAAAAACACAAGTGGGGAGAACTAAGCCAATTTTGAAACAGGTACTAACATCTTTCAACATAGTTAGGCAATTATTTCAGGGTTTTCCAGATTTTTTTGCAGATAAAAAGATAACTCCAGGTACAGATATTATTTGAGAAACATAATCTAAGAAACTCAATGATATCAAGCAATCTGTAATCCTGTCATTGCCTGGTCTCATCAAAATGCAAAGACACATCTCATAACTTTTGGATGGTGGTCAAATCGCCCAGTGAGTTAATGCTCTTTTTGTTTACATGAATTCACCACAGCAAACGTTTACGATTCAGAGAGCTGAGTTGTCCTTGTATAATTTGCTGTTACGAAAATAATGCAATCCTTTCTTTTTAAAAAATTATCTTTTTAAAATAAACTATCATGTAGGTAGTTAGTAGTTACATTTATGAATTCTTTGGTTAAACATGAAATTCAACCAAAGATTGCTTTTGCTTTGTTTGGGATTTCCTACAAGGAGAAATATTTTAGTGCAAATTCACATGACCTAAATACTTTCACGTCATGTACTTTTCCGAAAGATTCCTTCCAGGTTTTCGAAAGGTCTTAGGGGGAGTTCGCCGGCAGTCCGGTGGTTAGGACTTGGCGCTTTTACTGCCGTGGTCTGGGTTCAATCCCTGGTGGGGGAACTAAGACCCCACAAGCCTCAAGGTGCAGCCAAAAAAAAAAAGAAAGGGTCTTGGGAAGGGGCATTCGATGCTTGGGCAGATCCTCTTGCCCTCTCTTACCGGGCACATAGGGGAAAATCCTATTTCCCCCACCTCCCTTGCAGTGGCAGAAACACACAGCTAAAGGCGGAGTCAAGATGGCTATTAGGAGGACGCAGAATTCACGGCTCCTCACAACTAGGGCACCTACCAGGCACCAGTGGGGCACCACGGACACCTAAGGGGACGGGAGGAACCCCCAGTGACCAGATAGGATGCAGGGCCTCGGGGGAGTGAAGGGGGAGGAGAAGTGGAGGCGGGACGGGACTGGCGCCCCTGAAGGGCGGCTGAGGGAGGGGAAGGGATCCCATGCCCGAAGGGGGGAACTGGGGAAGCCCTGGGAGGGCAGAGGATCAAAAGGGAGCGTGGCCAGGTTTCCCCTGCCCACTTGGGCCCCCAGGGAGCCTGCTGAGATGCCGGGCCTGATCCTCTGCCCACCGAGGCCCCCTCCAGCCACGTGGGTCCTGAGGGAGTGGGAGGGGGGGAAGGGGGAGCAAAAGTAAAGGCTGGAAACGCGGACCGGCACCCCTGAGGGGCGGCTGGGGGAGGGGAGGAGTTCCTACACCCAGCGGGACCCACCCACGGTTAGGGGTCCAGCGGCGACAGGGGAGACCCTGGGGCAGACGGTGGGGGAGGGGTGTGAAGGAACGGGGCCAGTGCTTTCCCCGTCCACTTAAGAACCGGGGAGCCTGCTGGGCTCCCGGGCCTAATCCTCTGCGCTCAGAGCCTCCCTCCTGCCACGCAGAGCCCAAGCCCCGCCCCTAAACCCCCACCCAGAGCCCCACCTCTACACTCTGAGACCCCCTCCAATGCGCGGGGCCTAAACCCCATCCACACATCCTCGCCCAGGACCCTACCTCCAAACTCCGGCACCCCACACTCCAGAGGCCCTCCTTTCCACATGCTGCCTCTTTCCTTCCGCACAGGTCCTAAGCAGAGGCGCGGCCTCCAAGTCGCCCTGCTTAGGCCCCGCCCCCAAGGCCTTTCCCAGCTCCGCGGGTCCTGAGCCAAGGCCCCGCCCCACGCTCCAACACCACCCCCACACGCATAGGTCCGGCCCCACCCTAAACCCCGCCCCTGCCTAAGTTCCACCCCCAAAGCCAAGGCTTTTTCTCTTTTCTTTTTTCCTCTTTTAGATTCGGGTTCTGTTTTACCTTGTTGATTCATTGTTGTTGATTCTTTTATATTTTTATTTTTCCTAATAAATCTCTTATTTTTCTAATTTTATTTTATTCTTTATACTCTGTTATTGTTCTCTCCTTTTAGCTTGTTTCCCCCCCCCCCCCTTTTTTTATTCTTTGTTCTGTTATGGTTTTATTTTACACCTTGCTGCAGTTGTTTCAATTATAGTTTTATTTTTCCTAATACATTTTTTATCTTTCTAATTTTATTTTCTTTTTTATTCTTTGATATTGTACTGCTCCTTTTTTTCTTTCTTTCTTCCTTTGCTTTTTTTTTTTTTTTTTTTCTTTTAACGACTCCATGAAGCTTGCAGGATCTTGATTCCCAGGCCAGAGGTCAGGCCCGAGCTCCTGTAGTGGGAGCTCCGAGTCCAAACCGCTGGACTAACAGAGAACCTCAGACCCCAAGGAATATCAATCAGATTGAGGCCTCCCGGAGGTTCTCATCTCAGCACCAAGACCCAGCTCTATCCAACTGACTGCAGACTCCAGTGCTGGATGTCTCAGGCCAAACAACCAGTAAGACAGGAATACAGCACCACTCATCAAAAAGAGAAAAAAAAAATGAAATGACAAAAAAATATATTACAAACAAAAGAGGAAGGTAAAAACCTACAAGACCAAATAAACGAAGATGAAATAGGCACCCCAGCTGAAAAAGAATTCAGAGTAATGATAGTAAAGATGATCCAAAATCTCGGAAACAGAATGAAGAAAATACAAGAAACATTTAACAAGGATCTAGAAGAACTAAAGAGCAAACAAACAGTGATGAACAACACAATTACTGAAATTAGATACTCTAGAAGGAATCGAAAACAGAATAACTGAGGCAGACCAACAGATAAATGAGCTGGAAGATAAAATGGTGGAAATAGCTGCCAGGGAGCAGAACAAAGAAAAAAGAATGAAAAGAATTGAGGACAGTCTCAGAGATCTCTGGGACAACATTAAACACACCAATATTCAAATTATAGCGGTCCCAGAAGAAGAAGAGAAAAAGAAAGGGTCTGAGAAAATATTTGAAGAGATTATAGTTGAAAACTTCCCTACTATGGGAAAGGAAATACTCAGTCAAGTCCAAGAAGCACAGAGAGGACCATACAGCATAAACCAAAAGAGAAACAGGCCGAGACACATATTAATCAAACTATCAAAAATTAAATACAAAGAAAAAATATTAAAGGCAGCAAGGGAAAAGCAATAAATAACATACAAGGGTCTCCCCATAAGGTTAACAGCTGATTTTTCAGCAGAAACACTGCAAGCTGGAAGGGAGTGGCAGGACATATTTAAAGTGATGAAAGGGAAAAACCTAAAACCAAGATTACTCTACCCAGCAAGGATTTCATTCAGATTTTATGGAGAAATTAAAACCTTTACAGATAAGAAAAAGTTAAGAGAATTCAGCACAACCAAACCAGCTTTACAACAAATGCTAAAGGAACTTCTCTAGGCAGGGAACACAAGAGAAGCAAAACACCTGCAATAACAAACCCAAAACAATTAAGAAAATGGTAATAGGAACATACATATCGATAATTACCTTATGTGTAAATGGATTAAATGCTCCAACCAAAAGACACAGACTGGCTGAATGGATACAAAAACAAGATCCATATGTATGCTGCCTACAAGAGACCCACTTCAGACCTAGGGACACATACAGACTGAAAGTGAGGGGATGGAAAAAGATATTCCATGCAAATGGAAATCAAAAGAAAGCTGGAGTAGCAATTCTCGTATCAGACGAAATAGACTTTAAAATAAGACTATTATAAGAGACAAAGAAGGACACTAAATAATTACAGGCCAATATCACTGATGAACATACATGCAAAAATCCTCAACAAACTACTAGCAAACGGAATCCAACAGCACATTAAAAGGATCATACAGCATAATCAAGTGTGCTTTATCCCAGGAATGCAAGGATTCTTCAATATATGCAAATCAATCAACGTGATACACCATATTAACAAATTGAAGGAGAAAAATCATATGATCATCTCAATAGATGCAGAGAAAGCTTTCAACAAAATTCAACACCATTTAATGATAAAAACTCTCCAGAAAGTAGGCATAGAGGGAACTCACCTCAACATAATAAAGGCCATATATGACAAACCCACAGCCCACGTTGTTCTCAATGGTGAAAAACTGAAACCATTTCCACTAAGATCAGGAACAAGACAAGGTTGCCCACTCTCACCACTATTATTCAACATAGTTTTGGAAGTTTTAGCCACAGCAATCAGAGAAGAAAAAGAAATAAAAGGAATCCAAATTGGAAAAGAAGAAGTAAAACTGTCACTGTTTGCAGGTGACATGGTACTATACATAGAGAATCCTAAAGATGCTACCATAAAACTAGTAGAGCTAATCAATGAATTTGGTAAAGTAGCAGGATATAAAATTAATGCACAGAAATCTCTTGCATTCCTATACACTAATGATGAAAAATCTGGAAGAGAAATTAAGGAAACACTCCCACTTACCACTGCAACAAAAACAATAAAATACCTAGGAATAAACCTACCTAAGGAGAAAAAAGACCTGTATGAAAAAACTATAAGACACTAATGAAAGAAATTAAAGATGAGACAAACAGATGGAGAGATATACCATGTCCTTGGATTGGAAGAATCAACATTGTGAAAATGACTATATTACCCAAAGCAATCTACAGATTCAATGCAATCCCTATCAAACTACCGATGGCATTTTTCACAGAACTAGAACAAAAAATTTCACAATTTGTATGGACACAAAAAAGACCCCGAATAGCCAAAGCAATCTTGAGAAAGAAAAACGGAGCTGGAGGAATCAGGCTCCCAGACTTCAGACTATGCTACAAAGCTACAGTAATCAAGACAGTATGGTACTGGCACAAAAACAGAAACATAGATCAATGGAACAGGATAGAAAACCCAGAGATAAACCCACGTACATTTGGTCACCTTATCTTTGATAAAGGAGGCAAGAGTATACAATGGAGAAAAGACAGTCTCTTCAATAAGTGGTGCTGGGACAACTGGACAGCTACATGTAAAAGAATGAAATTAGAGCACTTCCTAACACCATACACAAAAATAAACTCAAAATGGATTACAGACCTAAATGTAAGGCTAGACACTATAAAACTCTTAGAAGAAAACATAGGCAGAACACTCTATGACATAAATCACAGCAAGATCCTTTTTGACCCACCTCCTAGAGAAATGGAAATAAAAACAAAAATAAACAAATGGGACCTAAAGAAACTTAAAAGCTTTTGCACAGCAAAGGAAACCATAAACAAGACGAAAAGACAACCCTCAGAATAGGAGAAAATATTTGCAAATGAAGCAACTGACAAAGGATTAATCTCCAAAATATACAAGCAGAGCTCATGCAGCTCAATATCAAAAAAACAAACAACCCATCCAAAAATGGGCAGAAGACCTAAACAGACATTTCTCCAAAGAAGATATACAGATTGCCAACAAACTCATGAAAAGATGCTCAACATCACTAATCATTAGAGAAATGCAAATCAAAACTACAGTGAGGTATCACCTCACACTGGTCAGAATGGCCAACATCAAAAAATCTATAAACAACAAATGCTGGAGAGGGTGTAGAGAAAAGAGAACCCTCTCACACTGTTGGTGGGAATGTAAATTGATACAGCCACTATGGAGAACAGTATGGAGGTTCCTTAAAAAACGAAAAATACAACTACCATACGACCCAGCAATCCCACTACTGGGCATATACCCTGAGAAAACCATAATTCAAAAAGAGTCATGTACCACAATGTTCATTGCAGCTCTATTTACAATAGCCAGGACATGGAAGCAACCTAAGTGTCCATCAACAGATGAATGGATAAAGAAGATGTGGCACATATATACAATGGAATATTACTCAGCCATAAAAAGAAATGAAATTGAGTTATTTGTAGTGAGGTGGATGGAGTTAGAGTCTGTCCTACAGAGTGAAGTAAGTCAGAAAGAGAAAAACAAATACCATATGCTAACACATATATATGGAATCCAAAAAAAAAAAAAAATGGTCCTGATGAACCTAGGGGCAGGACAGGAATAAAGACACAGATGTAGAGAATGGACTTGAGGACACGGGGAGGGGGAAGGGTAAGCTGGCACAAAGTAAGAGAGTGTCATGGACATATATACACCACCAAATGTAAAATAGATAGCTAGTGGGAAGCAGCGGCACAGCACAGGGAGATCAGCTCGGTGCTTTGCGACCACCGAGACGGGTGGGATAAGGAGAGTGGGAGGGAGACACAAGAGGGAGGGGATATGGGGATATACGTATGCATATAGCTGATTTACTTTGTTATACAGCAGAAAATAACACAACACTGTAAAACAATTATACACCAATAAAAATGTTAAAAAAAAAAAAAAAAAGAAGAAGCACGCAACTGATTCTGCTCAAGAGGTTCTGAGCAAAAGCCTCTTCTGTGCTAGAGTATTTAATTGCTGATTCAAGACCCTGCAGCCCTGCTCATCCCCTACAGGGACAAACCTTGAAGCACCATGTTGAGATGGGACAGAGCATCCACTGACCGTGCTCCAACAGTGTGAACCATTTATAAACATTTACTGCATTAAGCCATGGAGTTGTTTTTTTTTATTGGAGTATAGTTGATTTACAATGTTGTGTTAGTTTCTGCTGTACAGCAAAGTGACTCAGTTATACATATATATATTCTTTTTCAGATTCTTTTCCATTATGGTTTATTACAGGATACTGAATACAGTTCCCTGTGCTACATAGTAGGTCCTTGTTGTTTATCTGTTTTATATATAGTAGTGTGTATCTGTTAATCCCAAACTCCGAATTTATCCCTCCCCCTCTTTCCCCTTTGGTAACCAGAAGTTTGTTTTCTGTGTCTTTGAGTGTTTCTATTTTGTAAATAAGTTCATTTGTACTATTTTTAATGCTACATACAAGTGATATCATATGATATTTGTTTCTCTCTGACTTACTTTACTTAGTATGATAATCTTCAGGTCCACCCATGTTGCTGCAAATGGCATTATTTCATTCTTTTTTATGGCTGAGTAATATTCCACTATATATATATATGTACCACATCTCCTTTACCCATTCATCTGTCAATGGACATTTAGGTTGCTTCCACATCTTGGCTATTGTAAATAGTGCTGCTGTGAACATTAGGGTGCATGTATCTTTTCAAATTATAGTTTTGTCCAGATATATGGCCAGGAGTGGGATTGCAGGATCATAAAGCCATTGAGTTTTTGAAGTGATGGGTCACCTCACTATAATGTAGCCCACTGTGCCCAGTATTTCTAACCAAATTTTGCATAACTTTCGAGCTGCTATATGCTTATAAACGTGCCCGCAAATCCCAGGAACAGGCAGTATGTGAGGTCTAGAATGCTGCCCCAATATTTTCTAAACATTTTCAGGAAGATATTGGTCAAGACATCAAAAGGCCAAATGCATTTAGAAAACAAAATCGCACCTGAATCAAGATCTCCGTTACGGTCAGCTGAGCTCTGATGTTTTTCCAAGGATGAAGACGAAGGGTCCTGCATGCTAGAAACTGACACGCTGTTCTCCATTCTTAACAACTATGGATCGTCCTCTCTTAATTCATCCTGAAGGAAGAGTTACCTAAGGGCAACCAACAACAACAGAAATCAGAGCACTGTAATTGTATTCATTCGTTTTTCAACTCTCCGAAAATAACGGTGTCCCATCAGAGCTGCTACCATTTCATTACAACAGGCAAAATGCAATGTCATGTAACAGAAAGTACCAGGATTGAAGACTAAAGAGCACATATCCACACAAGGTCAACAACAAGGTCACAGCACAGCAGAAGCATCCACTTTCTACAGGTCATCATCACCACTAAGATGGACACATTTTTCACCAATAAATAGAATCGATGTGTCAACCCCCAATCTACCTTGGCAGCGTTGGCAAGACACTCCACCACCCTGCTTCTCCCTCCTCTCTCGCTGGATGCTGCGAAGCAGGAACCCGCCCCCCACCCCAGCATCCCCACACACAGGTAAGGTGTCCGCGGTCTCACAGGTGATTCGTTACCAAAACCAGTTAAAGAATCAATGCTTGCAAATAACGTGCTTTTTGACCAACTGGACTTTTCCTGTAATAACATGGCTATTCCACACTTACATTCTGATAGGGTGGGTAGAAAAACAGGTAAAATTACAGCCGGTTCTCACAGAACCCTACGATCTAGTTTGTGTACATCACAGCCCATGAAATACCCAGACACAGTCATTACAAAGGGTCAGCCACTCAGGACTGGTTTGCCAAAATAAGGACCCGGATTCCTGCACTCCACTCTGCAGGTGGGAGTAGGCACTGCAGGGTTTCATTCCAGGAAGCGAAATGATCAGGTTTGTTGCAGAAAAATCATTTGGGCAGCTGCATGCCAGACAGATGGACAGACCAGGGGAGGCTGAATGGAAACAGACTAAAAACAAAAATGTGCCAAGTGGTAGGGCATCCTATGATTAAGACAAAAACTGAGAAATTACTACATAGTAGTTTGTAGCTCTTAATCCCCTACCCCATCCCCTCTCCCCACGGGAAACCGCTGGTTTGTTCTCTACGTCTGTGAGTCTGCTTCTGTTTTGTTATATCACTTTGTCTATTATATTTTTTAGATTCCATATATAAGTGATAACATACAGTATTTGTCTTTCTCTGTCTGACATATTTCACTACGCGTAATACCATCCAGGTCCACCCATAGTGTTGCAAATGGCAAAATATCATTCTTTTTCATGGCTGAGTAATATTCCATTATATATCTATTTTAACGTCATACGTGGCTAGCAGCTGCCGTAGTGAACAGCTAGACCACTGCCTAGGCAGGCAGGAGTTTATTATATTTGAGTTTGGAACATGTCCTAAAATCATGGCTCTCTTGAAGGTTGTAGTACAGCGAGCTAGTTAAAAGAGAACATAGGAATTTTAAAAC
Organism: Balaenoptera musculus; assembly: GCF_009873245.2. Classification (NCBI taxonomy): domain Eukaryota; kingdom Metazoa; phylum Chordata; class Mammalia; order Artiodactyla; family Balaenopteridae; genus Balaenoptera; species Balaenoptera musculus. The sequence continues at coordinate 24,268,524 of NC_045786.1, read as the reverse complement.
CTAAGGAACTTCGAAAGGAGACTGAGCAGTTTCTCCATAATATTCCACAAATCTTTCATCACAATCTTCCTAATGTAGTAGGCTTTCAGTGAATGTGCTGGTTTTCATCAATTTCAAAAGAGAAATAGTCTTAGCAGCTAAGTTATGTCATACTATTATTGCTTTTTTCATTCATTTACAAATTCAAGAAAATCATTCCACCTCAAAACGTAACCAGGCAGAAAGTTTTTCTTCAAGGAAAAATCTATAAACCTAACTACTAGTAAATCAGTCAAGCCCTTATTAAAGGAGGAAAAAAGTTTGCTTTTTTTCAAGTTTTTAAGATTCCTATTGATTCAACTCTATCCATCTGCCTCTAACTAGATACTATAAAAAGGTAATCCGTGACTATAAAATAAGATCAATTTAAATGCACCAGACCCATCATTTTAAATAGAAGTCAAAAGCAACGACATAAATACCAAAAACCCACATTATTCTGTAAGTGCAAGTGACAAGGCTCTGTCTACCCCCAGGTTGCAAAATGTATTTATTTTGGCAAATGACATGTCACTGTTCGCTTTCTTGGCAATGTTTACTTTTTGCCTTCCCATAAAAGGTATACAACTTTGTACTCTCTGTAGAAGTCTTGCAAAATAAAATTACAAAGGAACAAAGTAAAATCACTTGTAATTCTAGCACCCAGGGATAATCTCTTTTATTTTTATAGTATCTCCTGATAGCTTCTCTGTGGGTTGTTTTTTTTTTTTACTTCATATGGAATTTAGAATTTTAATTCATTTTCCATTTAAACATCACATAGAAAGCATTTTCCCCACATCATTAAAATTCTTTGAAAACATGACTTGAAATGATTGTATGACTTTTATTATAATATGAACAGGTTATTTATTTACCATTCCCCTACTGCTGGCCATTAAGTTGGTTTTTTATTTTTCACCATTATGAACACTGTACTACGCATTCTCACATACCTCACATCCTTCCCACATTTTAACTTTGTGGGTATTTTTTATGGATTTTTAAGAGCTCTACGTATCTTATCCCACAAAACTCTTGCAGATATTTTCCCCAATTCTCCCTTTAGTGGGTCCTTCTGATATACATATGGAACGTGAGCTGAATTTTTTAACTTAGCCCAATCCATAATTCACTTTATTTCTTCTAAAAACTGTATTCCTAAAATGTCCTCCCCCATTGTAAGATACCAGAAGTTTAACTTCCCTAGGGTTTCAAGTTTTACATTTACCTTTTTAACATCTGTCCCCATATGTTTATGCTCAAATACTTTGTGCGGTGCAGTTCTGAGGTGACCACCTCCCGCAGTTAATAATCCATTCCTACCCCATTGGGTTTCTAATACCCTGTCTTTACCATCCATGAAATTCTTACATGTACAAGACTGTTTCTATGCACCAAACTTTCCTTTAATTTTGAGAAAAGTCAGCAAAATAGAACTATGACTGTTTATACTGTTTATACGTTCCCCCATCCTTAGTTCAGCAATCACTGAACTTGGGGCCATTTAAGGTAGGTTTATAAAGGGGTGACCATGGTTTTGCATGGCCTGGAAGCCCAGACTCATGGCTTGATCATCACACGGCATTCTACTGTGCACAGAATGTACCAGAACCTGCACACAGGTAGAAATGACTGTGCACCAGAGGCTGTTAAACGTCTCCCACCCCAAATTTCCATTTCCTCCTTTGTCTGCAGGGAGGAGTAACTAGTTAACCAAAATAAACACTGCCGGGCCATCCTCGAAGTTGCATGTGGTTGCACCACTCCGTTCTGGCCAGTGGGAAGTTTGCGGAGTGAATGAGTTCAACCAGAAGGTCACACCCTTTGGTGGAGGGGTGGGCCTTTACCAGTCACCCCCAGAGCCACCTGAGATCACGCAGAGGAAGGCCCCACTGATGGCAGAGCTTGGTTCTGACATCAGCTGCAGACGATTACTTCAAGAGAAATAAGCTTCTATCTTGTTTACACGGCTCTATCTGACGGTCCCTGATACACAGCCGATCCCAAATCTCAACAAATACACCCGAGAAGGACCATGCTCCTTTGTAATAAGCTTGTAATTAGGATGCTTGGATTGTACTCTAGAACTCAGAGTGTTCTCTAAGTTTTTCATCAATAATGCCAAAGGCTGCCTCTGGTTTATTACGCACACCTCCCCCCCAAAAAAATCGCAGTTCACATTAAATCCTGACCAAGGTGCTTAAACCTCGAGGAGAATGAGGTCTGTAGTGGAGGTGAGTCACGCAGTGGGGACTCACCCCCATGAGCCTAACTTCTAAAGAAGTCGGCGGTCAGCATTGCCTTTAATGTCATCGACTATTCCAGTGGTTCTCAAAATTTAAGGAACAACAGAATCACCTGGAGGGCGTATCAAAACTCAGACTGTGGGCTTCCCTGGTGGCGCAGTGGTTGAGAGTCTGCCTGCCAATGCAGCGGACACGGGTTCGAGCCCTGGTCTGGGAAGATCCCACATGCCGCGGAGCAACTAGGCCCGTGAGCCACAACTGCTGAGCCTGTGCGTCTGGAGCCTGTGCTCCGCAACAAGAGAGGCCGCGATAGTGAGAGGCCCGCGCACCGCGATGAAGAGTGGCCCCCGCTTGCCGCAAGTAGAGAAAGCCCTCGCACAGAAACGAAGACCCAACACAGCCAAAAATAAATAAATAAATAAAATTTTTAAAAAAAATAATCTGTTAAAAAAAAAAAAAAACTCAGACTGCTGGGCCCCCTGCCCAGAGCTTCTGCTTCAGCAGATCTGGGATAATGCCTAGTCATCTGGTGTCTCTAATAAGTTCCCAGGTGACGCTGATTGCTGCTGGCCCAAGGACCACACTCTAAGAACCACTGCTTTATTAAAGGAAGATTTTTGCCTGGGTTGTTTAGAGAGAGAAAAATAGTTCCTCATCAAAATATATCTATCGTTAAGTACAGTAGAGAACATAATATTTCTGCAAAGTCATTTAAATGTGGGGAGAGTTAGGTTGGGTTTTGTAGAAATGGTTTTGCATTAAATAACGTGCATTAGTTTTGCATTATAAATCATTTTCCTTATAGAATACCTGTTCTCTGAATTCCATTGTTTTGCAAAGTCAAGATTTGCTTTACCATCTGCCTGAAGTCAGGTGAGCTTGTTGTCCGTAAAAGTTCGATAAGAGTTACAGTACCAAGAACTTACTGTGTTGATTATTCATGGCAGAGCCATTCTCTTCATGCAGCAAAGTATCTGGACAAATTCTTTTTTCCCAGCCTCAGTTTCCTTAAAAGTCGAGAGGAGACTGGATCACATCATCTCTAGGAACTCTTTGTGTTAGGTCCCTCATTCCTAGCAGATATTTTCCCCAGCTTTATTGAGATATAATAGACTAGCAGATGATTTTTTATATCAGTTATGTCTGCATAGAATTTCAAAAGCCAAATATTCTACAAGGCTTGTACATGATGCACCCCTCCCAAAAAAAAAAAAAACAAAAAAACAGCAGTCTCCTGCCCTTCTCCTCCTTGAGGCAATCACTTCCAACTCTTTTAGCGGATTGTTTTGGCATTCGTCTCACCTCTGAATAACAGCTTACTTATTAATTGTTCAGTTTTTGTCTTTATCAGGTGATACTCTACCACTCACATCACCTCTCTCTCTCTTTTCATATATGTGTGTGTGTGTGTGTGTGTGTGTATACATATATATATACATCCTCCTAATAAGTATGATCCCATTACTATGGCTCTATAAAGACATTACAGCAGACCCATGTGGTGTACTATGATTACTTTTCCTTTCTCACACAAGTCTTCCCTGGAGTTAATGATGGCCTTGTTTTTTCCATGACCTTAGCTTTCTACGTACTTTTCACCCTTTCAAAGCCAATTTTTCCATTACTGTCTAAATCTCTCGATAAACTGAGATATATAGGTATGTTCTTAATTTCATCTTGAAGTAATTTCTACCAAGGCTTTCTGTTCTGCTCTAGACTAACTGCCTTCTATGCCTGGTAGCAGGTGTTACCCTGAGATCTTGCTTCACTTCTTTTATGAGATTCTCCTCTTATTCTGTGTCCCAAGGTCTTCCTCACTTGGTTTTCTCCCGCCTTTTGATGGAGCACATTCTTCAAAAGGTTCCTAAGAAAGGATTTAGGTAGAAACATGTGCAGCCTTGCATAAAAATGTCTTTAACCTGTTCTCACGTTTTAACCCATAGTTTAGCTGGGTAAAAAATATTCTTTACCATATGATCCAGCAATCCCACTCCTCAGGCGTATATCTGGAAAACTCTAATTTGGAAAAGATACATGCACCCCAGTGTTCATGGCAGCACTATTTACAATAGCCAAGACATGGAAGCAGCCTAAATGTCCATCGACAGATGAATGGATAATGGAGATGTGGTACATATATACAATGGAATACTACTCAGCCACAAAAAAGAGAATGAAATTATGCCATTTGCAGCAACATGAATGGACCCAGTGACTATCATACTATATGAAGTAAGTCAGAAAGGAAAATATCATATGCTATCACTTATATGTGGAATTTTAAAAAATGATGCAAATGAACTTATTTACAAAACAGAAACAGACTCACAGACATAGAAAAAAAACTTACGGTTATCAAAGGGGAAGCAGGGGGAGAGATAAATTAGGAGTTTGGGATTAACAGATACACACTACTATATACAAAATAGATAAACCACAAGGACCTACTGTATAGCACAGGGAACTGTATTCAATATCCTTTCATAATCTATAATGGAAAAGAATCTTAAAATATATATAAATATATATATATGAATCACTTTGCTGTACACCTGAAACTAACACAACATTGTAATCACCTATATGTCAATTTAAAAATCCTAAACTGGAAAAACATCCTCTCTTAGAATTTTGAGGGTTCCCCACATTGTCTTCCAGCTTCCACTGTTGAGAAGTCTGGTCCCATCCTAATTACCAGGTCCTCTGATGTTCTGAAATTTCACAATGAGGTACCAAACGGTAATCTACTTGTGGCTTGGGGCCTCTGAATGACTTCCTTCAAGATTGGAAACTATTCTTCAGTTCCAGGATATTTCCTGGAATTACTGCCAATTTCCTCCCCTCCGTTTTCTCTGTTCTTTCATTCTAATATTCATTCCAATGTTGAATCTCGTTAATCTCCCTCATTTTCCTTTTTATGCCCCTTTACTCTTTAATCTACCATCTAGGGTATTTCCTTGAATTCCTCTCCTAGCTCTTCTATGGAGTTTTACAATCTAATTTCAAGAGGCTCTTTTTAATTCTTTGAATATTCCCTTTTTCCATCCTACCTTGTTCCATAGATGCAAAATCTTCTATTATATCCCTGAGGCCATTCATGATTTTTTTTTTGTAAGATGTTTCTTCTCTCCTTTGTAAGAGCAGGTATTTTTCTCCCTTGGTTAGTTTTGGTCTCTACTGTTTTATATTAGCTGCCTTCCTCAGAAGTCTGGTAATACTTTGTGGTTTCTCATGTTTATGAGTGGGGAATGAAAAGGCTGACTGGTATCTCAGGGCGCAGGAGTGAAGACTGTACACCTTGGGAACCACTGCACAGAGACCCAGCTGGGTCCTTCCCAAAGGAAACCCCAATGCGTCTTTAAGTCTTTGCTCTTAGGTTGGTCAAATTACACAGAAGAGGATTCTCCCATATGCCAACACGAGGGCTGGGGCGGGGGGGGGGGGGGGTCTCCCGCCTACTGACACTGGTTTAGAAGGGAACATCCCAGAAACACAGTCATTTTCTTGCCTGCAGTGTAGACTCTAAGAAACAAGATCTCCCTCCTAAATCCACAACAATAAAAAGCTGTGCAGCCCCAATTTCAGATCTCCAGACATGTGTCTATAAATTATCTCCTTTCCCTAAGCTAGTGCTAGTACCCCATTTTTCTCCTTGATTTCTTTATTAGACGTGATAAATATTAAACTATCATTGTGCAACTAGACTTTGAAGCCAAAATTCTCAAAGTTCAGGTGAAAAAGTGAAACTTTACATTGGATTAATGAAGATACCTTAGCATTAGATATCATTCTTCTCTGCATTCATCAAAAGGCAAGGTCCAAAGGCGTACTACTCAGAAGGACTCACTCCAGTGAGCGTTATTATAATAGCAATAAAAGAAATGTTGCATTTCTTTTCAAGTTACCCAATTATCCAGTCCTTTCAAAGGGACCTGCCTTAAACTAGTTCAAGGAACGGGCAATTTTCCTACCAATGAACATGCTTACAATTTCAAGCTTGCTACTCAGAAACGGGAAAAAATGTTTGCAGTTGTTTTGTTTTTTATGTGACTCTGAAGAGAGACTCTTCTCCAAACTGAAAATTAAAAGTGAAGGCCTAAACTAAAAGCTTATGGAATTACAGACATACTCTAGCTGCCCTTGGAAATCTAGCATGTCTAAATCACAGAGAAAACTGCCTTATTTCACACTCCAGAAATTTCAAAATGAGCACAGGACACCTAATCTGAGCTAAGACCTTTCCAAACATTTCCATCAAAATGGAAAATCTCAGAGGATTCTGAAGGATGCACAACCCAAGTTGTGACCAAAACCTGATCTCTGAAAATCACTGCTTCCATTTCCCTAAGAAGCAACATGCAAATAACAGCCTGGGATCACAAGAGTATCTGCAAGTACCATATTTGTAAATGGCTTTGAAGATGCAAAGAGGGGTTAAGCGCCCAGGCACTTATCAAGGAAGGCTTCCTTCTATTTACACGCACCCTGTCACCCAGATCACTCTGTTAATAATGCATGATGAAGCCCAGCTCTCCCCACTCTCACCAGCCAACACAGCCTCTCTCAGAAGAGACAGGCCTTCCTGATTCCATCATCAAGGGAGACGAACTGATTCTCTGGGGGCAGAAGGTTCATGGAATTTTGCCATCCACCATATGCTCAGAGCTTGATTTACCTTGATTAGGACCACAATCTCCTGGCCATTTTGCAATTGGTTTTCATCGGGTTTTCACTCTAAATAGATTGAAATCTGACACAAACTGCTGCCCCAGCATAAGAAATGCTAATTTTTCACATCCTGATTCATACCTCCGTCCTAGGAAATAAGATATGTAGGAGATAAGAGGAGGTTGAGGCATAAATACCAGGGCTGGCAGTGGCCTATAATTCCCACAATAGCAAATGTGTCTTCTGATTCATGGTTTTAACTGTCACCTCTTAACCTCCTCACCAAACGGCAAGTGTATCACTCCAGACTGAGCAAAATCGGTCGTTCAAAAGCGGGCATGCGAAAAATGAGAAAATGAGCCTTCCAAGTTACTCGCTCAAGAGAAGAGAACACCCAATCAAACTGCAGACTAGCTGTGCCCCATCCTGGAAGTTCATTTATTTATTTATTAACTATTTACCTATGAATTATTTATGTATGATTCACTACGTATTTACTGTCAAGACGGCGGAGGCCTTGAAAGACCCAATTAAATCTACTATACGATCAGTCTTTGCATCAAGGTAGAGACACAGGGTTTCTTACACCAGAAATTTACTTCCAAGCCACAAAGGTAAACACCAACCTTAGGTTAGCTTACGACGGACATGAAATACTTGACACAGAAGAGCCTGGTTGTAGGACCTTATCAAAGAAGCATGACGTTTCAGAATTAACACAGACATTTAGTGCTAACATCTTGCACAAACTCCAAACATAGAATTTCCCCATCACCTACAAATATTAAGAGGAATGAATTAGAACATCAATCCAAGGCTGTTAACAAAGCTAAGTAACCTCATATTCTACAGGAGAATTGCCTCTCACATTACACACGTGTGCATATGAGTCATTTTAAGGAAGCTAGCCCGTGTGTTTTATGTACAGTCATGAGAACTCAAGAAGTAAAGAAATCTTACAAAGGACCCTTCTGTAAGCTAGACATGCATAGGTAACATCTAATCATCAGTACCTAATTTTCTGAGGGGATTTTTATGAATCGGATGACTTCGAGCAAGACAGAGGCAGAGCAGTGATGCTTTGGGGATACCACGCAGTCATCCTGCCATCAACTAAGACACCGACGATGAAAAGTACCAATCAGGACTCTGCAAGCCCACCTCTGAAGGATGCAGCCAGAGAGTCACCACGGCCTGCAGGGTTCTGCAACGGAGCTGAAGATTCATAAAAGAACTGAAGAAGAGCGTTACAGGTGCTGACTTTAAGCCATAGATACATACATATCCATAAAACTGGGCACCAATCACATGGTACCAGTGATATCATTTAAATGCAGAAAGGAAATGTACTAGACTAATAAGATAGTAAATAATAAGATAGTAATAAGTGGAGCCCATCCAACTGCAAATCATTATGCAAAGTCAATAAAAACACCCTAATTTACTTTGGTTATAAAGAACTTGCGGAATGTAACAAGTTTTACATTGTTACGGAAGACTGCAGAAGATCTGGTTTTACCCCATAATGTGACCATCACTTAGCAGAATGTACTCTTGGCCTTTTTAATTGTAACAACAAGCAACACTGTTCTCATCTGAAAAACACAGGGACTGTTCTAGAAGCCTCCTAAAGTCTCCCCTCCCACTCAAACATTTCAGGAAATCTGGGTTTTCCCAGACCTTCCTGGTTAAAAGTGTATGTAGTAGGAGAGAACAATATAGCATCTGCTCCAACGGAATAAAGACTCAAAAAAGGAAATAGTCACCATGGTCTAAGCTGGATCCCAGAAGCTTTCGTAAAAGAGGGGGGTCGGGTCCCCAATGCCCAGCTGGCTACTCAAAGTGTACAATCTGCTACACTGCCCAAAGCCGCTCTAGTTCACAGTGCGGGGATGAAAAGGAGAAGAGGACGGTCTGCATTTTGCAGCTGGCTGGGAAGAATAAAGCATATTTAAGTTAAAGTTTTACAGACAATAAATGACAAGGACCAAAACTCAAGGCTCCAAACATTCTGTTACCCCACTTAGAGCCACTCTCCAGCCTCCAAGCAGAACATCAAAAAACACAGAAAACCAGGGCTGGTAGGTTTGATTCCAGAGTTGGCTGTTTTTAGTAACAGTGCTGTGGACTGCTGGAGACCAAGGGAGAGGGGAGCAGAGAAAAACGAGTTGCTCCATAACCATCAGCCTTTATTAAAATGATGGCACCCGGGGGGTGGGATGAACTGGGAGATTGGGATTGACATATATACCCGAATATGTATAAAATAGGTAACTAATAAGAACATGCTATATAGCACAGGGAACTCCACTTTGCTGTACAGTAAAAATGAACACAACATTGTAAAACAACTATACCCCAATAAAAAGTAAATAAATAAATGATGGCATCCAGCTGTTCACATCTCCTTCCCTGAAATCAGGGGAGCACATCTGGCAGGGGTTCGATCCATTAGGCGTGTGGCCCTGAAGGATCTTGGAAATTGTCAGCTTCAGTATGAAGCATCACCAGCTATGTTCTGCATAACCTTCTTTTCTCTTTCGTTACCACACTGAGGTTAATGCTTCTCGGAAGACTCTGGGCCTGGCTGACAGACTCAGCTAGGAGAGCCCTCTCCCTGCCATCTGCCACTGGATAAATATCTGAAAAATCAGCCCCCAAAACACAAAAAACAAAAATCCAAACACCTGGGAGGTAAGTCTCTCCAACACACATCTTTTTATCTTCTGGGGCTTTAAAAAGCCTCTTCTTAATTAGGCCACGTGGAAAATTAAGGCTGAGAAGTGAGAATAAGATGGACAAAGACAAAATATGCAGGATGAGGCCTGCAACACTCAAAAAGGACCAAAATCAGGCTGACGGGCCAGGGGAACTCTTAACAAATCGACCTGGGCAAAATGAGCAAAACAGGGTCCAACCGTTAGCCTGCAACAAACAGCTAGAGGTTGGGGTAGTGATTTTACATCTGTGGTTTGTAGGTTTACAGATAAAAGATGAGGCATTATGAAAGAATAACTATGATTAGAAGCAGATGAACTTTAACCTAGTGAGTTAATATCAACCATGATGTTCATTAAGAAAACAAGTGGGATGCCTGGAACAGTAAACATCTGCACTCTGGATTTCTTAACATCATCTTCAAGACCTCTGTCCCCCGGTTCACAAAGACACAGGTTAACTCCCTCCAGATAAACCCTCACCTCCCCCCCCCCCCCCCCCCACGTACCTTCATTCTAAGGCTGCCCTTGTCCACTTCTCTGCCCTTAGAAAGGCAGTGTCTTCCCTACAGAAATGTATGCCAACACCAGAGGAATCCAACCGAAATTTTGGCACTGTGCTTTTCCCTCCATCCCCCTAGATTTTTCTACCACTCCACTCTTTTTTGTTGTTGTTATTGGCCGAGAGACATGCAGGATCTTTTAGTTCCCAGACCAGGGATCGAACCCGCGGCCCCTGCAGTGGAAGCACAGAGTCTTACCCACTGGACCAAGGTCACATGAAAAGCTCTGAACCAGAACTGGGGTTTCTAAGTTCCCAAGACTGGTTCACTCTAACCAGCAGGCCATAGTGTATTCACACCATCTTTAGTGCACTTTCTAAAATAATGCCAAAGCCACTTTCTATGAAAATCCAGCTACTTTGAGTTGGCAGAACGTGACTTTTAAGGAAGTGAAATCAACTTCCACTCACATAGGGTAAGTGGAGCTGGCTTTGAGCTGTCAGCTTCAAGCGTGAGGTCAACTCACCCCTGGAGGAGCCTGCAAGGAGCGGATGACCCAGGAGCAAAGAGAAGCAGAGTTGACCTACACGTCCCAGGGAGAACAGCTTTGGGATTTTATCTTCAGTTTCATACCACAGAAGAAAATAATCCAATAAAACATCAAGAACTTCAGTAGAATCCAGGAGACTGGGCTCACGAGCGGCCAACGCTACTTAGAAGGGAAAATTCGTACTTCCTTCCCCAGCTTTCCATGCTGTCTGTCTGATTTCCACTCTCCACTACTTCCGTGACTTGAGAATTTTTAAACTTATTCTCACCCTCATTAGTGGGTAGTGTCTTTCAGAGAGGGAAGGGGGAAGAAAACAGACTTATATTAAAGCCAATTTTTTTTTTTATGGCCGCGTCGCCTGGCTTGTGGGATCTTAGTTCCCTGACCGGAAATTGAACCCAGGCCACAGCAGGGAAAGCACCGAGTCCTAACCACTGGACCACCAGGGAATTCCCAATTATTTTTTAAATCAAGATGAAATTTCAGAAATTCAACACTTTCCAAAGCTTTAGTGGTCAAATCACGTGACTGTGAACAACATTCTTTCCCAACCCAGGAACACCGCGTAATTTCACTTCAAAATTTAAAAACAGTGACTTAAGCTCTGTTCTCCCATGACCGTCTGAACTGAATGCAAAAGGAAAATGCTCTAGTCTTACTCTGTTTCAATAAAATATTTTAAAAGAACAAACCTATTTGTGTGGCCCTGTATAACCTCCCCAAAGACTCGATAAATTACCGAGAAAGATACCAGCACTCACCTATAATGATTAAATAAGCTACTGCACTTAAATTGCTAGGCTGTGTCTCACACATAGCAGGTAATCAATATACACAGTTTCAAGACAGTCTAAGACCAGGATTCAGAGCTTCCCTGGTGGCGCAGTGGTTGAGAATCTGCCTGCCAATGCAGGGGACACGGGTTCGAGCCCTGGTCTGGGAAGATCCCACATGCCGCGGAGCAACTAGGCCCGTGAGCCACCATTACTGAGCCTGCGCGTCTGGAGCCTGTGCTCCGCACCAAGAGAGGCTGCAATAATGAGAGGTCCGCGCACCGCGATGAAGAGTGGCCCCCGCCTGCCGCAACTAGAGAAAGCATCAAGAAACGAAGACTCAACACAGAAACGAAGACCCAACACAGCCATAAAATAAATAAATAAATAAAAACCCAAAGTTTAAAAAAAAGACTAGGATTCAAATCCTCACTCTCTCTTGCTCAAACTTGCTAGCAAGTGACTCAGGCTCCCTTTCCATCTCCCCATGTGCAAAATGGAGGTGACAACACTCGTAAAATAGAGGATATACAAATATAAACAATTCGAAGAGTGCCTGGCAAATAGTAGATGCTTCAATAAGTAGTTACTATTTTTTTTTAATATTATTTGGAGTAAACAGATAATTCCAAATCAGAGTAATCTCACAACCCTTTCAAATCCAAATGTGTGGTTTTTCAGTGAGCATCTGTTTGAATTATCTTTTACATGAGACTTTGTAGGAACTTGCACTTGGAATTTCAGATGCTCGTACTGTACCTGAAAGTGACTGAGTTCATAATTCAGTTTTGAATGAAACGGAAAAAAACAACAACTTGCCAAATTTAGGAGAAAGGATGCTTAAATAACCTTATAAGGTCTCTTTTCTCAGCCAATACAACTGCAGGGGGAAAAATACCACAGGATACAAATCTGTCCCACCTTCCCCCGTCCCACCAGCTCCAAACCCCTCCTTTGTAGTCACAACTGCTGACGCTCTTTGCCCGACACTTCAGAATTCACCAAATGCAAGGCATCTACCAAAATGTGTCACTTTTGTTTTTAAGAAAATCAAAAAGAATGAAACCAAAAGCACAATGGATTCTTTCTTTAAATCAGTGTCAAAGACATCTATCTTATCACAAGAATAGAAACCTACATGACAAGAGAGCAAAACCTTTAGTATCATCTTACCGGTAACATGAAGGACCCTAACGGGCAATGTATAGCGAAGAATTAGCACGTTTTAAAATTCTTTATACGGGCTAACCACATGGGGAGTATGATGGTGGTGGCATCTTTTAATCAGAACACTGCTATACTGATCATGCAAAACCAATCCTTTAAGAATTTTATTTGATAACTTTATATAAATCATATAACATTCCCTCTTAGACCGCAAGCTCTAAATTGAGTATCTTCCCTTATTTACAATACACTGTCCTGTCTATAAACATCTTGTTTCTTTACACAGACCTCCAAACAGCCAACACTTGGTTTAGCCAACAAGATCAAGTTTCCTAAGAACGTCCCAGGACATTATCAGTCTTACAGAGAGAGGAAGTACTTGCCCAGTGGCCCAGCCTGAAGGGCAGGAATGGAAAATGCAGGGTCAGATCTGATAGTTTCACTGGCTGGGCTACCTGGAGGCTGCAGCCATCCACCCGCACCATGAATATAATCGAATAAGGTCCAAGCACTCACCCTATCTGGGCAGGCGGGGTAGAGAGGGCTATTTGGAATGGCCCCTTCTAGTCCTAGGAATTATTAGAGCAAACTCAAATCAGGTTTTTCTTTATGGCCTGTATTCTTTATGACCTGGCCCAGGCCCTGCCATTATTGGGATTATATGTGAAGGCTAGAGTGGTGTGCCTCAATTTTCTCTACACCTCTCCTTTTCCAGAGCACAAGTGAAACCATGACCCCATGTGGAGCTTGCATCCCTTAACAATAACCACGTTACTTCTGCACAGTGACCTGCGTTCAAAGACATCCTCTGTAATGATGGCCAGTAATGTTTCCACTCTACCTTCCAGACAAGAGTCTGAAAGATGAATCACTTGGGCAGGTCTGCATAGATGTGTTGAACCACAGATCTTTTTTTTTCCCAAATAGAACCATGGGGATCTCTGAGTGAGATTCCAGTCCAAAGCACCTATTTTGTAGATACGGAAGTTGAGGCCCAGAAAGATGACATCCAGTAACTGGTCCAAGGTCATACAGCCAGACGGAAGCATCGCTGAAACTAGAAGCCAGGCCTCCTCCCGATTCTGTCCTCTCCTCCTCTGTCAGGAATCTTCCTTACAAAACGGAGCTGTCAGATCACAGGTCACCACTACAAATGCACAGATGGTTTGTCATGACAAGTATCATTTCCCTAACCAGTTTTTCTTACTTGTAGAATGGGAACAGTAAGTTGCTACTAGGGCAATGTCGACGTAAGAACAGTCAGAAAAAAAAACACTGAATGTGTCTTGAACTATGGATCCTAGTTTCTTTTTGGGACAAGAACCTTTTACAAGTTTTTCTTCATGGCCTCTACACTGTTACGGGAACTCCAAAAGTTCCAAAAATAGTGAAATACTAAGAGAGAAATGGTATCTGATACTAGAACTGGAGGTAATTCAAATTCCACAGTAGACTATTTTTGTTCAATTACTTAAAAAAAAAAAAGAACTCTTTTACTTTGAAATCTTCTGCGTTTTCACTACATGTGCTTCTCTGATCCCAAAAGCACCCTCTATCAATTCAAGGGAAGTCTCATTCACTTACTGCTCAGAGCAATGTTTCCACCACCCAGCATTTTTGCTCAGATTTGGCAAGTCCTTTGGGGACAACGGCACAGAGAGAAAGGTGGAAAATGCCACCTCAACTAGAGTGGGCAAAATGGGATCTGATGACCCATCAGCACTCCCAGGACAGCAAAGGAAAGTCTTATTATAAAGAGAAAAGGGAAATCACCATGGCTTTCCCCTTTCTTCAGGACCCTCTTCTGCTTCCGGCTTTTTTTTTTTTTTAAGTCAAGAATCATAAAGCTAGTTATCATAAAGCTGGTTTTGGGAAACTAGCAAGTTTTCCCAAAAAATTAGTCCACAATTTCTGCAAGAAAACATGAAGAGGAAAAGCCCTCTCTGATCAATTATTCCCATCATTAGTGAAATTCATGTCCCAGCAGATGGCTTCTTTGAGGTTCAAGATGTGGGTAACTTAATGGGAAATGGGAAATACTCCTTTGTCACCCCTGCAGGTCTCAGCTGGCACTTCTAGAACAACACACATCAAGACAGATTGGCTGATGGAACTCTTCTCTGGGGTAAGGGGTGTTGAATCGCCCTGCCACTGGGCAGTGGTTTCCACTGGCCCTGGAATGGGTTCTGCGCACAGCTTGGGTAGGGGACTGGAGGATTTCTGGTGCGCATGGGTGTATGGTCCCCCGCCCACCCCGGCCACCTTCCAGGCAGCGGCAGGGTCCCAGCCATGAACTAAGATAAAAATCTGAGACAGTACTTATTTATGGAAAGGAGGAAGCAGAGTGTGTGCAAATTTAATGCTTCGAACGGAGAAAGTAGCAGATCTCCTATCTCAAAGGACAGCCTAGCCAGCAATTCCTTCTGACCACCAAGGCCTCTCCCCTCCCCCACACCTACCCGCTCCACCTCGCTCCCCACCCCCAAAGACTCCCAGGAAACGGGGCCGAATCTGAGCCTGTTTTCGGTTTTTCTCCGACCTGGTGAAACCTGGGTCCATTTGCTTGGTACAGACACGCCAATGGGTCCCCCGGGTCCCTCCGCTGCGGTGCAAGGGTGGAAGGGTGAGGGAAGGTAGAGGGCGGCGGCGATGGGTCTGGATTCAGGCAGGGTCTGCCTGCGTCGGAGGCAGTTTCCCACCAGTGGGCTCGGATCCGCCGCGGCTGCGCCGCTGGAGCCGACAAAACGCGGCGCGGGGACCAAGCTCTCCGGAGTCGGGGCGGAGCGCGGGGCCTGAAGCCCCAGACCCTCAAAGGCGCCGGCGCTCGGGGTCCAGGGAGGCACCGCAGGGGACGCCCGAGTGGGTGAGCAGTCTCACTTCTGCACTGAAAGGAACGAGTAGCCGTGCGGCCAGCCCCTGGCGCCCTGCCCTTCCCGGAATCCCACCCAACTCTATAAACCCAAAGATCCCGAAAATTCCGAAAGCGAAACTGCAAGCAGGTCTACAGAAGTTTGGAAACGGCCTCCCAGGCTTCCCGGCGTCGTGTCCGGACTCCCGACACCACCAATGTGGTCAAGGACGAGCGCCCCTGAGAGTGGCCATCGCTCCGCAAGGCCACCCTCCGCGTCCCCGGGGCACCTCCCTGCGTTTTTTACGCGTGAAAGTCCCCAGCCCCGGTTTCGGGGCGGGGGTCGGCCGTGCTCCTGCCTCGTCTCGGTTCCTCCCTCCTCCCGCTCCTACCCAAGAGAAGGAAAACTTGGGCCCTGCGAGAATCCTGTGGAATGTTCTTCGCAGTCGGTTGTGTGTTCGCTTCCACCGCACAGCTCGGTGCAAAATCGCAGGTTTCGGGGCGTTGGAGTGAATTGTGCGCTTGTCAGCCGCGACGTCAGGAGGACGAAGGGAGGGGTTCCCGGCTGAAACTGCAGTTTACAAGCACAGAGCCATCTTAGGCTGGTTTCCACTTGGGCGAAGCCCACGGGAGAGCTGTCCCCGGGGGGACGCGCGGGACCGGAGCGCCGGGGACGCGCTGCGCGCTCGGCCCGGCGGTTGGGGGTGCGAAACGCGTCTGGGCCTGAGGGTCGCAGATCGCTCAGCCCCGCCACCCAGGTCGGAGGGAAAATCTGCCGCGGGGTCTCGCATCTTGGTGATGCTTCCCCCGAGGCCCCACCCACGGGCCGCCGCGAGGGACTGGCCTGTCCGACAGCGCGGCGTCCGTCTAAGTGGGAAGACAAACCGATACCATCGATCCTCCCCTCCAGGCCTCTGAAAATGCCCAGAGACCACGTTACTGCGGTAACTACAGACCTGGCCAGCGCTATCTTTTTAACCCCATGATTTAAAATCATCTTGGCGCACTAGGAAGACGCGCCATCAGGCCACGGGCACAGAGAAGGTACCCCGGACCGGCCCTCGCCTGGCCCTGGGGACGGCGCGCGGCCGCCGTGTGGCCCCAGTCCCCCAGGTCCACCCCGCTGGCACCGCTGCGCGACCTCCGCTCCGCGGCTGCATCCTGGCCACTAGCGACCCCTGTCGGGGACCCCAGTTCCCAGCTAAGGGCGCTCGGTTTGCTTGCTTTCCCTCGGGCTCCACTCACAAGCTCCGACTTTGCCCTCAAACTCCGCTCCCTGACCCTCTCCGGGCCCGGAGGCCGGCTTTTCCCGGGCACCTCGCCGCCCTCTCAAAGCCCAAGGCGACACCCCTGCTTGCTCGCCGAGAAGGCCCCTAGCGGATCCAGCCCTCTCGGAGCCCGATCAGAGCAAGGGACACTTTCTTCCGCTAACGCTCTCCCCATCCCCCACCGCCCCTAGAGCGCAACTCCAAAAGCAACTCCTCCCCTCCCCCCTGCACGCTCTGCAGCGGAGGTCCGCGCGCCCCCGCCCTTCCGCCGCTGCCCTTTCACTCCCCCACCCTACCCACCAAGCCCCGGACGCCGGCCCCCCCACCTCCCACCCCACCGCGGCGCGAACTGCACCGGGTGCCCACCGCTAACTGCAGCGCGCCCCCTGCACACAGAACCCCACGGGCGTCTGCAGTCCGACTTCACCCGAAAGCCTGGACAGTGAGTGAGTCCTTTTAATAAGCACCTCCCCGCTCCACCTACCGGGCTTTACGCACACAGGATCCAGCATACAGAGAAAGAGAACTGGTCTCCTAGAAAGCCGAAATAAATCATTCCCTCTGCCCTCATGTATTTTGCACCACGTGTCAGCAGTTTGTCATGTCAAATCATGGTAGGGTCTGGTTCCAAGACGCACACACGAATTCGGGGCGGATCTCTTTGGCACCCTCCCCGCCAACTGCACACACAGGTATGCACACTGATCCAAAGGCACACAGAGCAGTTGTGCTCGGATGCCCCGGTCCGGGCCAGCGGGACCCCTCTCCCCTTTAGCAATGGACTGGACACACGCAGACTCTAACCACGGAAAAAACTAGGGCAGCTCATTCCCTCTCTTTTTTCCCATTTAATTCGCTAAAGCAGCTACTGGAGTAGTCAAAGAGAGTTGAAACTAAGAGATGGCACCTCCGGTTGGGTTTTTTCCCACCTCAAAACCTTTATTTTCAGTTTTTAAAAGCCACCTTAGCCCGCCATATTGAAACTGGCACGGCTTCTAAATACTCCTTCCCCGCCGTTGCTTCCAAGAAAACACGAGTACGGATCGGGCTCTGGACTTGCGTCTGGCCACCGCAAATCAACCACTTCCCTCACCTAAGGCTCCCCCTTTCTCCGATTAATCCCCTCCCGCCGCCTCGGGTCAAAAATCAGTAAATATATCTAGCAGTTCCTACAGTTGTTTTTTTGGCGGATTTTACCAACACACACACACAAACACACACACACACATTAAAAAAATAAACTCCAAAGCCTGATCAGATTAGTAATTTTGAAAGGTCATATGAGAGTAGACAACAGGAAAGCCCCAAGTGACAGGATATTACTTTAACGTAAAAGAAAAAATAATAATAATAATAAAGAAAAGAAAAAAAAGAACAAAAAGATCATCCATGCGGGAGCACGCTCCGAAACTACTACTGACAATTTCATTTCAGCTGCACAGGCAAATGTTTCCAAAGGGGGGATTCCGAATGGGTCCACGATTTTTAACCCCCCTGATGGTTGGTCTCCAGTCCTCACCCCACCATCTTCTCCCCCAACTCCCCCCCGCCACCCCAAACACACACACACCAAAAAAAAAAAAAAAAGGAAGAAGAAAGAGACCCCAACGAGAGAGCGCGGGGTAGCAAGGGCGGCTGCGTCGCTAAAATGAGCGCACAAATGAGGAAGGTGGGCGGCGGGAGGGGACGGCTTGCACCCGGGGAGGAGGACACTTTGCAACTACGGACGGACCCCCGCCAAGGCCGGGCTTTGCAAAGCCGAGGGACCGGGGAAAGGGGACAGGGGGAGCAAAAATGACAACCCGGAGCGCAGAGCGGACTTTGGGGCTCTGCTCCAGTGCTGTCGCTTTCTCCTCCTGTCCTTCCCTTTCGCTCCTCTCCCTCAGCACCCCCTCCTCCAGCCCCCCACCCCCGGGCTGGCTCCAGCTTCCCTTTTTTTCGGAGCTGGAAAAAAGAAGCTGACCGGCGCGCTCAACCTGCGGGCCGGAGGTCTGCTCGCTGGGCTGGCTGGGCGCGGGGACAGCGACCGCGCGGCGTCCTACCTGATGAAGTTCGTCCTCCCCGCGGCGTGGACTAAGACCCCGGGCGCCGCCGTGGTGGGGGGGACACCGGCCTCACCCGCTAGCTCTGGTTTGCTCGCTCCCCGCCCGCCGCCTCCCGCGCGCGCCCGCTCCACTCCGCCGACTCCCACTACAGCCTCATTCCAATATGGCATCCTCTCTGTGCGCATGCCCGGCACTCTTTTTTAAGATTATTATTTTGTGTGTGTGCAGCGAACTCCTTCAACGACCTTTTCCAAGCGCTTGCAGAACGTCTTAAGCCAATTAGCCCGCGGGACGTTCCGCACTCCTTCCATTGCCCCCGCTGTGACGCCCCCCCCGTGACGCCTCCGCGTCTGGGCACATTTCTCCCCACACACACACTCACACAGAGGCACATTTCACGCTCCCACTGCCCCCTCCCCGCCCCGCTCCCCTCCCTTTTTTTCTTTAGCTCCCATCCATACACGATCTGCAGAAAGTTCCCATCACAGGCGTTTCCGCACACCCATCTGCAGGGAAATCTGGGCAAACTCCGCATCTCACTGGAACACTTTCTGTTTCGTCGGTTTGCAATCCCTCCGTGGACCAAATGCACAAACTTGCGCTTTATCCGCCGAAGGCTGGTTCCGAGCGGAGAGAAATTCAATTCTCTCTGCGACCCGAGTCCCGCCCACTGCGCCCCACCCGGCACTTAAACTGCGCTTTTTCTATGGAGATTGAAACATTTCCTGGCCCCTTAGGGATGGCGGGAGGGGGTCGGGGAAAGGTTTTCCAGGGAAGCGAGCCCAGAGGGGTCGGAAAATTCAGTTGGGGTTGCTCGGGCCAGCTTGCCGCTGCGATCGGCAGGACATAGGTAACGAGGGTCGCCACGGCGTGTCCTGGGGAAATGTCCGGGCCGGGGCGACCGCAGAGGGCACCTGGCCTGGGCTGGCTCTTGTAGGGCGGGAAAGGACTCCTGCCCGAGAAAAACGTGGCCCTCTGCGATGGTGGGAGTGAAACAGGGGCAGCGCAGGCGGGCGCAGGGTAGGGTTTCCCGGCGGCGTGTGCGGGTCCGCGGGCACTTTGCCCGGGGCGTGGGGGGAAGACAAAGTGGAGCTCCCCGGCCCGAGCAACGGCTGGGCAGAGACTGAACGTAATGTCCCCAATGCGGAAATGCTGGCGACGCCCGAGTGGGCAAGACGGAGAACTTCCGAAGGTGGGCTTTGCTGTACTGAGGAGCGAGGAGATGCTGCTGGGGGCTAGAATTTATTTCTGTGGGAAATGGAGAACTGACACGTTTTGTCAGGGTTTTTGCTCTATTGCCACAAGGGGTAAAATCCCCCAGAGTCTCCCAGTTGTGTCCATCTCCTTCTTAAGAACGTCTCTCGCCGCGCCCCTTCCCTGGCCCGGGCCCGGGGGGCCAGAAGACCCTGCGCTCCAAGGCTGCTTCGATTTCGCAGCTCCGCCCTCCCTCTCACGTCCTTCCACGTCCTTCCACCCCCGCGAGTCCTCGCGGACCGGAGACCTCAGGCACTATAAGTCCTCGGAGGATAGGTGGACGCTCTGAAGGGCGGGGGACAAGGCGCGGGGAGGACCGAGAGAGAGGAGGTCAGAGTCTGAGCGCGCGCGGGACGGGCGGGGTCCTGCCCTGGCGAGTCCTCTCCCCGACATTGGGGCCCGGCTGGTCTAGAAAAACCGCGCGACGGACGTACCGGGAAACTGCTCCAGCCAAGCCACGCGGTCGCGAGGGCCCCTCCACCGAAACGGTGGGCGGACCTCGGAGAGCCTCGGGGGCTTCGGCGGCAGTGAGACGCCGTGCACTTGCAGTCTGGGCAAATTGTATTTCCCTACATGTTGGAGGGCGCTCTGCGAGGTATAAAACGCCTTCGTCCTGTCACACGTTCATTCGAGGTACCACCTGAGACTCAGAAAGGACAAGCGACTCATAGTTCAAACTCCAGCCGGAGTCTGCATGCCCTCCAGCTTCCTGGTCCCCTCCTCCTGGGGACATCCGACCTCTTTCACCTGAAGGTCACTGAAGGCGAAGAATCCTCACACCGACCGCACCCCGTTCCTGCACATTAACGCTGTCGCCTGCACCCCCAAACTGCCTCCCTCTGTACTCTGAGACGGCTCCCAATTGAGTCCATGTTTGCACCGCGGCTACTAGGGATCCAGAGTGGGGACTCCAGGCAGGCTTCTGGACTCTACCCCCGGGTCTCGTCTTTTCGATCCTTCAACACACAGTCTGGCCCGTAGGGAGGGAGAGGGGCGGTGGACGGTGCCATCCCAAGGGGACTTACAGCGCGGGAGACCCACCCCGCGCGCCCTTCCCTTCGACAGGGTCAGCAGCTTCGGCACCGCTGAAGCGCAGCCGCAGCAGAGGGGCCTGAGAGCGGATCCCCTCCTCCAGCCAGCCCCGCTCCCCGCCGCGCTGCGTCCACCGCGGTGGCCGTGGCTCTCCCTCGTGTGCCCCAAACCTCGCCGTGGGGCTCGGGCCCGGGAGGGGGCAGAGGACCGCTCCTCTCCCCCCCGCCAGGACTTCCGGGCGGCTCCAGTTTACAGAGAGGATGCACTTTCCCTCTCCAAGAGCTGCGGCGACGTGAGCTGCAGCAGCCATTGCGCCGGCTCTAGGTTTGTTTACCAGTTTTGAGTCATTATTATAAACGGAACGTTATTTCATCAAAATAAGAAACAATTGCAAAAGGACACCAAATCCCTAACTCGATGGCCTGTGTATACATTATCTTACGGTTCCTCCAAAGTACTGGGGTCTCTTTATGTTTTTGGTACTCAGACCCCTGTATAACTTCGCCCGTGAGCCTGGAGAACAGTGTGGAGGAGTTAGACTTTTTATATTTATCGCGATTAAGAAATAAAATCATGAAGCCACAATACACGATGGTCATCACATTGTTACCTCCAAGAATCTCAACGTTGTCTAGGGTGAAATTTCTCAAAGTTCGGCAACCTTCTACTTTCATATTGCTTTTCCCACGTGACTTCTTGAACGTTCCTTGGCTCTTTATTTTGCATCCTGCCTCCATTCTCCTCTATCCAAGGACATCAATGAGGCAGAAGAAATTGGTTCGAAGACTCCCCGAGGTAATTAACGCGGCCCTTCATCCCATTCCAATACCTTCCCACTTTCATTTTTATTTCAGAAGCAGATACTTTAGGGATGTGAGTCTCCAGATGTAGAATCCACCCTAAATCAATTAAAGGAGGGAGGGGGAGGGGGAGAGGGGGAGGAGAGAAAACAAAAGAGTTAGCCAAAGATAAAGCCTTGGTAAAAACTGGGACTGTTTCAAAGTAAAGAAGGTACAATACATTCCAAATCAGAGAAGTTCAACCACGTAAATCTCATGATAAACGCCACGAGATTCCTCTATAAACTGTTAACATTTTCTAAAAATCTTGGCAAAAATAAGGCTTTGACCACACCAACTGACTGTAACTTACTTCATGCGTAAACAATGGTTACGCCATGAATTATATCACTTTTAAAATACACCTACACATCTAATTTATACCTTCCAAGGGACTTTGGAATTCTTTCCTGCGAATGAGGCTAAAGTATATAAAATATTAAAATTATATTTGCTAACTGGAAAATATTTAGGAATAAAAATAACAGTTGAAAAGTTTCCCACTCATTATTCTGTGTGTTTCAAAAAGTATTGCAGAAGAGTCGAAAACTATATGCATATGATTTATGCTAAAGACATATGATTACTTAAATCTTGTCACAATAATCTTCACACCAAGACGAATGTTGGTCAATTTGCTCATAATTACTCCATGTTTAAGTTATCGTATGAGGAAATGCCCTAAAGAAAATGAACCATTTTGCTTCCTTAACATAGAGAATCTCTGAGATATTAGACAAATTAGCTTAACATGAAAGCAGAGGGATGGAAAAGTGTCACCCAAAAGCCCCTGAAAATAAACAAATATTTGAAGAATGTATGCAATCTTCTTTTTGCTGGAGGCTTGGGATCTTAACATATTGTCTCTTAGGCCAGGTGAGATTGTGTTATTCCATCACCCCTCCTGAGGTCACTAAGAGTGAAATCTGAAGACACTCCCTTATCTTTTCACCCTTTTCCCCTATACCCATTCAAGCACTTAGCTCCTGGGTTGGGAGTCAAATGACCTCATCCCTGCTTCATCACTAATTTCCTGTGTGACCTATGTAAATCAAATGATGTCTCTGAGCCATTCTTTTCTCATGGGTAAAGGAGATTGGATTAGATGTTCTGTAAAGTCCTCTCAAACTCTAAAGAGTGCTTATCAATCTACCCCGGCCCAAAGCCACAGATTGCTTTCTGTAGTATCCTAACACCATCTCTACCAATTAAAAATAGCCAAGGTGTAAACCCTGGGATCACAAAGAGGAAAAAAAAGGAACAGATCGGTAGGGGAAGTGCCTTCTTTGCCCTCCCGATCAGCAGTGAAGGTATTGCTCGAGTCATATTTTTGCCTCATTTAGATTACTATTGTGTTTTTGTATTTACTGCATGGGTTTTTGTTTGCCCATCTAAGTGTCTGGGCCGAGGTACCTGAGAGTCACTGAGAAAAGCCTGGGTAATGGAGCTCACTGTTTAAATAGGTAAATGAGCATAGTGGTGAGTAAGGGCTCCACAAAGATATCACCTGGAGCACTTTCTCATCCATTTCTAAAAATTCCAGACACCCACCGTTGCTTCCTGTACAGTATGAAGAAATTTCAGGCTTCCTTGACAAGAGAAAAAAATAACTGCACACACAGGGTGTATTAAAAAAAAATTCGTGATGTCTGAACTCTCCTAGGACATTTATTTGAAGAGCAGAGATGGTTTAGCTGTGAAAGTGCCAGTTTTGACTGATGGCTTCCTTTTCACTGAGGAAGATGAACATTATGATGAAAAGTCACATCCAGCTTCTGAGGCTACTTGTATTGGGTGCCTAGTATCACATACTCCACTTGTGAGTCTTATTTTATATGAAGCAGAATATTCTAGATCTTGCAGCCTGGCTTCCAGCCCTTTTGAGAGGCAAGGAAGCCTGAGTCCAGGGAGGTGAAATGACAGAGGTCTCACCTACAGCTGCAGAGCAGGGCCTGGCCTTTCACTCTTGCACTCCATTAAAGAAGGAGAAAGAGGAGGGAAGATTTATTTAGCATCTATTTTGTGCCAGACGCTCTTCTAGGTGTCTTTACATACATGGTAGCATTTAATATGTTCTAGTCTCTATTTTGTGTAATGTCTCCTTTAAATGGTTTTTAAATATGTTTTAAGCATGTATTCCTTAACATACAAAGCAGGACTCTGATCCGTGGGTATGTGTCATGTAAGCATGTGTCACGTTTTACGTGGCAGGGCTGGAGTTGTCTGCAATTATTTACAATTCTCTATAACTGAGGCTATTTATTGCCCAACACAAACACATACACACACCAAAAACCAGCACAGGTCAGGGGTATGTTGACCCGGGCTCAGGGGTATGTTATGACCCGGGCTCAGTTTTGCCTCTGAAAGTTAACTAACCTGAGTGAGATTAATCAGGCACTGTGCAAAAGTATAGAAAGTCCCCTTGGACTTATAACATAAAATAGACTAAACAAATTAAAATGGGCAACCAAAATCCCACATCAAAAAGTGGGTTTCACGTAAAAGCAAGTAGACAGTTTTTGTTATATGCACCCGCTACCTTAATAAATCCCCAACTATGCTAAATAGAGAAGAAATATCAGTGTCAGGACACTGGACAATGCAGCTTTATTGTAGCCTCAAAGCCCCCAACCTATTTGATTTTACTGTATAAGTCGCTTTAGTGCATCTCACTACAGAAATAATTATTCTGGTCAAAGAAATAATAGTTAATAGACCCATTAAGCCTTGATTTGCAGTGCCATCTACTGGAAACAAATTTTGACTTGCTTTCAGATTTTTTTATATAGTTTTTTTTGGTTTTTTGTGGAGTGTTGGGAATACAGCTATCAGGGGTAAAGGAAGAATTCAGTGCTTACTATATTTGATTATAGATAACAATTTGGCAGCTCTAGTTTTAAGTAAACAAATATATTCATATGAAATCATTCCATTTTTGAATAACATATAGAGTACATAACATGTTTCTTTGGAAAGTAAAACTGCTTCCATTTTTTAAAATGGGTCATTACAAGTAGCTTTTTAGTAGAGTGCTGTGATTTTTTTTCCTTATCCCTGTAAAGATTAATTTTTACACTTGTAAATGCTTCTGAAATAAAGTTGGTAAGTTCTTATAGGTTTTCATTTTAATTTCATACCCTGTCAGGGAGGGACTCAAGGATTTTTCAAGGATCCCCAAGCCAATTTCTTGACAAGGTAAATGTATTAAAAATTAGATATAGAAGAAAATTAACTCCTGGTAAGTAAAAATCAACCTCAAATATTTATTGAGTGCTGCCTATATCCATGTTATTTAAGAGGCAAAAAGGTTTGCGCTGAAGATTGGGCTGCATTAGGCATTACTCAGAGCTAACAGGTATCTTTTTGCCAAACTCACCAGAGGCCTTCAGAAAACTCCCTGGTTCTACTGAATCCACATCTGCCCCATAAGACAGTATGTTAGAATGGAAAGAACTTGGACTGGGAATTCCCTGGTAGCCCAGTGGTTAGGACTCTGCACTTTCACTCTGGGGGCACGGCCAAAAATTTAAAAAAAAGAACTTGGACCGGAAGCCAGAAGGACTTGTACTTAAATCCCAGCTCCGCCATCATTGGTTTCCCTTTGTCTCTCTCTGTCTGTCTGTCTCTGTGTCTCTCTCCTTCCTCCCTCTCTACCTGTCTCTATGTAAAAATGGATTAAATTTCTCTTTCAGAGAGAAAGACTGGCACATAAGAGAAGCTTCAGAAGTACTACCTGCTCCAAAATATTACCTGCTCCGTCTCCCATCTGCCACTTGCTCAAAATATGCATTGTTCATAAACTTCTAGTACAATCTTGTAACATTTTAAAATTTGTGTTTAATAACTACAGGTTGAACGATTGAATCAAATCATATCCCCAATTTATTTTCTGCACCACCAAGGTCTTGCACCCTGTGTGATCATTTCAGCCACTTCCTCGTAGACCACCTTCTCCTGTTATCTTTATTCTTACTTCACTATTCAGTAATTTCCTCTCCTGAAAATGCTAATAAAATATTCCAAAACAAGAATGGGGCTAGCAACTGATTCATATGATATTAAAAGGCTTTAAGTTAGATTCTGCTTATTGGAAGCAAAGCGTTCACACATACCAATGCTATACTACTTTTATGAAAAGTTGTCCATCTCTAAAAGTCTAACGAATTTTAACATCCAGTTTGAAAAGCAGACAACAGCACCAATAGCCAGCTCCTAGAAAACTGTTTTAGATTCACATGTGATGGATCATAGAATAATACTACAGCCCAAAATAGTGAAAAAAAGGTATAAGGAATGAAGAGACTTGCATTCAAATCCCAGTGGTGTCCCCTAATAGATTCTTTATAAGTCAATGGATTTCTCTGAGCCTCGGATTGACCAACTGTGAAATGGACATAATAGCTTCTTACCTCATAGGAATGAGAGAATTTAAGGAAATGTATTGTAATAATATACCCAGTGATATAAAGCTTTGACGTGGGTACTAAAAAATAAAAATAAAAACACATTTCCTTTAATCCTCCTGTTTTGTTTAATAATAAACTAAGTTTTTCAAGTCTAGCCCAAACCATGAGTCAAAGAAATCATAGAAAAAGACATGTTGTGAAGCAATGCTGTAATCCAAGTCATTGTAAGTTATTGTCTGTTTTTTTCCAAGCACTGTGCTACACACTATTTGCTTTCATATTTGTACTGGTTTCAAACTGCTCTGGACTCTTAGAAGCAACAGACCTATAAAAATAGAATGTATGGCTGTTATTTCTTAAGAATCTTTTGTTGGTGTGCCTTCAGCTGCTAAAAAGAACAAAAGAAAGAAAGAAAATCTATGAAACCAGGAATTCTTTGAGACAGAAATATCTCCATCTTTCTTCTCTTGACTCAAAGCATAAATCACATTGAAAGAGCCAATATTTTCTAGTTTAAAAAAATGCCAGGTTTTTTCTCTTCATTCCATTTGTCAATTAAAAGAATGCTTCTGACAAAATTTTCGAGGTGAAAAAATACATATCTGAAGATCACAACCTGAATCTGACATTTAGCATGGTAATTTGTACACAGAAAAAGCTCAGTGAATGTTTGTGGAATTTGGTCTTGGCTTTGGCCTTGACCTGAATGTAAACTATGGAGTGAGGCACCTCCCTTTCTTCCCCTTCTGTAAAAGGAGTGGGATATTATCATGCATACACTTTTGGAAAGATTGTATGAAAGTCATTACCGTTTTGTAGCTTTTTTAGCTCCTTGGAAGACAAAGGATGGTAAGGATTCTGTTTTTTGAAAGCAAAGGTTGTTTGCATAGCTTCTGAGTGACCCATTGCTTGCACTCTTCGGGTTTATTTACTTTCTGTTTTGTTGCTCTGGAACAGGAGGAAACAGACTGCCGGGTAGAAGTCCCAGCAGCAGGCTGCCCATGCTTTTAATAAGAAAGCTATTTTTATAAACTGCATTTTAGTGACAAAACAATGTGGGGATGCTGTGCCCTGCAGAGTGGTCTGTACTCTTAAAAATCTGTGGATAAATGACTCTCAAACTGGGGAACCTTAGAGGTGTAAAGACCTCAAAATCTTTCTCATCGCCAACGCTGCAGTAGCATTTTGCCAGCTTCAAAGAATGATGCAAATCTGAGCCACTATTAATATTGTTCTTATTCTATCTTGAGCCTCAGTGCTGGGCTCTTGTGAGAGAACTTGCTGGTACACTGGCAATATCATCTCAACACAACCCTGACTGTATTGCTTTAAAAAGCGTGATGAACTGGGAGATTGGGATTGACATATATACACTAATATGTATAAAATGAATAACTGATAAGAACCTGCTGTATAAAAAAAATAAATTAAATTAAATTGAAAAAATAAAATAAAAATGTCCATTTTCCCACAAAAAAAATAAAAATAAAAAAATAAAAAGTAAGGTGAGGGGAATTCCCTGGCTGTCCAGTGGTTGGGACTCTGCACTCACACTGCCCAGGGCCCAGGTTCAGTCCCTGGTTGGGGAACTAAGATCTCACAAGCTGTGTGGCACAGCCAAAAAAAAAAAACACACACACAAATAAAAAGTAAGGTGTCCACCTTGACGGACACTCTAAAGAGCGAATAGTTCAGAGAAGTGAGCCTTCCTCTTCACAAAAAGTATAAAAAGTCTTTTTTTATTTTCCCTAGAGAAGGCAATGAGAGGTAAATTTCCCATTGTTGTTCATGTTTTTTTATGGTGGCTTTCTTTAATGTTCCCCTGGCATTCAATGTCATGGCCCCAGGCCAGAAATTTTAATGGTAAAAAGGTCCTATGCAGTCATGGCCGGGAGTAGAAAGAGAGGTGAATTTTCCAGTTTATCACAGGAAAAGCACACGCATTCATTTGTAAATGAATTTATTAAAAAAGGTATATCCTTAGACCACCAGCTTGAGGATAAAACCGGGGGTAAATAAATGGCGCAAGCATTATGATGCCTAAACCCCTCAACTTTCTTCCCTCTTGCAAAAGTGTGAGTGAACGGAACTTGGGGTTTGGAGGTTTTGACAGTTAATTTTCTGTGTCTACTTGGCTGGGCCACAGTGCCAGATGTTTGGTCAAACATTATTCTGGATGTTTCTGTGAAAGCGTTTTTTGGGATTGGATAAACATTGGAATCGGTGGATTTTGAGTAAAGCAGGTTATCCTCATGGTATCAATGGGCCTCATCTGGTCAGCTGATGGCTTTAACAGAGCAAAGGCTGGCCTCCCCTAAGCCAGGGGGAGTTCTGCAAGGGACAGCCTGACACTTGACCTGAGATATCTCGGCATCGATGATATGGGCCTGTGGAGTTGCCACGACCGGCCGACGCTTGACCAAGTATTGATTTAGACTCTTCTGGGGCCACTTAGGGGATGAACCCCTGGGTATGGTGTATGGCCCATCTGATTCCAGTTTTCTGCTCTGGTACTTATTCATGTTATTTTATCATACCACATTATTTTACTATTAATGACTAAAGATAGGTGGATTTTTTTTTTAATCCATCATTATATTTATCAACTGCCATATTGACGACTATAGTTGAGTCACCATTTCTGACACTTTCATATTTTACCTAGTAAGTTTCAGTTTTGTTTCAATAAACAGATAGCAGTCTGGCAGTCACTATATGCTGCAGCGTGCTTCGACCCCACCTTCAAAATGTATTCCATACTCCATCACCTCCTCCCTCCCTAGTCCAAGCCGTCAGGCTCCCCGAGCCTCCAGGTCAGCCAGCTCAGCAGTGACCCCCAAACCAGCCTTCCTGCTTCTCCTCTTGCCCCCAGCCATCGGGTCCCTACACAGAGGCGCAGGAGAGAGCCCTTGAAGAGTAAATCAAGCCACACCATTCACTGCCCAAAACTCTCCAGTGGTTTCCCACCTGACCCGGGTGAGATCTCACATCCTCTCACAGCCTTTGTGCCTCCTATTTCCACCTGCCTCTCTGTCCTGCCCACCCTGCTTCCCTCCCTGGCTTCTCCCAGAGCTGGGTCAGCTGTTCCTTGGACAGGCTGAGCGCAGCCCTTTCTTAGGGCCTTTGCCTTTACCCTTCCTCCGCCTGGACTACGGTTGCTCAAGTACTGGCCCACTTGTTCTTTTATCTCCTCCAGGTTTCTACTTCCTTCTATATTTAAAAACACACCTCCCCCAGAGCCTCTATATCCTGCTTTATTTTCCTTCATAGGACTTACCATCATCCATATCATATTATTTTGAAGAAACTTTATCATCCGTCTCTCCCACTGCAAAAGCAGTGCTGTGGACTGAAAAAAAAAATGCACGTGAGAGTTGCAAGTTAAGTTTTATTTGAGGCAAAATGAAGACTGTAGCCCAGGAGATAGCATCTCAGATAGCTTTGAGGAACTGCTCCAGAGAGGTGGAGGGGAGGTCAGTATTGTTTATGACTTTAGTGAATAGGGGCACGTGCATCAAGCACACATTTTGGCAGAGGCTTGCTGCTAGTCAGGAGGAACAGATGTCATTGTTAACGATTAGTGCTTTTCTAGATGAGAGGAAATACAAGAATTTGGGCTCATAAAATCTTCTCCTGAAAATATCTAACTATTGGAAGGCCTGTTCTGCCGGTTTTCCCGGAGCACAGAGGGCCTCGTTCCTGATCTCTGCCCTAAACTGTCAGGCTGTGTTGAAGGTCAGCGGCTACAGTGACCAGTGACCTCATCCTCGTAGAGGCAGATGGCAAGTGCCAATTTTTAGTTGGCACCACGAAAGTAGGGACTTTCTCTGAACTATGGCTGTATCCTCCACCCCTAGAACAGAGCCTGGCACATAGTAGGTGCTTTGTAAATATCTGTTGAATAAAAGGTGAAAGAAAGACCACAAAGTCTACCTGAATAAGGCTGAAGAAACATGATTTACATAAATTCTAGATTTCACAAAATCTGCACATGTGGATCAAGCAGGGACAGATTCAAGTACAGCACATTTTCTGAACCCCTGAGGGAGAGCAGAGGGTAGTTTTACAGTTGAGGAAGGTTTCTGCAGTGAGCACACAAGAAACCAAGCGACCCCATGCACTTGCCCACTTTACCTTATGAAAAAAACACCTCTGTTTGATCCTGGCTATGGTTCCAAAAAAGGATTTGAAGCCAGAGCTGCAAATGATCTTCCTTTTCTCCTTGAAGGTCCCACACTTCCAAAAGAAAATGTTTAAAGTGTTTTTTGCTCATAAACTTTTTTTTTTCTTTCAGGTTTGAAGGTAGATTGCAGGCATTATCCAAGACTTATCGCATCAGTTACTTTAATAGTTTGAATACAATGCCACATTATCCTCCAGCACTTGAAGAGAGTCCTTTCAAAATAACCC
Organism: Balaenoptera musculus; assembly: GCF_009873245.2. Classification (NCBI taxonomy): domain Eukaryota; kingdom Metazoa; phylum Chordata; class Mammalia; order Artiodactyla; family Balaenopteridae; genus Balaenoptera; species Balaenoptera musculus. The sequence continues at coordinate 24,237,774 of NC_045786.1, read as the reverse complement.
CTGAGGACTCAAGTATTCAGGAGGCTGGCAAAAATTAGAGCTGCTCTTGGTGTTAGTTCAAGGCTGCCCAGCTAACTTGTTGCACCATTCAGGAAGGTAAATCCTAGGTGAAAGACATGCACAGTACCGGTCTAGTCTTTAATAGCTCTACATGACCCTAATTAGGGTGCTTGGTTTAATGCAAATGACTCTGAACCACAATTTAGGCTTAACTTCCTTTTCCTGCTCAGCCTTTCACCAGCTTTATGAGTTTGATGAGTGATGTAACCTTCCAGTGTAAGTTTCCTCATATTAAGGGGGGTGGAGGGGGAACTAAAGTTTGAATGAGGCCTTCTAAATCTAATATTGTCCATTTCCCCCCCCCCCATTTCTCTCCTCTTCTTATCATCTAAGCTGAGCCATCTAAAGAGCTCTTCTGATCCCCTTCAAATTCCAACCCCACCCTCCTTAAGGAAAGCATTAACACGATATTCACCTTAACTACTTAGGAGTCCATTAGCAGAAGGAGTGCTAATGCTACTTCAAAGATGAAGCAGTGAATTTCCTTTTGGAAAACAGAGAAAGAGAAATGAAATTCAACCAAGGACTCACTCACAACTTAGAGCCAAGACCCACTCTCATCCTTTCCACCGTTTCCCTACCTGGGTACTGAAGGCGATGCTAGTGGCAAACACCTGCGCCTTCCAGCCATGGGGAAGCAAGAGTGACTCCATCCCTTTTCTCCTGCCTATAAACCACAATACGCCTCTCTCCCATGGAGGGAGAATTGAAAGGAAATAGCTCATTTCTTTATTCATGTTATGTTTCTTTTCAATCTCAACTTCACATGCAGACCTTTTGCCCCGCAGTTGAATTTCTAGAAGTATATTCCAGGAAAGCAAGACAATCACACAAATATGTATGTACAAAGATATTCATCACAGGACCGTACGGGGTCAATTAAACCAGCCAAGTCTCGTGTGTATGATAAAACATAATACAGACATGAAAAATGAGTGTTGTACATTTATATTTATTGGCATGGAAAGCATTTTAAAAATATCATATATACCACAATCCTGTCTTCGTAAAAACAATACATGTATGTATGCCTAAAGAAGGAATCAGGTACCAAAGTGCTGTGTTCATGGTAGCATTTGGAGTACTTTCATTTTCTACTTTATATCTTCCTATATATCATGTAATGTCTATTACAATGTGCATCTGTTAATTTAGAAAAATGTTTTTCATGGATAATACTTGCACAAGGTACAAAATTTAAAGGACACAAGAGTAAAACAATTAGAATTAAGGCTCCCTGCCTCTTACAATCCCTTCCAGAAGGCAATTACTGTTTCCTCTTATCTTCTTTAATCTTCTGAGACAGTCTACACTTTTCCATATCAGAAAAACAATAATACTGGTTCCATTTTGAAAAAATAATTTCAGGAAAATTAAAATTAAGCCTTTGCACTTGAAGTCAAGCACCCAAAGTAGTAATATAACAACTTGGATTTTCTTCTTTGTTTTGCAATAGAACAGTGGACAGAAAATATTGAATATATTTCCCAACTCTGGGGTATGGAATAGGCCTTCTTTGTTACGTTGCATTTATTTAAGTATGTGTCTTTCTGTCTCATAAGACTATACATATACATTTTTTTGAGGACAGAATTGGTGTCATGCAATTTTTGTGTCCTCCACAGAGCCTATGTACAATAAAATAAATTAAAATAATATTTATACTATATCAAGATTTTATGTTATAAGGGTTTATTAATGCTAGAGATTATCATGACTGCTAAATAATAATTTGTATACAGCAAGCAAGAAATATATCACTCCTTAAGAGCTAAATAAATGCATATGGTCTGAAACAAGATCTGACAGTTTGACCTGGAGTGGCAGTGTTCACAAATATTTCCATGGTACTCACTCTGTGCCAAGTGTAGTTCTAAGCACTTGACAGGTATTGACTCATTTAATCTTCTTAACAATCCTGGGAAAAATTTACCCTATTTTACAAGGATAAGGAAAACAAGGCATAGAAGGAATTAAATAACTCACCCAAGATGGTCATGTGGGCTCTGGGGAGGTGTTGCTTATGTTAGTAAGCCAGTACTTTTCACCTAAGCCTCTTAAAGTATTTTATAGCAGACAAATAGAAATAAAACCGTGCTTCAATACAGCACTTAACGTTGTTGTTTGTTGTAATGCCTAAAATAAATATCTTCATATCACAATGGAGCCGACAGCCCTGAATCTCTGCCTCTTGCTCTACAGCATCTAGACCACACTCCCGCACCTGTAAGAGTAAGAGTTGCCTCATTTACAGGGGACAGACCACAGTCCAAGAAACTGAAAGGAAATAGGACAAATGCTTGCCATTTAATGAGGTGTTCGTTGAGTATTCAAAGAACATTAAAAGGAATCAAGGAGAAAGTTTCTGGATAGCGAGGTCATTGTATCAATGCCAGGGTCTGTGGTCTCAAATTTAGGTGAGTTGAATTTAGTCCTTTCCAAGCTTGTGGTTTTTATTAAAACTTAACCACATCCAGCATTTGATGTAGACTGCAGACAGACACTGTAAATAATTAACAGAAAAACCTAAGCTGGACCTTTTTTTTTTTTCCAGGATGCTGAGAGCAGTCAAGGTACCGAGTGTCCTATATTCAACAGACAATTCAAGCAACATGATGACAGAAACAGGAATCCTTGGGTCATCTAACAAAATATCTTATGAGGGGCTTCCCTGGTGGCGCAGTGGTTGAGAATCTGCCTGCCAATGCAGGGGACACGGGTTCGAGCCCTGGTCTGGGAAGATCCCACATGCCGCGAAGCAACTGGGCCCGTGAGCCACAGTTGCTGAGCCTGTGTGTCTGGAGCCTGGGCTCTGCAACAAGAGAGGCCGCGATAGTGAGAGGCCCACGCACCGCGATGAAGAGTGGCCCCCGCTTGCCACAACTAGAGAAAGCCCTCGCACAGAAATGAAGACCCAACACAGCCATAAATAAGTAAATTTTTTTAAAAAAATTGAAAAAAATAGCATAGATGATATAAAAAGAACCACCTTTTTTAAAAAAAAAATATCTCATGAAGAGGAAAGGAAAGGTGTGAATTATCATCATTACCAAAACACGGTCCTTGGACCAGCATTACTGGCACCACTTCATAGCTGAGTAGATAGATGCTCAGGATCCCACCCCCGAAACCTCCTGAATTCAAATCTGCAGTTTATCAAGACCCCCAGATGGTTCAAATGCACCATTACAGTTTGAGACACACTGATCTAGTTTAATTCCATTATTTTTCAGATGAAAAAACTGAGTGCTACCAAGGAGCGAAACTCAAAGGCTCCTGCTCCGTAGAGACAAGATTAAAATGCAAATGGGAAAATATAAAGGGACTAATGCAAAATAGTTTTACTCATGGAGTTCTAAACTGACCACTGTGCATATTAATATTTTTTGTGGTTATAAGTGGGAATTAGAGGTGATGTTGAAATAGGAAGTAACTTCAGCTTTTCTGTAACCAGTTGAACCCCATAATCAATATACTCCTAGCCACCCTTATCTCTACAAATGGGATAAAATGTCCTGGGCAAAATGTATTTCCTTAGTGAGGGCAATTTTCCTAGCATCAGTTTTTTTCCCCAGTCTTCAGGTACAACTGCAAAAAAAAAATTTTTTTTTAGGCTGTTTTCTCCATGATGTGATAATTACTGCCATATTTTAAATGTAACCCTCTTCTAAAAATATAAATGTGAAATGCAACATCTTAGCTGTACACTATGATTATCAAACATTTCCCTTGCTCAACTGATTTTCCAAACAGTATCAAATCAGCTAGGTATTTATTAGAATTTTTTTCTCTTTTCCTTTTGGAGGACAGAAGCATTTATATTTTCATCCATGGGAGAGATAAAGCAATTATAGGTTATTTAAACATGGTTGGTCCCAATTCTAACTTCTTGGGAGGGGTTCATGATTAATTAGTATTTAGGAGCAGATTGAAAATTGAAATAGCTCCCTGAATGCTTAGAGATAAGTAATTAGGTACAACAGTTTGTCTGAAAAATGCGACACTTGTTAGTGTTTAACAAAGCTGAACAGAATAATAGTTGTTGACCTGTGTCTTAGTCAATTCAGCCTGTTATAACAAAAATACCACAGACTGGGTGGCTTAAACATTGATTTCTGGATGGTTCTGGAGGCTGGAAGTCCAAGATCAGGGTCTGATGAGGGCCCACTTTGCACCTTCTCACCGTGTCCTTACACCACCCAGCGTGAGAGCAAGCTAATCCCATTCATGAAACTCTACCCTCATGACCAAGTCACTTCCCAAAGGCCCCATCTACTCTGGGGAGTAGAATTTCAACCTGTGAATTTTGGGGATGACACAAACATTCAGTTCATAACAACCTCCAGCTCTAATCGCCTGAATTCATACCCACGTTGCGTAAGAGAATTTGGTTGGATTTGTCCATATCACATAATAGATTGTTATCCATCTCTTTTCTCAGCACGTCTCCTTCTGCATAAAAGATTCACCTGGGATATTTTCAGCTCTTACTGTGTACCCAGCAATGTAGTGGGTGCTTCCACTTACATTATCACACTGACTGTTCAGTCCGTGTTTACCTCTTAAGTTGACCATGAGTTTCAAGATTCTAAAAACAATGATCCTCATCTGGGATTTATTCCAAAGAAATTTTTTTTTCCTCACTCAAGTGACTTATTATTTGAGAATTCCTGATGGTCTATGGCTAAAGACTGGTCAGCACTACTGGAAAAAAGTGGAAGACCAGAGACACTTCCAGGAACCCACAGTCCCTTCAGACCACCGTATCCCTAGTGGTTCACTATGCATGTATTTTTGCAGAGGATGGTGGATGCCGTGTAGGAAATGACCGTCAGAGCTGGAATTTTCATTCCGGAGCCAACCTCTCAAGGTCGTCTTCAGAAAGAATATTTTGGCTTCAGTTATTTGTCCTTGACAAAATGAAACATGATATTTCCCAAGACTTTGCAAAAGTTGGATGCCTTCTGCACCAAATGGGCTGTGTACTGACCAAAAAAACCAAGCCATTTTTTTGAGGGAGAGTAATCAAGCACAAAGCGAAGTTCCATTTAAACTGATGTTACATAGACAAACATACATGGCATGTTCCTCTCTTATCCCCCGAAACCCAAGGCAGGGAGACTAGGAAGCAAAAAGTGATGGAGAGAAGAATTCAACCTACATCCCAGCTCTTCAGGATTACCCAGCTCTTCGGGTCTATAAGGAAGGAAGGAAAGGGTTTTCTGAGTCAAAAATGAAGCATCAATTATGGTATGTCAAGAGGCATGAGGAAAACATGAGTCCTCGAAAGGTTTGGGGGGATTACTAGAAGGCTTACATTTAGGTTATAATTTGACTGATCTATCTCATTTTATTCAGTCTTATGGATGATATTTGATTTAGAGTTTTGGCAACATGAATCTTAGTAGTCTTGCCGATGACACGGTGCTTAATTCCCTGAAGGCTTCACCTTTTTAATATATCTTTCATCACTGTATTATAGTCTGCCCGGTGATAGACATCTTCCTGAAGATAATTATATGCCTCTGGTATTTTTTTTATTCTTCAGTAACTTCCCCAGTGTTTGAAATCTACAGTCTTTGCTCTTTTATCTCATATGGCAGAGTATTTTTCCTCATGAAGAGTTCTTTCATAAAAAGACCTTAAAGTTCTTTACAGATATTAATTAATTCTCTCACCAGGAATTTACCTATTTTGCCTCCTTGGGAAACTGAGGCAGAAAGCAAAGTGACATATTGAAATCATGTAAAGACTTAGCACCAGAACTTGAATGATTATCCAGGGGATAAATTCTCACTGTTATCTTCAGAAAGAAATTGTATTCCGAACTTGACATAAATAATGGTGATCCAAAAAATCAAATCATAAAGTAGAAGAGACCTGCAAAATTTCACTTCACTCACATGCAAACCTGCAGGGAAACTTATTCTTAATAAAGATTTAGCCGCTAAGGCTTACAGTGAAACTCATATTACCAAGATTTTATTACCTTGCACATACACACACCCAGCAGAATTTTTAGTACCCTACTATGAAGTGTTATTTGAAATCATTAAAACTAAACTGCACCTGTCAAAATAAATCAACCAATACATTTAGTGATTTGGAATCCATGACTCTTTATCTTTTCTATACATTCATTAATTCTTAATATTCTTTCCCATCATTAGAGTTTCATTTCCAAGTATGCCTGTCCTATAAAAATAGTGTGTTAAAATGAAATTGGGTATTTAATGCCCAATTCCGTGCCCAATTCCGTCTGTGGATTCATCTGGATTGAGCTTTGTCACACAGTATGTGCTTACCGTGCTGCTATAGGGTTTTCCTCCTATAAAATGTTTTACAGCTTACACTGTATGTTTTACACTGTAAAAGTCAATCCAGCTGACAGATCTTGGCTGTTGCCTTTATGTATGTCTGTGTGATTTAACATGTTTCTGATTAACAATGGAGCTTCCCGATGCTGTCAAAATAAGTAAAGTATGAAATGCCTTTCTAGAAGTGCCTATTTTTAAAAGAGAGATTAAATAAACAAGCCATTCCTGCTGGTAAAATAATTGATTATGTTGCTGACTATTTAATATTATGTTTAGCCAGAACTCCGTGGGGACAGTTTATTACATCAGCATAAACAAAGGGAGACCCGAAGTGGGGGACACAGTACTCCATGAGGGAAGCAAATGAAAGGAGGCCACAGATATTTGTGTTTGAAAAGGACAGAACAAATGCTTTCCTTGCTGAGGTCACCAACAGATTGCATGAAAACACACACACAGACTCCAGTGCGGCCAGCTCACCAGCGCCATACTGAAAAAGGGACCTACGTGTTTTATAAATAACCCTAACAACCTCTAACGATGTATGCAATTAAGAAAATGGTTTGCTTGATAAAGTTTAGAATCCTGACTTTAGCAGGTAGGAACCTGGCTGGTTTCAGTCTTCATTTTGCTTCATTCACGGTCCAGTTTTGTTTCTACTTTCTGGCTACCCTTGGGAAAAATCTATGAACCTATTTTCCATGGACTCCTTGAGTAGGGGTGTCAGGAAGAGAAACTGATCCAGTCTCCAAGCCTCCCTTGATGAGTTAGGCATCAAATATATTATTAGAAAACACAGAGCTAGCCACTAAATGGTGTCATGATTATATCTGCATGATCTGGGATGGCTCTATAATTTTTTGAGCGTGTGCTTTCATTTTGGGATTAGGAAATATTTGTTTCTCCTGCTATGGTGGATTTTGAGAGAAAGAAGGAAGTGTTAAGAATCTACTGTGTCCTCTTTTTCTATTTGTGAAAGCTGGGAGTTTTACAAGCATTCTTTTCTTGAATTTTCCCCCAAACCATGTGAGGTGGTTATGATCTGCTTATTTACAGTGAAAGAAACCAAGACAGAGTGAGGTTTAGAATTCACTCGAGGCCACACAGCTAGTGAAAGGCAGTGTCCTTGTTGGCAAAGCCCAGGGTGTTTCTTGAGCAGGGAAGGTGCCTCTGTGCCCAATACTGCCTTCCAGGTCCCTGGGGGAGAAGAAGGTAGGAGAGGAGGCTGAATGTCCCCGAGCCCAACAATGGCCAGAGCCAATCATCCTGCTGAGTGTTCCTCCTGCCATCAAACCATCCCCTCAACACTCTGTTCAGATTATTATCTAGTATTTATTGACAGCACCAACACCATCCTGATTTCTCCCATTTTCAGGGATTAAAGCTGGCTGAATAAAAGTGTCAAGAGACTTGTCTCACTTTAAGGGCCTACGTTTATTAACTTGAAAATGGAAGTATGTGTTTAAAGGTTGGGGGAATAATAATAGTGGGTGTAGAGATGGGTATTATTTGTTTCTCTTTTTCAGATATTCCATGTGTAGCTTTTTAATTTAAGGATAAACGAAAGTCAGACCTTTTTTCCCCATTCCTTACTGCTAGTGTATTTTGGTTCATTTACATATTTGCCAATATAGGTGTTTATGTCCTTAAACTATAACTCATAGTAGCTTCCACCATGGGTGTGATCACATCCATATGACTACCTTTCTCAGCACCCGCCATAGCCCCAAACATACATGAAGAGTTGATTAGGTGGAGACCGTGGGCCAGAATTATCATAGAAGATTCAACTAGTGTATCTTGTTATCTGTGCTCCATGGGGCATAGTTTTAAAAGCATGCATTTTGGCATAAGAGAGGCTTGTATTTACAGGTCAACTAAGTAATTACTTTGTCAAACACATGACTTCAAGATTCAGATTCTGGCTTCAAAACTAGCTCTGTTGCCTTGCGCTTCATTTTTTTTAACTCTGAGCTTTGGTTTCCTTATCTATAAAATAAGGAGAGTATTTCCCACCTTACTGAGTTGAGAAGGTGTCCTCCAGGTCATGATTTCCAGGCTGAGAGAGAGCAGGCAGCAGTGGGACCTGCAGGGCAGCTCCTGGTTAGGAGAGGTAGAGCAGGCGGGCTGGAGTGTGAGACATGAGGAGGGAGGAAGGTAAAATCAGAAGTAGGATTTAGAATGAGGGAAGGCTGGGGTGAAAAATGTGAGAAGAGTTAACTGTAGCTGGGAAGACAACGGCACAGGTCAAATCCATGTGGGTGAGGCATGCTCCAAAAGATGGGCCTAAGTAGAGAAACAAGGATAGAACAGGTATGACATTGCTAGGACCAGTGCAGTAGCTTAAAGGAAGGTAGCAGATGAGGCAGTGGGAGAATTAAATGAGATAATGTGAAGGGTTCTGGCCTGGAGCTTTATAGCAGACTCCTAGTTCTTCCTTCCATTTTTTTCCTTCCCCTTTTCCTTCTCTTTCCACTTCCTATGAAAGGGAGAGGCTCAACTGCTCAAAAAACTGCTTAAAACCCACCTGACCTCCTGCAGCACTTTCAAATGATGAGTCATTACTTCAGTGATATTTCTAAAGAGTGGTGCTCTCAACCCAAACACTGCCAGATGTGCCTTCTACTCAAAATGATGATGTCATTTGTGCACATTTTGAATTTTTTTTAAGTGATCTGATCTATAGTGATTTATTCAGATAGAAATCAAAGTTCAGTTAACTTTTTTGACTCAGAAAGCCTAGCTTTTAAGGAGATGAATATTTAAATGATTTTAAATCCCTACTACATTTTCCAAAGCTCAACTCATATCATGAAAAAACAGAATTAACTTGTATGATCGAAGTTAACCCAAACGGTATTTTTTTTTGCCTTATTTTGGACTTATATGCAGTCATTGACATTAACATCATGCTAAAGACCTTCTGCCATTAATCCATCCCCTCCTTCCTCTAGCACTATAAGCTACCCAAGACTAAAGAGTGTTTCTCTTAGAAGGTCGGACCAAGTTTCTTTAATTTAACCATCAATAAGCATTTCTCATTTGGATGAGCCTCTTCTGTTACTGCAGGCAACGGGATACCCGGGGGACAGCCTAACCTATCACTGGGAGGGGCTCGGGAATGCCACTAAGTGGCCATAAGAGAAGCCTGAGATGGCAGAGGTAGGAAATGGCCAGATGTTTATGGCATGGACTCCAATTCCTTCCAAACCCAAACACATACCTCCAAGGCATTGGAGATGGGCAGCCCAAGTTCCAAGGCCAGTTCTAAAACATATTAGCAACTTACTTCATTTAGCTAGTTTTCCCGTTTTGTAGCATGGGGATAACAATGACAACTATACAGAATTTCGTAAGGATTAATTAAGACAGCACGTAAAAGCGCCCGTCACGTAATAGTCACCTAAAAAGTAGTGAGTGCAGACGTAATAGCTATTATTTATGAAGCATTTAATACACTCCAGGCACGGCAATAAGTATTTTATGGGCATTATCCTTTTTGCTCCTCTCAACAACCCTAAGAACTAAGCATTATTATTCTCATTTTATTGACAAGGAGATGAAAGTATAGAGCATTTACCTGACTTATTCAGGGTCCCATAGACAGTAAGTGGTAAGTGGAGAATGCCAGTTCCTGTTTGTATAAGCCCACTACATATTAATTAAATACATCAGGAGTTAACCCCCAGGGAACCATGAGATTTGGAAATGATTTAGAGCTTCATAGAGAAAGCTGCCATACGACTATGATTAATGAAAGAGTACGTTAATAAAAGAGTAAAAAAAGAGCGAGATGACATTAACTTGAATTATAAAAGTCAGTGGGTACAGATGAACTTATTTACAAAACAGAAACAGACTCACAGACACAGAGAACAAACTTATAGTTACCAAAGGGAAAGGGCGGGGTGGCGGATAAACTAGGAGTTTGGGAATAACAGATACACACCACTATATATAAAATAGATAAACAACACGGATTTATTGTATAGCACAGGGAACTATATTCAATATCTTGTAATAGCCTATAAGGTAAAAGAATCAAAAAAAAGTATGTATATATATATATATATATATATATATATATATATAACTGAATCATTTGGCTGTACACCTGAAACTAACTCAATATTGCAAATCAACTATACTTCAATAAAAAAATTTTAAGAGAAAAAAAAAGCTGGAGAGACTTTTCAGCATCTATTTTTTTAGAATTCATAAATTCCAATTTCAATAAACTCCATTTAAGTATCAAAATAGTGATGAGTATAATGGGATCAAACCAGAGGAAGGTCGAGATGGTTTGGAGAGAAGGGACTAGTCCATGGGAGAAATACCAGGACATAATTTGGGGCTTGTAATCTCTATTCAGATTATGACATAACCATTGACGATCATGCAAAAACAGATATTATTTGCATGTGGTGCTGGATTTCAATCTCCCACTAAATTTTTAGTGGTTGTTGTCAGCTTGTTTCTAGAGAAATTCTGCTTAATGATGAGAGTGACAAGGCAGGTGCTTTGTGTGCATTTTTTGAAGGAGAGATTGTTCAAGCTCATTGAAAGTGTCCTGTGACGATTGCAGACTAAGGGGGAGACATCTTAGCGAATAGAAGAGGGAAAACTTCCTATAAAAATGTGAAGTTTAATGAGATGAAAGTGGAATAAATGTGAGGAAAGGCAACCCGAGCTAAGGAATTAGGGAGAGTGTTTCGCTTGTCTGGGTGTTGGAGGGTGTTGAGTATTATTGTTAATTGCATTCCTGTAATGTCCTGGCTACCGCAGCCTAATGTCCACTTTAAGCCCATCTCGAGCTTGAGCAATTGAAAGATAATAAGAGGAAAATTAGTAATGAATCCTTTTTACTATCTGCTGTAAATGGGCTCCATTGAAACAGTCTGTGTTTAGACTGGTAATAAAAATGAATGATGGGGCTTCCCTGGTGGCGCAGTGGTTGAGAATCTGCCTGCTAATGCAGGGGACACGGGTTCGAGCCCTGGTCTGGGAAGATCCCACATGCCACGGAGCAGCTGGGCCCGTGAGCCACAACTACTGAGCCTGCGCGTCTGGAGCCTGTGCCCCGCAACGGGAGGGGCCGCGATAGTGAAAGGCCCGCGCACCGCGATGAAGAGCGGTCCCCGTACCGCGATGAAGAGTGGCCCCCACTTGCCTCAACTAGAGAAAGCCCTCGCATGAACCGAAGACCCAACACAGCCAAAAATAAAATAAAATAAATAAATAAAAAAAAAAAAAAAAAAAATGAATGATGGAGGCAGACATTTAACTTGGGAATTGGTTCAAGCAAGCAACATATTTTCTATTTCAAAAAAAAAAGAAGAAAACACCTCACAAATAATTTAGGTTATGGAGAAATTCCTTGCTTGGAAACTTTCTGCAACGACTGTGCAGTTTTTATAAGGCTTGGCAAGGTGTATGTGGGGTTTTTTGTCTTTCTGTGTCTTGAAACATTGGCAAGGACTATAGCAGTAGCTGAAGAACTTTATTTGTTAATTTGTCAGTATGTAGACCTTTGTTTCTCCACTGGGCAAACACAGGAGCATTAGGAAGGATGACATTCATAAAACACGTGCCACAACTTAGGGACCAAGGACCCTGCTAACACGGAGATCTGTTATTCAAATACTCCAACTAGAGCCTTACCTAGACCCTGAAATCATTAATCCAAAAAAAAAAGTATCATTTCTTCATCTCGTTTACACTCTCCCTAAAAGAAAATAAATCTGATTTATTATTTTCTTACCCATCACAGTGTAAGAGTCTGAAAAATGGAATTGCTAATTTTTGGAGAACTAATGTCCCTAACGCCCTGAACACAGTCCTTACAGCAGCAGCCCAGCAAGGTGGGGACTTTTATCCTCCTCTTAGGGATCAGAAAATTAAGGCTCAGAGAATATGTCCACTAATAAGTAACGGAACCTGGAATTCAGCGCTAAGTTGGACGAACTCTGGAGGCCCACATTCTTTCCGCTGCACTGCTGCCCAAGGTTGGATAATGCATGGCAGTCACTTAACTAGAAAAGACAATGATAATAGAGACCACACCTCTAGGCGTGTGTTGTGTAGCTATCCAAGCAACAGCGTGTGCGCATGTGTGTGCACACACACACACGCACAGAGCCCTCGGCCTTTTCTTGGCTCTCTCTTCTTTTTATTTAATTTAATTTTATTTGTTTATTAATTTTTAATGGGGTAAAGTTGCTTTACAATGTTGTGTTAGTTTCCGCTGTACTGCAAAGTGAATCAGCTATACATATACATTTATCCCCTCTTTTTTGGATTTCCTTCCCATTTAGGTCACCGCAGAGCACTGAGTAGAGTTCCCTGTACTATGCAGTAGGGTCTCATTAGTTACTTATTTTATATATAGTATCAATAGCGTATATATGTCAATCCAAATCTCCCAATTCATCCCACCCCTCTGCCCCCCTTGGTATCCTTATATTTGTTCTCTTGGCCCTCTCTTCTGAAGCAAGTTCCCTGGCTTGCTTTTGCCATGGAAAGCATCCCCAGCAATTATTGAAGAAAATGTGATTAGGAAGATGGGGAAGAATGAGTAAGATGGGACAAAGATGAAATTAGAACAGAGACTGGGAACAGGAAAGCGTAGGGGCCCACTCTCCTTGGCCCCTTGCCGTGAAATGATCCATTAGGTGTTCACCAGTGTAGTTTACAAAGCTTTCAGGCCACTGAGTCAAGCTGCACCTCCCCACTGGTCTTTGTCACAGGGAAATAATGGAGGTGATGGCATGGAAGAAAAATGATTCTTTTGCCAGTCTCGTGTTAAGATCATGTACAACATCTCCTCAGATCACTTGGGCTTCTGGGAACACTTAGCAACTGCTAGGAGACACAGGATTGCTATAGGGTATTCTGTTCAAGGTTTGCATTATTTCTGAGACTGAAGAAGCAGGTAGTACTTAGTTAAAATGAATAGTTAAAAAAATGGATTCCCACTTCTAAGCAAAAATCAAAACAAGATCAAAAACCCCTCACTGGCCAATGTTTTGTAATAATTGTAAATGGAAAGTAAGTTTTAAAAATTGTATTTAAAAAAAGTACCCACCCAACAGGAAAAAAATATCCTCACCGTTTCAGGCATCTGAGCGCTTGGGTGTGTTAGAACCCAAGGGATTCGAAGTCACTCAATTATTTCCTCCAGGCTGAGTATGGCTTTCTTGCACTCTGAAAATGGCACTCGGTCCAGGAATCCCTGTAACGTGTGAAACATGAATATGCCATAAACTGGACAGGAAATGTAACCACATGTGGGGACAATCAAATAGCCCACTTTACCCAAACAGTAAGCCTGCAACGAGCTGATCCAGAAAGATTATAGTGGGAGTCAGAAGCATCGGTGTAAAACCCAAACACTTGACCTGGTCCCCATCTGGCTCCCTACCAATCAAAAGGAGAGCCCAGGGACACCTCATTCCACCTCGTAAGCATAGTCAGTGCCACATTGGGGACCGCCCCACATTCCTGCTGGTTGGAATCAGCACCTTGCTCCAGTGACTTTTGTGATCGTACTACCCATCCAATGCTGCTCACGTGTCTCCGGGCCCAGGGGTTGACGGTAGCTCCATCGATCAGATTCTCTAAAAGAAACCTAGCTTTGGTTTTGCACATGTGTGTTCTGCTTCCCTATTGGACGTCCTTCCCAATGGAGCTTTCCTTGAACTACTCAACTGGTTTGCAGACCAGGGCTGAGCCTGGGCTTAGGTGGTGACCAAGGAGAGGCTGTGGGGAGTGAGAAGGGAAGAGCTGAGGGTACCGAGTGATGGGGAGTCTGAGGCTCACAACTTGTTGTGGGAAATGCAACAAGTCAAAACGGTGAGTATCAGGCTGGAGAGGAGTTGGTGCCTTGACGCACAAGCAGAGGAAGTACTCAGGGCCCAACTGTGCTCTTCTTTTTTTTTTTTTTTAATTTTTATTTTTTGGCCACACCACCTGGCATGTGGGATCTTAGTTCCCCCACCAGGGATTGAACCCACGGCCCCTGCTCTGGAAGCACAGAGCCTTAACCACTGGACCGCCAGGGAAGCCCCCCAACTCTGGCTGTAGACAGCCATGTCTGCTGGGGCACCATCCACACACTAAGCGTGTCCCAAGGCTTCCAAGTTCATCATTCACTTCCCCTGCATAACCCGAGGGAGAATTTAGTATTAAAGTACCCTCTTCAACAGACAGTCAAATGATTCCTAAGTGAGATGTTCAAAGGCCAAGTACCAGTGGGTCGGGCAAACTATTTGCAAGCTTAACAATCCATAGACCCAAGTCCTCAGCTGGCTTGGAGCCTTCAGCTACTTCTACACCACGGTGGTGAAAAGGACAGGTAGAGAACCAGAGTCCACAATTTGAAGACCTCTCCATCACAGAAAAAGGATATATTTTTAACGTTTTATAAATGACTATGCATCTTGTAACCCAAGATATAAAATTGTTTTCATTCCCATCCTTACTTTAAATTCTTATACTCATAATTTGCATTGCATCTCTCTTTTTACCTTCCTTTGAATTCTTATTTTTGTTGTATTTTGTTGTCTTTCCTTGTTCTATTCCTCGATAAAACCTGTCAAAACACTGGGCTGGGTTATGGAGATACTCACGTTTCCACAATCGCCAGTGTGTCCTTGCAACTCAATGTCACTTTCTAAGTAGCCAGGAGACAGGATTTAGACTCTAGATTCTACAGGTCTGGTCTCCAAAATTTTGTACTGCATCATACCCCTACCTGTAAAAAAATTAAATAAAAAATAACTGGGCCTAAACTCTTTACTAAATGTGTAATTATTAATTTATAGAATATCATCATGCACTAATACAGTACTATTACTAATACAATTCTAATAATATATTACTATCTACTAATATATTAATTAGATACAGTATAAACCACCAAAAAGGGGGGAGAAGAATTTAAAGGATGAGAGGAAAATAAACTTACTTAGAAGTTCTCAATTTTCTTCCCATGCACTATTCAACTGTCTCCATCACTCCCTTTTTGGGGACCACTGATCTAGTGAAGAGGAAAGATAACTTGATAAAAACACTTGTGATGAAAAAAGTACCTTTTTTTTTCAACTGTGTTTATTGCAAATAAATAAAGAACACAAGAAAACAGAACTGCTCCCTAAGAAGCCAGCTGCAGCATTTCTATCCTAAAATAGCCCTGCAAGGTGGCTACAAGTTCATTTTTCTTGGGCAGAGGAAACAGGCTTGGTTTACACCGGTTTTGTCCTCAGAGGTTTCTCTGGGATGGGGCTGGACTGTGGTTGCTCTGCCCCCACCGTTTCTAAGGAGATCCTGCCGGTGCTTGGATACAGACCCCATCCCTCCCTTTTCCCCCATTTGTCTCTGCCTAATTGAACTCCCTTTGGCACAGTCCTGTTTCACCTACTGATGAACAGTCTTTCGCTTTCTAGTTTTAGAGCTAAACGAAGCCCTGGAAGGAACCACTGTTTATCTTAACTACGTCCCCTGTGCAGAGACTAGTGCGCCCGGCGATCGATGTGGTTTCTCAGCAAATTAGCAGAGTTCAGCAGTTATTTGCTGGAACATCAGAAAGCCAGATACTGAATGGCTTTTGCCCAGAGTCACTGGGGAACCTCATTTGAAGGTGTAAGAAAAAGAACTTAAGCTTTACTCTAGCTTCTTGCTAAAGTTTGGAAGCTCTAAATAATGGCCGGAGTGAACTCATCGGGTAAATACTCCTTCACCTAGATGACTGAGACAAATTTAGCACAAAATAGGTATATACTTCTACGTATCCATTGGTAACATAGGGAACCAGAAACGTGTTGAATGCATGTCTCTGAGCTTATATATACCCCCAGAAAACGAAGTAGCCAAAGTTTAGAGAGCCAAGATTTCCTTCGACAATGAAAACCCAGCCTCAGGTTTATAGGAGCAAAGTCTACAAACTGGGTTGGGCCTCTCTGGGGAAGTAAATTAGCATTTGGATTGTTGTACAAAAATAAAAATTTTTTTAAAGTATAAATGAAGAAAGTGCTCCTTACATTTATTTTGTGTTGTCCTTTAAAAAAAAAATTATAAAGGGATAAGCAAACTTAGCCATCAGCCAACATTTCACAAATGAAGCCCAGAGAGGAAGAGTCACTCACTTTGGGTTACATGCCAGTTAGTAGCAAAGCAAAGACAACAGAACCCAGAATCCTGATTCTGAGACCAGTGGCCCTTGATTTCTAAAATGCTATTACAGTTCATGCAAGACAAGAGATCCTTGTTTCTCCTGGAATGACAGCTCAGCACCCCCCAAAAGGAAAAGTTTGTTTATTTTTTTTTCAAAATCTTTATGATGGACGAGGGGCTCTGAATTCAGGTCAGCAAAGTTGGTCATTACCTGGCCAACTGAAGAAGGAAATTTGTTAAATCTATCAGCATTTTAACATTATCGATAGATTCTGCAAACTTGCGTTATCTCCCACATACTGTCCAAAAAAATCATCGTTTCGAGACTTCCCTGGTGGCGCAGTGGTTAAGGATCCGCCTGCGATTGCAGGGGACATGGATTCGATCCCTGGTCCGGGAAGATCCCACATGCCACGGAGCAACTAAGCCCGTGTGCCGCAACTACTGAAGCCCGTGAGCCTAGAGCCCATGCTCCGCAACAAGAGAAGCCACCGCAATAAGAAGCCTGCCCACCGCAATGAAGAGTAGCCCCTGCTCGCCGCAACTAGAGAAAGCCCGCGTGCAGCAACGAAGACACAACACAGCCAAAAATAAATAAGTTAAAAACTCATAAAAAAAAAAATCGTTTCATGTGTTCATTCATTTGCACATTGCTTCTCCTATGTGCGAGACTCTGCAATGGACTCTGAGAATATTCGAGAATATGACGTGGTCTATGACACAATATCCATGTAAGTCAGTAATAAGCATTGTTAAATGCCCTATTTCATAGCATAGTGATAACTTCCTTCCTTTATTTTATAAAAATAACTATGGTCCTTGATTTTTAAGAATTCAAATAATAATATGGTTTAAAATGAAAAATAAACCCTTCAGACTCTTAGTCCCACTCCTTAACAATTCCCTGTGTACCTTCTGCATGTTGCCCTGTAGACACACATCCATAGATCTTCTTATTTATATATACAAATGGGAACATATAAATCATATTATTCTATAACTTGATTTTTACCCTTGGCAATATACCTTGGCAATCTTTCTGTATCAGCACACACAGCTCTACTAATTTCCTTCTAGCTACAAAATATTCCACTGAGATGATAAGCTGTAAATTTTGAGCCAGGACCCTACTGTGAATATTAAGGTTATTTTCAGTTTTCCCTCTTGAAAACAACACAGCAATGGTTCCACTTTTGCATATATCCTTATGCGCATTTTCAGTGTATTTGTAGAATAAATTCTTAGAACTGAAATTGCTGGGTCAAAGGATGTATTAATTTTCTAATTTTGTTAGATATCACCAAAAAACACTCGAAGATAACACAAAGCAAACACATCTAAGGACGCTGTGCTAATTTATACCCCGTCCACAGTGGGTATGAGTGCTGGTTTCCCAGACACTTGCCAGCACCTAACTCTGTCAAGGTGATGAGCAAAAATAGTGTCTCAGTCCAGTTTGCAGTTCTTAATTTTCAGTGAGTGTGAGCATATTTTTGGGAGGATACTCTATTTAGGATGATTTTTATGTTAGCTACCTACCTTTTCCATTTTAAAAAAATATATATTTATTTATTTTAAAATCTCAGTATTTTTTGAAGTCATCTTTGTCTTATGCGTTGCAAGTATTTCTTTCTGAGTTTGTCTTCTCAGTCTTTGGTATATTTTACTACACTGAAGTTGAAGAGATATATAGAAATATATGTATATATAGATATATATGTATCTCATATATATGAGAGAGAGAGTAAATCATTTTCCTTCTGACTTGTGAGATCCTGAGGTTTGGATTCTGCTTTCAAAGGACTTTCTCCACTCCAAATTTTAAAATAAATTAGCCTCCATTTTCTTTTAGTGATTTTATGGTTTTACTTTTAAAAATTCAAATGTTTGACCCTGACTTCCACTTCAGGTTAGAATGTAGAAGGACATGAAAGACCTTTGTTCACATGGTAACACCAAGAGAAACCCAGACATATAAAAATCATACTCTCCCAAGGGGCTAACAAAGATCGTGGGTAGAGGAAAGCTTAATGAACTGGATTTCAGAGAAACGAGCTGTCTCTTGGCAAAGGGAGAGTCAGGACAGCCTCTGCTCATAAGGGAGAGCTTCTGGAATAAGTACGGCAGGGCTGTCCTAGAGAGACTTTGCAGGGAGGAGAAGAAATTAGCTGAGATTCAGATGATCGTGGAGGCCAGAGAGGTGAACCAGAATATGAAAGAGTCCCAAGTGCAAAAGCAAATTGGCCCAACTGACTCTCACATTCTGACCCTTACCCTCAAATTTTGACAAGAAACAATCAGTGAAGAAAGAGCTAACATTCAGAGGCAACTCACAAAGACCCTGGCATCCACACAGTGCTTGGATTCCAGGACTCTGCTGAATTGAATCCAAAGTAAATGAAAAATATTTAAAAGGGAAGCCCATTGGCTCAAATATGGAAAACTTCAAAAAGATAGCAGTTGTGTGGGAGCTGAGTGTTGGTCTAAGCATAGGTCATCTCAATCTAATTAAAACTTCAGCCCAGGGCTTCCCTGGTGGCGCAGTGGTTGAGAGTCTGCCTGCCAATGCGGGGGACATGGGTTCGAACCCTGGTCTGGGAAGATCCCACATGCCGCGGAGCAACTGGGCCCGTGAGCCACAATTACTGAGCCTGCGCGTCTGGAGCCTGTGCTCCACAGCAAGAGAGGCCGCGATGATGAGAGGCCCGCGCACCGCGATGAAGAGTGGCCCCCGCTCGCCGCAACTGGAGAAAGCCCTCGCACAGAAGCGAAGACCCAACACAGCCATAAATAAATAAATTTAAAAAAAAAAAAAAAAAAAAAAACTTCAGCCCAGACCCAGTCAATTAGACTCTGGAAGGAATCTAAATAATTAGCCCTTCACCCTGTCAACAGAAGAAAAGAGCTTGCATTCTCTGAGAAATAAAATCAAAATATTATTATACTTCGGTTTTCATTGTCTTTAAATACACATATCTTAGATACAGTAAAAAAAAAAAAAAATAATGAGGCACACAAACAAGCAGGAAACACTGACCAGTAACCAAGAGAAAACATAGTCAATATATGCAGACCTGCAGTTAACCCCAGTTATTGGAATTAGTGTCAAGAATTTAAAAACCATTATTATAAGCATTTTTAAGAATTTACAGAAAAAGGTGAATATCATGGGTAAGAGATAGGGGGATTTCATGAGAGCAAAGGGATTTCTAAAAAAGGACAAAATGGAAATTCTAGGACTCTAAAATGGATGCCTAAAATTAAACATTCACTAGATGACATTAACAGCAGTTTGAAACTTCAAAAGAAAACGTTAGTGAACTTGAACACAGGTTGATAGAAATTATCCAGGTAAGGCAGAGATTGAAAAGAGATTTTTTAAAAAATGAAGTGTCAACAATAAGAATGATAACTGACTTCTCATTAGAAACAACGCAAGTCAGAAGACAATGAAATGATAACATTAAAGTGCTAAAAAACAGACAAACAAACAAACAAAAAAACAAAACCACTGTCAAAACCTGGAATTCTATATAAAGTGAAACTATCTTTCAGAGGCAGTAGATGGCAGTAGAGCAAACCAGATTTAGAAGAGACAAAGTCACAAGTGTGGCCATAATAAGTAGAGGGTGACAGATGTCCAGGTCTGAGGACACAAAAAGCTGTCTGGTCCCCAGAGTTCTTGTCACTGATGCTGTTACTGTGTCCTAACTGATAAAAAGCCATTGTTCTTTTTTCCTTTGCATAGTGGCTATCCAGTCATTGATGTAATTTCCTGATTCTTCTTTTTCTTTCCTTTTTAATAAGTCATCATCTGAAGTAAGAGAAAGTCTCTATTCCTTGCAAACTGAAAGAGGAAAATTAACATAATTCCTTGAGACAATATGGTTTCTCATCTAAGTTTTTGGTACATTTCACAAACATTTTATGTGAAAGCAGAGGGAAGAACCCAGCCTGGCAGAGGAAAAGAGCACAGGGCCACTTCCCAGGGCCCCAGATTCTTTCTGGGCAACTGCTTCCTTATCTTTCAATTAAAATTATGTAAATTTTCACAAACTCTCTTTAGAGAGAATGCAAAGAGAATGAAATACTACCCATTGGTTTACAAAAAAAAAAAAAATCAAAGAGAACAGATTGTTGGCTTTGATGAGCCAGTCCAAATTTTTAATGAAGATTGTAAACAAGTATCTGGTGGAAAGTCTGCATATAACTATCAGAAGAGGAACAGGAAAGAATTTTTCACTGGTTTGTGCATTCTAAGCCAAAATGAGTTTATGGGAGTCTTTTCTAAATTACCGTAATTATAATAAACTGTCCCCTGGTAGTTATAACTTAGCAGTGTGTTTTATCTACAGTTTGTATGCAACAAATAGCAGTTTAGCTACTATTGGGAATACTTATTGTAGGAAAAATTACCCACCAGTCCCTCCACTGGGGTGGGATGTCACCAGTTATTTTTAGGGCAGTGTTTTTTTTGTTTTTTTTTTTTTTGTTTTTCTAATGTTTGGATTCCATCCTCTGCCAAGAGCTGGTCCAAAAATGGACATTCTTTCTTTGTCTCTTAAACCTTCATTTTACATACACTTGGAAGGTCTCCTTAGTAGTAACTTAATGAAGGAGTCAGCAGGATTAATAACAGTCAGTATTCACAAACTCCTATTAGCAATTTCTAGAGCTAATCAAAGATTCTAGTTCAGAATTCTTCTAAAGAGCCTGACTGCTCTTTGGGGGCTTGTTAATGCAAAGCTTCCGGAAGAGGGTTTTGTTGTCAGTACATGATCACTCTAGGTGTGTCAGTGTATCAGGAAGGTTTTACAACAAATATAGTAATCTGACTCAAATGGCTTAAACGATAAGGACATTTATTATTCCATATAACAAGAAGTCCAAAGCTGTGGTAGCTCACTTCTTTGGATCTGTCTTGGCTCTTCTTCCTCTGTATCAGGCCGGCACCTCTCCAGGTTGCAAGGTAGATAAAGCTTTCCTGGACAATACATTCTGACACAGCAGCATCCTGAAGAGCCTTTGTCACCTGCCTGGACCTCAATTAATCACCAGCAAGGCAAATTGGGCTTATGGCGGCAAACTAGAATCTACCTTCGGGAGCTAGGAATGGACCAGCCTCTCCTAAAATGCTTGGCTGTGTAAGGGAGAGTATATTCCTCAAACAAATTCCAGGCTCTCTTAGGAAAGAGGAAGAATGAATGGATGTTACTCACTTAGGGGATTCTGTATGTTATATTTTTCAATTGCTGGTATTATTGCTTTTTAACCACAGATTACTGTTTCTTCTGTGTCCTTATTATTAATGTAATTTGTTGTGGATTGTTCTGCTAAGCCTACAATGTGTAGTGATGCATATCTTGATAAACAATGTTTTGGACTAGAGTTTTCCTGTAACTAAACTTAAAGACGTGATTTGGCTACTCAGCCGTAAAAAAGAATGAAATAATGCCATTTGTAGCAACATGGATGAACCTAGAGATTATCATACTAAGTGAAGTAAGACAGAGAAAGACAAATATCATATGATATCACTTATACGTGGGATCTAGAATATGACACAAAGGAACTTATTTGCGAAACAGAATCACAGACATAGAGAACAAACTTATGGTTACCAAAGGGGAAAGGGGGTGGGGGAGGGATAAATTAGGAGTTTTGGATTAGCAGATACAAACTACTATATATAAAATAGATAAACAACAAGGTCCTACTGTACAGCACAGGGAACTTTATCCAATATTCTGTAATAAACCATATGAAAAAGAATATATATTTATAGTAAAAACTGAATCACTTTGCTGTACACCAGAAACTAATACAACATTGTAAATCAACTACACTTTACTAAAAAAAATAAAGGACGTGATTTGTGAACTAAGAATAAATTATCCACATCCTATGGCCAAAACAGAGGTAAATCCATCATGCTCACACTGATCCTCCTAACTTGCTTCTCCAATGACCTTTGTTGCCACCAGAGTTTTTCCTATGAAGAAAGAGGGAAAAGTGAGTTATGTGTGCTATGGGTTATGTTATTCTGCCTAAGTGGGCCCTGCTCGGAAAGGTTTGAGGATCTCTGCTTTGGATAGGAATTCCCTGCTAGCTTTTCTCCATGTTTCTTGGCCATAGTGAGGTAAGGAGAGAGAGCCTGTCCCTCAGTATCATATATGCTTTCCTCAGTCGCAGGGCCTGCGGACTCAGCTTCTCCCCAGTCGTCTCCTGCATCTGAAATTGGCAGACACAAAATCATGATATTCAGTTGACTTTCTCTGCTTCTTTTATAAAGTGAAAAGATCAAGGCTCAGGAACTAAAAACACAACTATTCTGAACGGAGTAATTCCAAGTCAATTGCTATTTTCATTAGGCATTAAATTAAAATACTGGCACCTAAACAGTATATGCTGCAAAGCTCAGGCTTCCACCATATCTCACATAGATGATCCCACCTGCTTCTGACTTGATCTCTCTGACTCTCCCAATTCATCTTGCTCACTGTTCGAGAGGGAGCTTGCAAAAAACCCAAATCCAGTCATGTCATCTCCCTGTTTAAAATCCTTAAAATAATTTCTACAAATGTCTTAGTCCATGGAGGCTGCTATAAGAGAATACCATAGATTGGGGAGCTAATCATTATAGACTTTTACTTCTCCTAGTTCTTGAGGCTGGAAGACCAAGATCAAGGCTCCAACAGACTCTGAGTCTGGGGAGAACCCTCTTCCTGGTTCATAGATGGCATCTTCTCACTGTGTCCTCACCTGGAGGAAGGGGCGAAGGAGCTCTCTCTGTCCTTTTATAAGGACACTAATTCCATCATGAGGGCTCCACCCTCATGACCTCATCACCTCCCAAAGGTCCCACCTCCTGACACCATCACAACGGGGGTTAGAATTTCAACATATGATTTAGACGGCAGAGACACAAACACACAGTCCACTAGAAAAGATAAGTGGGCACACATGACCACTCATGTTCTGGCCTCTGCCTTTCTTCCCAGCCTCCTCTCTTGCCCCATTGCCCAGGCAATTCCTCAGCACTGCAGTTGACAACACCCTTCTCACTGTGTCTGGAACCTACTGTGTGCCTCCAGCCTTTGCACTTGTAGTCCTTCTGCCTGGAAGATCCTTTCTCCCTTGTCTTCTGTTACATGCCCATTTGTTCTCCAATATTCAATCCAAATGCAGCATTCCCTTTAAAATCCTGCCTTCACTCTACTGGAAAAATTAGTTCCCTACCTTTGATGCAGTATGAGCAGTGTTTGTTTAAGACTGTGGACTTCAGAGACAAACTATTAAGGTTCAAATTAAAGTTTCACCTTTTACTGGTTGTGTGGCCTTATCAAGAATTATGTAGAATTTGAGATTTTATTCTATTTACAAGCTATCGAGCTTTCCTGATAGTGTTTCACAGATGCTGGTAGAAGACAGGAGACTCCAGGGTCAGAGACAAAGGACTTTGTTATGACAAAAGTCGTAGATTGAGCTTCACGTTAGCTTGTGTTGGTGCCCCTTGACCCCCAAGTCCCATGGTGGTAATGTCAAGGGCCCATTTGGATGCCTGCTGAAATGCCACTCAATCAATCTCTGGAGAATTTAATGAAGAATGAAACAAATTAATGAAGAATGAAAAAGTTACTGAAGACGTTTAATATGGTTTCCTATATCTGATAGGAAAATCACTCAGTATTTTTTTCTGAAATAAACTGGGCTCTAAATGCATAACTAACTGTTCCTATCATAATGTCAAATTCTTTTAGCTGAGTTTCCTGGAATTACGGTCCTTCGCCGACTGCCTTGTCTGTGTTAACATTGCTGCAAAAAGACTTCCCTGTTGCTTGGCACTGTGCCCTGTTTTGTTAGCTAGAAAAATGTAGCCTTTTAATCGGCATGTGGTTTACTGGTCTCTGGTGCGTAATAAATAGCCAAAGCCCCTCTCACCCTAGAAACGTTAGCACTGAGAAAGGCATACGGCTTTGCGGGTGAGGCCAGACTGACTTCAGGGCTGTGCTCTCCTTGTGTTTCTCAGTAGGCCCTGTGCTGTTTCTGCTGTCACAGCCCATAGGACAGGGATGGGACCGCTGGTGCTGCCAGCAGCCCCTCACCTCTGACGACACACACCGGCCTGGCTGCCCCAAGGGATGAACACACTTCCTCTCCGAGGGGGAAGCAGGATAATGAAAAGATGGCACGACTGAAAGGGTCAAGTTCAACACACACAGGTGTATGTAGATCCAGGGTCATTCAACAAGTACAGAGCATTCCAGAGTGGGTGTTCTAGCCCTGGTTCTAACCCCACCTGGCCCTGTTCTATATTTACTAGTCAGGGTTCTCCAGGGAAGCAGAACCAATAATACATGAAACAGAACCAATATATATGAAGAGATGTATTATGAAGAATTGACCCACGCCATGATGGAGGCTGAGAAGTCCCACCATCTGCGTCCAGCAAGCTGGAGCCCTGGAGAGTCAGTGCTGTAGTACCAGTCTGAGTCCAAAGGCCTGAGGTGCAGGGAGCCAAGGATGTAAGCCCCAGTCCAAGGGCAGGAGAAGGCCAATGTCCCAGCTCAGCAGGTAGGCAGGAAGCAAAGGGGGTCAATTCTCTTCCTCCCCCTTTTTGCTCTATTGAGGCCCTCAGCGGATTGGATGAGGCTCCTCCTGCATAGGGGAGGGTGATCTTCTTTACCCTTTACTGAGTCCACTGATTCAAATGTTAATCTCAATCAGAAGCACCCTTCTAGACACAGCCAGAAATCATGTGTAACCTGGGCGCCCCGTGGCCCAGTCAGACGACACATAAAATTAACCATCATAAATGTGAATAGTTTTTTAATGTGTGTGTGTGTGTATATCTATATATATGTATATATATACATATATAATCAATGTAAAAATATAGATTCTTTTTATATATATATATAACCACCTATTTAGCTTAAACAATCATAGAATATTTTAAGTATAAAGGACTTTATTCTTTTTTTTAATAAATTTATTTCTTTAATTTATTTATTTGACTGCGTTGGGTCTTCATTGCTGCGCAGAGGCTTTCTCCAGTTGCAGTGAGCGGGGGCTACTCTTCGCTGCGGTGCGTGGACTTCTCACTGTGGTGGTTTCTCTTGCTGCAGAGGCACGCGGGCTTCAGTAGTTGTGGCACGTGGGCTCAGTAGTGGTGGCTTGCGGCCTCTAGAACGCAGGCTCTGTAACTGTGGCATACGGGCTTAGTTGCTCCGCAGCATGTGGGATCTTCCTGGACCAGGGCTCGAACCTGTGTCCTCTGCATTGGCAGGCAGATTCTTAACCACTGAGCCACCAGGGAAGTCCCAGGACATTATTCTTTTTCAGATCAAGAGGCTAATATGTCCAAAGTCACATACCTTGTCCAAAGTAGGTGCAAAATGAGCTCTTGTTCTGTCTTCCAGTCTAAGGCACTGGCCACACTAGACCTCGGTTTCTCTTCTGTGCCTCTCAGTACTATGACATAAAATTATTTGTATCTGAAATAGCCCGTATAAAGAAGTCAGGGTCATTTTCTAAAAAGTGTAGAGCATCCAATAAGCACCAGATATTTAGAGAACTCTCATGGGTTCAGCAAGGAAACAAGACTCACTTTCGAGCCTTGCAAGATGCTCACCAGCTCTGCAGGAAGATGGGGTTTCCAAAATCCTGTACGGTTCAGTGCAGACCACATGGCTGAGTTTGGGAAAATGAATCACATGCAGAAGTGACCTCCTCCCCTGCCAGGCGGGGCCACCAGACATCCTTGCCACCTTCCATGACCTTGCTCTTCCCTGTCTGCTTGCCAGGAGCAAGCGCCACTGAGATGGGGGAACTGCACCGTGGACGCTGCCCAGGAGATCTGCTGATCCTGTAAAGGATGTACGTGAGCAAAAAGGGAAATCGCATGGTGTTAAAGCACTGGGATTTTCAAGCCGTCTGCCCCAGAGGTGTCTCAGACCCTGTCACTGTCCCACCCTCACCCCCTGAGTCCACCCAAGAGGTCCCCTGCAGCCTCAGTCTGGAGCATCCGTACCCAAGGAGCCAGTCTCTCTCTACCCAAGGGCTTTCTTTGGGCACAAGGGTTCCTTGTCCTGCATAAAGAACAGGTAAGAAGTGTTAGAGAGTTAATGCCTTGAGAGCAACCCTTAGCCAATAAGGGATGGAAGTTGATGGATAGAAATCTCAGCCTTCTTGCTTCCTGGGGAGAAAAGTGTAATGTACTTTCTACATAGACTCTCGGACGTCTCAGGAGGGCTGAGCCCCAGGTGCCCGCGGTGTAACCTTCTCACTATTGCATCCTTTTTAGTTTTCCTTCCTTTGCATCTTCCTTTCCCACCCCCAGTATAGAAAATTTGGAAAACACAGAAAAGCCTCAAGAGGTAAATGAAATGCCTCCATTATCCCATGGTTGCTTTTAAAATTTGGGTGTACAGACAGAGAAAGATAAATATCGTATGATATTGTTTATATGTAGAATCTTAAAAAAAGGGTACAAATGAACTTATCTACAAAACAGAAATAGAGTCACAGATGTAGAAAACAAAATATGGTTACCAAGGGGGAACTAGGGGTAGGGGATAAGTTGGGAGATGGGGGTTGACATATACACACTACTATATATAAAATAGATAACTAATAAGGACCTACTGTATAGCACAGGGAACTCTACTCAATGCTCCATAATGACCTATATGGGAAAAGAGTCTAAAAAAGAGTGGATATATGTATATGTATAACTGATTCACTTTTCTGTATAGCAGAAACTAACACAACATTGTAAATCAACTGTACTCAATTAATACAATTAATAAAAATTAATTAAAAAAAACAAAAGGGCTTCCCTGTGGCACAGTGGTTGAGAATCCGCCTGCCAATGCAGGGGACACTGGTTCGAGCCCTGGTCCAGGAAGATCCCTCATGCCGCAGAGCAACTAAGCCCGTGAGCCACAACTACTGAGCCTGAGCTCTAGAGCCCGTGAGCCACAACTACTGAGCCCGCAAGCCACAACTACTGAAGCCCATGCGCCTAGAGCCCGTGCTCCTCAACGAGAGAAGCCACCGCAATGAGAAGCCCGCGAACCGCAACCAAGAGTAGCCCCCGCTCGCCACAACTAGAGAAAGCTCGCGCGCAGCAGAGAAGACCCAACGCAGCCAAAAATAAATTAATTAATTAAAAACAAAACACAAAAAATAAAATAAAATAAAATTTGGGCTACAGCCTTTTGGTACTTTCTTCTCTGCAGATACGTTTGAACAAAATGGGATCCCATTGTATAAATAGCATTGCAACTTGATCTTCTCATGTACTGAAAACCAGATGTGTAGTCTTCCACGGTACTCCAGGTATATTTTAGGAAGTGGGTTAACTCCATCAGTCTGTAGATTCAAATTGTGCCAGTATTGTAATTTAGCCTCTCCCAGGCCCACCTGATATACTAAAGTAAAAATGCCTAAAGATCAGGAAGAAGTCAAATTTACTTAGCTCACTCCATGAGATCAGAGATTTTCTTTTTTCCATGTTGTTATCTCTGGAGTCTATAATAATGCCTGGCACAATACACTTCCAATAAAATACCTGCTAAATAAAGAAACGAATAAACAAAGTATCTGACACCACCTTAGTGACTGGATTAGGCCTACTGTATAGTCAGTTATGGAGCAAAAATCAGTGTTTAATAACCAGCGTCTTGAGCAGTTGGTTTCTGGGATGATTGCTTATTGCATTTGATCTACTTTATTCCTTTATTCCTATGTCAGACTCTTCTTGTATCAACACCTGCTTT
This sequence comes from Balaenoptera musculus, assembly GCF_009873245.2. NCBI lineage: Eukaryota > Metazoa > Chordata > Mammalia > Artiodactyla > Balaenopteridae > Balaenoptera > Balaenoptera musculus. The sequence goes on along the minus strand of NC_045786.1, from coordinate 24,209,444 downwards.
TCTATAACAACCTAACACACCAGAAGAGGAGTGAGGTTTCCCACGGGCGAGACACCCCTCATTCCTGTTGCGAGAACTTTCCCTTTACTACAATATTGCATCCTTGTAAATCATTCACACGATGCTGCATTTGCTGAGAAAATGCTTGAGGGCATTTTACAATCCATAACCTAGATTTTATGTCTGTTGCCAATTTGCAATCTTCAACAATGTGGCTGCATTCCTGCCGTTCAACAGGGGCCACAGACCCGTTGTCGAAGAGCTTATGGCCAAAAGTGTCACTGACATTTAATATCCTGAAATCATCAGAGGCCCTGAAAACAGAGCCCCAGGCAGGCTTTTAGTTTTTTCCCTTGAGCCAGACAGGATCTTCATGATTTATAGTAACATTCCTTTTAACGTTCAGCTCGTAGAGTTTTGAGAAGTGTTGCGTAGACTTGGAGACCATCTCCAGGTCCAGTTTCATGCGATTGTCACCATTCCAGCTATTGGTGATTTCAGATGTCACCTGGCTGAGTAACACTGAAAACCTTACTCTGAATGGTACTTTTGTTGTAGTGGCAGACTGGTTCCCCAGGTGCTGTATTCCACACCAGCAGTGACTTTTGAACCCTCAACACCCTTCCAGGCTGAGGGAGACACGGCCCCACAGGCTGGCTCAACCCCCATGCAAGCCCGCCTGTGCTACAAGGTACGGTCTCATTTTAGGTGGTATCCGCCTTTTCCTTCCCTGAAAAAAATAGCTTCTTGCCATAGAATGGCGATGACCCCCAGAGAATGACAGAGGGGAATCGTTTAGAAGGACAGTGCATCAGTGGCCTTGTTAGTAACGCCATCCCCATTACATCCAGCTGTCACGGGGCCTTAACGTCGTGGACACCTTTTCAATGTGAATTAAATGGAACTAAAGAGAATAAGCCATTGTTGGATGTCTCTTCATGACTGGCTTGCATAGGTGCAGGGGAGAGCATGGAGGAGGGTGAAGAGAGAGAGCTCAGTGGGCTGACTCCGCCAAACACTGAGCCTTGCTGCGCTCAGTGATGAGTAAGTTTCCTCATTCATGCAGTAAAGTGGCCAGATTAGGTCATTGCTGAAGAATTGCCAAGTTCTACAACTGTTGGAGGCGCCTAAATGCAGAAATATATTTGACATAGACGTTTAAAGATTAGGAAAGATAGGGGAAAGGTCAGTCTTTAATACTGCATTTCATCAAAAAATCCTTACATCACAATTTGGAGTAAATTGCTGACATGGATGAAATGCCAGAAAGATAATGAATGATTTCCAGTATAACAAAAAATGGAATTACATTTTAAAATTAGTTACAGCGTGTTCCTCTACAAAGACTAATGGAGAAAAGTTCTATCTGAACACCTCAGTGAGAGAGTTTTAGGTGGATGTGACTGTGGGTAGTAGCATGTAACATGTAGTATGTGAACACAGAGCAACACGGAAATGCCCTCAAACTCTGCCGGGCATCCCAGCATCCTGGCTAGGTCTCTAAGCTAAGAGTCAGTAGGACCACAGCGGAGTTTTTGTCTTTACAAAGGACTTTAAAAGTGGTGATCGGGGCTTCCCTGGTGGTGCAGTGGTTGAGAATCTGCCTGCCAATGCAGGGGACACGGGTTCGAGCCCTGGTCTGGGAAGATCCCACATGCCGCGGAGCGACTAGGCCCGTGAGCCACAACTGCTGAGCCTGCGCGTCTGGAGCCTGTGCTCCGCAACAAGAGAGGCCGCGATAGTGAGAGGCCCGCGCACCGCGATGAAGAGTGGCCCCCACTTGCCACAACTAGAGAAAGCCCTCGCACAGAAACGAAGACCCAACACAGCCATAAATAAATAAATAAAATTAAAAAAAAAAAAAAAAAGTGGTGATCAACCTCTTTGCCTAAAACTCGCCGAAGAGAATGAAAAACCAATGTGAAAAGTACACTCTAGGGATTTCCCTGGTTGTCCAGTGGTTAAGGCTCCACGCTTCCACTGCAGGGGGCGCAGGTTCGATCCCTGGTCAGGGAACTAAGATCCCACATGCCGCATGGCACGGCCAAAAAAAAAGTACACTCTAAGTTTTGCAGATCCTGATATAGAAGTAGGAGGATGGTCTGGGAGAGCCGGAGACCTGGATAAATCCCCCCAAAAATATTTATTTAGCATCTATTAGGCGCCAGGGACTGTAAGAAGCTCTGTGTCAAAGAACTAAGGAAAAGTGTTCACAGTTCAGAGTCTGAGACTGACAAATAAACAACCGAAAAGCACCACGTTGCCGTAAGTGGGAGAGAGGTCAGCAGGGGCTGCTCTGCTAGATTATGGGTTTGGGGGATTTTCACAGAAATTATTCCTTGGAAAGTGACCACCGGGCTGCGAAGGACAAAAGGGGGGGGGCAGTGAAGGTAGGGCTAAGTGCTGGCCTTTAGTTTCCAGGTAGAGAGAACTATAAATGAAGAAGCCCAGAGGGGAGGCAGGACATCCCCCAACTCATGTGCAACTTTGGGCAAATTTTACCACACCCCTGGGCCTCAGTTTTCTCACCTGTAAAATGAGTTGAAGAAATAAGATGATCACTTTTAGATGTGAATTTATACAAAATTCTAACACATATTCTGTATGTCCTTCCTTTTAATAACTAATTCATTAGAATGGTTTTGCTCTCATTCAACATATGATCATTTGCAGCGCTTACTTTAAAAATTAAAATTAGAATTGATATAAGGAAAGACTTAGTGGGAGGGATTGGGAATTGAGGACCTACATAAAACAACAAACAAATCTGAAGTTATTTATCAGAGTGTAGCACTTGTTGTTTATATAAGGAAATTACATTTTTAAAACTTGTTTAACTTTATACAACCAGGGCTTCTTGCCAAATAATCAGCCAAAAAACCTTGGTAAAGCGACTCTGGGGGAAAAAAAAAAAGCCTTATTCCAAGCACATTCTGATACAAATTAGAAAATGTTATGTAGTGGGTTATCTGTTGGGTGGAGGGTTTTGCACTTCAATCTTTGGAAGATACAACCTTGACTTGGAAAAAAAAAAATCTGGGAAATGTATCAAAGAGGCAGTGAAAAGAAGCAAAAACCACCAAAGTGGAAACTTCATTGTGGGACTCAAGGTTGGGGGAGTGGGGCGGATTTGTCCCATTTCTTTGGGATGATTCCTCAACGTCTCATTTCCACATTTTACATCTCTTTTTCCCCCTCCCCCATCACAAGCCTTTTCATAGGATTCAGAAGTAGGCGCAGCCTGAGAAGAAGAGTCGAACATGTAGAAATCAGGAATAGAGAGGGCTGATGACAAAAATGGAAGAGTGTAAAGGAGAATTGAGTAGAAAGGGCAATTTGGAAAAAGGAGGAGCAGACTAGGACTGTGGCTGGAACCCCAGAATACTGAAAACAAGACCACAAATAATGTGGGCTTCATGGTTTTTAAATATGTTTTGTTTTGGGGTTTTTTTCCTAAAAATAGAACAGAGGTGTGGATATGAGTGCCAGGGATGGAGTCTAGGGCCATCAGCAGAAGAATGGATAAAGAATATGTGGTGTATATATACAATGAAATATTACTCAGCCATCACAAAGAATGAAATCATGCCATTTGGGAAAACATGGATGGACCCAGAGGGTATTATGCTCAGTGAAATAAGTCAGACAGAGAAAGACAAATGCTGTATGATTTCACTTATATGTGGAATCCAGAAAACAACAACAACAACAAAAAACCAAATGAACACACGTAACCAAACAGAAACAGAGTTATAGATACAGAGAACAAACAGGTGGTTGCCTGAAGGGAGGGGGGCTGGTGGAGGAAAGAAATAGGTGAGGGAGATGAAAAGGTACAGACTTCCAGTTACAAAATAAATGAGTCAAGGGGATGAAAGGTACAGTGTGGGGAACTAAAAAAAAAAAAAAAAAAAAAAGGAAAGAAATAGAGCAGAGCAGAGGTGTGGCTAGGAGTGCCAGGGATGGAATCTAGGCACCAACATGGCAGGCACACTTCTCCTTGGATCTCACCCCCTGGGCTGGGGGGAATCTGTATTTCCAGAGCGCTGAGTTGTACCAGATGGCATTTTTATTCTTGGGCTTGAAGAGCTTTTATAGGAAGGGTGCAAGTTGATCTTTAGGGTTCAACAACTGCAAATTTTAAGGTTTCACTCAGTGGGGTCTCTTGGGAAGGTGCACCATCCTTTACTCTTTACCGTATATATAGACATGCGCTTTTATTTCCCCTGAGGTCTCAGGAGAAGAGTGGGAGGAGGGGATTTGCTGGACCCAGAACATCATGTACACACATGATACCCCTGCTTCCTCAGACCACATTCTGAGGCTTTATCAGAACCTGCCTTCTTTTCGATGGGAGTTAAACATCATATCTTGTCCTCACTTACACAGCCTTGTTCAGCAAGGTGTTAAGTCTCAGTTAGTGAATAAAAAACACTTGAAACTCCTGGATATACACCCAGGTGCCCTGTACGCCTTCCTAATCTTTACTTTGAAGGACTTTCCTTGCCTGAAGCTCTTGACCTAATACCTAAGGAAGTAGCAGATAGTATGGATTTGGAGCACATTATTCCCTGGGGGTCAAGTTCTTACCCTTGATCCCCTGCAAAGGAATTTCATACATGTGAATTGTCCTTATCTTATTCCACATGGCGAAAAGTGCTAAAAAAGTGCCTGTCCAGCATGAGAAGTGCGTATATCGTCAATTTCAACTTTCACGTTTCATGACTGGCCATAGTTAGAGTGAGTTTAGGTATTTAAACCGAAATAGTTAAATCCTTTCTTTCTGGGTCTGTTTTCCTTGTGGCCAAACGAGGAAGAACATTTGGGCTTCTTGCTGGTAAAATCCTGTGGTCATTTTTCAGTCCCAGGCCGGTTTCTTGTGAATGAGTTCTTTTCTTTATTTCCAAAGGACCGGGTGATTTCGCAGGCTGCCTTTCCCCTTCCAGAATACCCACCGCTAGTGGAGTCGTTGTCTGCCCAGCTCAATCCTCTTGTGCTTTGCTCTTTCTAAGGCGCTCAGAGCTAAATTCTCAGACCTTATTGTTTTAAACCCCTTCTGCTCATTACTGTAGAGAAAGAGACAAGGGCAGCTGAAGTAACAAACGTGCAGCAGCTACAAAAGCGCCAAAACCTCAAAAATTATTTACGTTGGTATTCACAGTTTCAAGAAACAAAACATACTCTTACCTTTCCCGATGAACTTGTTCTATTCGTTAGTGCACTTCTCACGAATTCTGGTTGTGAACTGCTGCATTGATTTCACAGCCCCACTGATGGTTCGAATCCTACAGCTCGAAAGTGTGGTTCTACCAGCTCCTGCTTTCCTAAAATGACACCGGAAGCTGTCATGTCCTCCTAATTCCTTGATGCTCAAGGGTTGATGTAGTTACTGCAACTATCTTCACTGGACCATTGGGCTCTTCCTCTGAGAACACCCCTCTCCAGCTCTAGACTGGAAGGAACTCTTTGGTAGATGAATAGATGGGATACAGGAGGCCACCCAAGCATTACCTAGGCTCACGTGGAGTAGATGACATCCCCAAAAGAACAGCATATGACTACATTCTCATGCGGGAGGCCCATTACCCCAAAGATGAAAAGTAATTTCTCTGTGCTTCATCATACCAACATCAAGAATCTGATTGATACCTGACTGAGGCTGGGGGAAAAGCCTGTGGTCATTGAACTGGTGAAGTTATCTGGCCTTCTGGTGCCACGCTCCATCCTAGAGACGTAAGTAGCCCAGAAAAGTGCATAGGTAGTGAATGTCCCCAAATCCAACTAATTCACTGCTCAGTGCTCTGACTAGACATGTCAGAGTCACCTGCCTGACCCTTGCTAAGCAGGCAGGTACATATTAGAGACATTAGTTCAGAATTCAAGGCTGTCAAAGGATTCAAGGATGCGTCCGTGAACTGAAAGATTGTCCAGATGGCAATATTCCCCAAATTGATCTTCAGATTCAACTCAGTCTCTATCAAAATATAAGCCACCTTTCTTCTGCAGAAATTGACAAATTGATCCTAATACAAGGGGCCCCAAATAACCAAAACAATCTCGAGAAAAGAACAAAGTGGGAGGACTCACACTTCACAATTTCACAACTTGCTACAAAAAACAGTGATCAAGATGGTGTGATGTTGCCATAAGGATGAATATACAGGTCAGTGAGCCCAAAAATAAACCCTTGCATTATCAGGCAATTGATTTTCAGTAAGCGTGCCAAGACAATTCAATGGCGAAAGAGTAGCCTTTTCAACAAATGGTGCTGGGACAATGGGACATCCACATACAAAGGGATGAATTTGAGCCTCTGCCTCCCACCATACATAAAAACTAATTCAAAAACGATCAAGGACCTAAGTGTAAGGGCTAAAACCATAAAACTCTTAAAAGGATACATAGGCAAACATCTTCCTGACCTGGGATGATGCAATAGTTCCTTCCCCCCAGAAACAGTATGTCTGACCTTAAAAGCTCCTGCTTTGTACAGCTCGGAAGATCTGTTCCACAGTCAGTGAATCGTTACTCTTGTTACAGTTCGAGCTCCAAGTGCCAGCTTTGAAATGCAGCTAACGGTGCAGCTGAATGCTTGCATGTCTGCTTAGATGGTGCACGAGCACACGCGCGCACACACACACACACACACACACACACACACACACACACACAAACGTTGTTCATTGCCACTCACAAAGCCCAGATCAGTCTCTTCCAAGTTTGGGCTCCTAGAAAAAAAATCCTGTACATGCTTCAGTTTAGGAAGGGGAAGAAGTTCATTACCAGGAAGGGCAATTTCCCAGGGTGAGCCAGGAACAGTATAGTCAGGCTGATCTTGAAACTGTTTTAAATATAGCCTGGAGGATTTTCTACCTTCATAAACAGAAATGAAACTGGGTCTCAAGAACCACAGAACTACCAAGACCAGATGGCACGAATGTTCTGATACCCTCTTCAGAGACTCTGAAAGAGGAAGAAGAAAGAGAATCCTTCCCAGGGAAGTATGTGCAGCTGCGGAGGAGCAATGGGGGGCTTTCCCGGGGCCGCAAAGTCATCACAGGCGCGCAGCATCTGTTGGGGGTGAGGACTGAAAAAGCCCATTTTCTGGATTTTTAAGCAGTTACTACGGTTGCAGTAGCAGCCATCCTAAAGCAGCATGAGAGAGCTCTCAACACAATCCTAGCTACAACATTTGCTGAAATGTGCTGCAAAATACTATATGAAGGAACTAAAATGTGTCGAGCGTTTGCTGTGTACCAGACACTGTTCCAAGAATCTTACCTGTATTAACTCATGTAAATCCTTACGACCGGGATCCATTTTACCAAAACATGTAAATTGAGACCCAAAGAAGTTAAGTAATGTACCCAATTCACAGAGCTGCTCACTAGGGTTTGGTTTCCGGCCATCTGACTCCAGAGTCTGGGTGTTTAGCCTTCCTTCTCTGTTGCCAAACAGCCCAAATAAAACTGCAAAATGAAATTGTCCATCCCTGGGTGTTTTCGTTTCCTGTACTGCCGTAACAAGTTACCACAAATTCAGTGGCTTAAAACAACACCAATTTATTGTCTTACGGTTTGGGAGGTCAGAAGTCAGAAATGGGTCTTCTGGGCCAAAGTAAAAATGTCAGCAGAGCTGCATCCCTTCTGGGGGCTCCAGGGGGGAGTTCTGTCCTAACCTTTTCCAGCTTCTGGAGGCTGCCTGCATTCCTTGGCTTGTGGCCCCTTCCTCCATCTTCAAAATACATCACTCGCTTCAATCTCTGCTTTTGTTGTCACATCTCCTTTCACCCTGTGCCCCCTGCCTTCTCCTTACAAGGACCCTGGGATTGCATTGAGTCCACTGGATAATCCCTTGCCTTCCTACACCCCCTACACCTCCCACGCCATCTCCACCACGTCCATCGCTCCCTCCGTGGAAATTGGCATCCTTCTTACTATTTATCACAAACCGTCTCACACGAACAAATTAATTCTGCATTTGTTTAAGCACTCCTATTGGATAGGAAGAGGCCTGAAGGCAAGCATCTCGGCACCCCAGGACCCCTAATATGCTCCGCCAATGGTTAAGTGAGATGGAATGCCTTTTAAGTACTGTAGGCTTCGACTAGGCAGCAAAATATTAAAACCCCAAATCTCAGTTGCAGCCACACCAGAGCAGTGTGTCCTAGGGACACTTTTCCGCCAACACAACCAGGAGCAAGCCGTGCCCTGGCTCCTCTGAGCCTCATGAGCCACGAGCTCAACTGGGTGCTAAAGTGCTACAAGAAAAATAACTGTGGACTCTACCTTCCGAGCAACAGGTTAAAACTCTTGATTTATGACTCTTGGCAGGAACAACTGGCCCTAGGCCCCGGGGATAGCATAGTGGCAGCCGGCCAGCCCGTTGGTGATGCACCAACCCAACCCACCCCCCGGTGAAGACAAAGCTCTGGGTTCTCCCACTCATCTGGATTTGTATAACGGGAGACGATCAGAAACTCCAGAGGTTAACTGTGAAGATGAGGGGCACCTCTCGGGAATAACTGTGAGTTAAATAAACGCTTTGCTATTTTGCCTTTGAACCTTGACTCCCCCGTCTCCTGCCCAGGGTAGATTCCTGCCAAGTGTCTAGAGCCTTCCTGCTGATCCCAGCTGTTTCTTCCTAGAGGCCGTCTGGCAACCATTCAAATCTTGGATTCTTTTCTTTTAAAGGCCACTAGTCTCCCTCCTTCTCTCGGGGCTTGGAAGGGGACTGGACGGCATATCCTGATACAAGTACCCACGCTAAAGTGTCCGTAGCTAAATGCATTCCCCTCCAAGGGCCATTTGCGTCTTAAATGCTGGCTTCTGGGCACTGTCTTAACACACAGAAGTGAATCTTTAATGGATATTTATTTTCTAGGAAGAATGGGGTGGAAGTGGGGAGCTTTCAGCATCTCTTAAAAATTCGCTTTGAGATAAACGTTCTTACAAAGTAAGGCCGTTCTTGCTGGCAAACTGAGATTTGTTTTGGGACAGATATAGGGGGCTGTTACCAAGCTGATCTTCAGGGCATATGAGCAGTTATAGGCTTGGGGGCCAACAGACAAGTGAGGGAGTTGGAGGGAAAGGTGTGTTTTTAAGCAAGAATATAGTTAGTTTGTAAGAGAAAGGGTCTTGTCCTAACTACTAGAGCATTTAAAAATTCTCCTTCCCTTCTAAAATTGTACATTTTCTTAGTGTTTTTTGGATCACTAACTGTAACAGATATATAAATGTTTAGAAAACTTAGCAGAATGGAAATGCAAAATGGTACACTCACTTTTGGACGTTGCAGCTTCTTGTAAAACAACATATTCTTATAAGATCCAGCAATCACACTCCTTGGTATTTAGCCAAATGACCTGAAAACTGTGTCCACACAAAAAGCTGCACAGGGTTGTTTATAGCAGCTTTATTTATAATGGCCAAAGCTTGGAAGCAACCAAGATGTCCTTCAACACATGAATGGAGAAATAAACTGTGGTGCAACAGACAATGGGCTATTATACTGAGCTAAAAAGAAATGAGTTATAAAGCCATGAAAGGACATGGAGGAACCTTAAATACATATTATTAAGTGAAAGAAGCCAATCTGAAAAGGCTACATACACACTGTATGATTCCAAACATATGATGTTCTGGAAAAGGCAAAACTATGGAGACGGTAAAAAGATCAGTGGTTGCCAGGTGGGGTGATGGTGGGAGGGATGAATAAGTGGAGCACAGAGAACCTTTAGGGCAGTAAAACTACCACGTGTGAGACAACAGCAAGTGAACCCTTGGACCTAATGCAAACTATGAACTTTGGGTGATTAGGACTTGTCAACGTAGGTTCATCAATTGTAACGAATGCACCATCTGATAGGGGACGTTGATAATGGGGAGGTTGTGGAGGGGTGCAAAGGGGATATAGAAAATCTCTGTACCTTCCTCTCAATTTTGCTGTGAACCTAGACCTGCTCTTAAAAAAATAAATCTTAGAAGAAAAAAAAACTTCCCAGTATTGATATTTTTCCTATAGATTACACATGTTCTTAAATGTTCACTGCCCACATTCCCCAAGTAGAACCGTAGTGAATTTTAGGGTAAAAGGACTCCTTGCCTTGAGATTCTCAGAATATTACCCACCACAATATTGCTGTCTGCCAGGTTATAAAGTAGTCTCCCATTAATATGGGTGATTATCTTTTCATAAGGATTAATTTAGGATCCTAACCTCTTTTTATTCATTTAAATTTTGTATGCCCTTACTGTATTTATTTTCTTTATTAAAATGTATATATTTTCCTTAATACTTATATTATACTACTTTATTATAGAAAATTTAGAAAAGAGAAATCTTAAAAGAGAAAAGTCTTCCATTATTCCACCACCAGGGATTCTTCCAGTAATTTTTTCTATGCACATTTATTTTAAAAAATCAGGATTATACCATATTTAGCACACTCTTTTTTACATTCAGTAGAGTTTGTATGTCTTTTTACATCACTAAATATTCTTCTGTGTAATAGACGTGCCAAGTCCATCTGTAGAGACCCCACCCTCTCCACCCAATTTAGGACTGGAAAAGGTGACCTTAGGGGCCTCATGATCACACCTCATAATACCTCTTCACTCACCCCACGGCCAGTGTCCCCCTACTCCACATCACACACACTCGTACGCACACACACACACACACACACACACTCCCTCTCTATCTCTGTCTCTCCCCTGATGGGGCCAATCAGATTCTCTCTCCCAGTAATTTGGAATCAGGCTGTGAAAGTCTGGTCTGTTATAATGACCAGGATGGAGGTCTTTGTACTGAATAGTCCTGTGAGTTGGCTGGGACTGGTGAAATCAAGATAAAATGCTACCTGCAAACAGAAGTTATGCAGAGATATCATGAGTAAAGCAAGCGACCTGATCTACAAATAGAAGCAGGGTAACAGCGTGATCCACAGAGAGGCAGGGATGGGAGACCACAGGTATCTGTGGGTGAAAAGGTGAGTAGTCTTGATACCTGATTTCCGCTTCCAGCTCCTATGTGACCTGGTGAGTTTGTTTCCTTAAGTGTTCATAAGTTTATTTTGACCTTTCAATATTTTACCTTCTTACTTTACTTATTAAGTGAATTTCAACTGAAAGGCATTGACTAAGACAATCTATAATGTCCGTTCTAATAACTGCATAGTTTTCTCTTATATAAAAAAATCATAATTCAAGTAGTTCCTTGTTGGTTATATATTAATTTGCTTCCTTTTCTTAACTATTCTAAAGATCACTAAAGTAAATATCATTGCAGCTAGATCTTTGCAAATATTTCCTTAGGGTACATTATTAGATGAGGAATGATGGGTTAAAGGAAATGAATATCATTCCCAGTAGTGGTATGTATGAAAATTCCTGTTTTCTGCATCTTTACCGACACTAAGTTGACAATTGAAAAAAGAAGCCATTCTGCCAATGAAATTAGCTAAAAATACTGTCTCGCAGTATTAATTTCTGTTTCTTTGATGGCTGGAGTTGCACATACTTCCATATATTTATTGCTCAATCACTCTTCTTCCATTATGAAATGTTCATTCATGCCTTTTACTCATTTTCTTTTATTTACTTGTTTATGTCTTCTTGATTTGTGAGTATTCTCTCTTTTTAAAATTAAGAAGCTAAATTTTGATTCTCACATACTTTAAGGTTACCTTCTCCTCATTAATTATTTGCCTCCTAATATATAAGATATTTTGATATACATTAAAATATATTAGTATAGTCTACACAAATTTGTATGGTCTATACTATATTTGTGTAGTAATATTTTCCCTTATGGTTTATTCCTTCAATGTCACAACTAGAAAGGAGTTCACCTACCTAAGATTATATACTTATATACTTTCATTTTTAACTGGGCACGTTGAAAAAAAATAATGAAACACCCTGGCACTTGGAAATCAAATACCTAAATAACATAAAATGGAGACACAAAGAAACATATATATACTGAAAGACAAAATCCATTACTAAACTGTTTTTAAATTTTAGGCTGACTGAAAGTTATCAATTATGAACCCATTCTTTCTCTAGGAAACAAAGCAGGAGTTTCATCTCAGATTAAATTTATTTAAAAATATTTCCAGGGCTTCCCTGGTGGCGCAGTGGTTGAGAATCTGCCTGCCAGTGCAGGGGACACGGGTTCGACCCCTGGTCTGGGAGGATCCCACATGCCGCGGAGCAACTAGGCCCGTGAGCCACAACTACTGAGCCTGCGCGTCTGGAGCCTGTGCTCCGCAACAAGAGAGGCCGCGACGGTGAGAGGCCCGCGCACCACGATGAAGAGTGGCCCCCGCTTGCCACAACCAGAGAAAGCCCTCGCATAGAAACGAAGAACCAACACAGGCAAAAAAATAAAATAAATAAATAAAATTTTAAAATCCAGCCATTAAAAAAAAAAAAAGGACTTTCGTTACTTAAAAAATAGGAAAAAGGAATTTAAAAAAAAAAAATTTCCATCCCGGTTACATTCATCTGCATTATTCAAGTCCTTAAAAATTACCAGGGATAAAATGAGACAAGAAAATATTAAGTAACTCAGGTGGCAAAGACTTCTATCTATTCCTCCCTTTCCCGTGGATAAAACTGCACGGAGGCAATGACGAGAAAATTCACTCTAGACCTCTAAATGCGTATCACCCCGTCCTTCGTGTGGTGGAATAAGAACAGTTATCATCTGAATGTGAAATGCTGTCATCTAGTGGACTGCAGACTTCATCATCGACCTGGTTCCTATTCAGAAATGTCCCTAGAGAGTCTTAAATTGGTGGCCACAGAAGTCTGCAGCCTATAATTCACATGATTATTTTATTATTATTATTTTTTGGTCTTGTGCCAGAGAAAGAAGTAAAACAATGCATTGGGAGTTACAGTAATGGAGATATAGCAGGGACCAGGGAGGGGAGAGCTGGGGGAGGAGAGTAAAAGGGGAGGTTGAAACCCATACTGTCAAGGGTACATTGCAAACTAGCTGTTGTGAGGTGTTCTGTTCCTGAAGTAGAGATTATTACCCCATTTTACAGATGAGGAAACAGAAGCTCAGAGAGGTCTAGTGACTTCCGGTGGTCACACAGCCAATGAGTGAAGGAGCTAGGATGGTGGAAGTAACAGGAATAAGTGAAGAGGGTCAAAATCTAGCAGCAAGTGGGTGATGGGGACCAGCTTTTTAATTGACGGATGGCCTGTGGGTCTCATATCAGTCATCAGGGGCAGTGTCCAGATGGGCAAAGTTTAGAACTGAGCACTGAATGCTGTCAATTCGAGCATAAAAATACACGTCTTAGTAAGAGTGGCCTATGTATACATAGGCCACCGGCATGTGGGATCTTAGTTCTCCAACCAGGGATCGGATCTGCTCCCCCTGCAGTGGAAGTCTGGAGTCTTAACCTCTGGACCACCAGGGGAGTCCCACCAGGCCCTATGTTAACCCTTTGCTTCAGAGTCAAAAGTGCTTGCTAATTGACTTTGTGTAAGAATTCGGGCAACTGTGTTGCAATTCTGTGCCCTGGTTATGCAATAAGACCCAAACCCAGCCAGGATATTCCCCTACTGAAAACGGAGAGATATGCCTTCTCAATAATGCACATATGCTTTTAAGGAAGGCTGTGCATCCCTGCCTACATCGTAGAGCTGCATGAAAATGCTGTCTGCAGCCTCAGCTGATTCTATTCAAAGTGTGTGCTCTGCTTTTCCCCTAAATAAAAGCATTTCCAGGAATACGAAGCACATCTCTTTTTTTGGAGACTTCCTCTTGGCAGGACCAGTACGGTTGATTTATAAATTGCACGCAGGTGTGCAAAAGAGATCACGGTTCGCTGATAGGAGCCCACTTGCTACACCTCCTGCACCATCAGATGCGCCCTTAATTAGCAGCACATAGCTTCTGCAGACGTTGTTAGTTCCGGCCACTGGGGCGGCTGCGCTGGATCCAAGGGGCATTAGCCGTCATCCTCTTGGAAAAGGGGGCACGAGCTCCTTAGTTTTGCAGATGCTGTAGTCAAAGCACGACCTCCCTGTTTAATTTTTTACTGATTCATATTTGAAAGAGGTCCCTCTGCCTCTGGGTTAGGCCATTTTCACTGGTGATGTAATTTGCCTTTTTTTTTTTTTTTTTTTTGCTCTCAGATGCTATTGGAATAAAATCTTTACAGGAGAGATGAGATGCCTGCTGGACATTCCTCTCCCAGAATCTGATGCTAGAATGCAGCTGAGTGAAATGAGTGTCGCTGCCCCTAACAGACACTGAAAAGGAGAAATTCTTTGGCTTTGCGGACTAATTACTTTGTGTGGACTAGTTCCTGGAAGTGTGTGTGTTTGTGTGTGTGTGTGTCCCAATATGTTGAGTACATTTTTTGGATCTTTGGATCATACTGACTACATGAAACTTAAAAACCACACTGGCGCTCCACAGAGGCTCATGGTGTCCCTCCCTCAACTCTCCTGGCGGGGTGCCTCATGACTTCATGAACATAAGAAGGAAGGGAGATGAAGTTTAGGGAAGGAGCAGAGAGGGCAGGAGACTCTGGTACACAGAGCATTGCTCATTGGCTCACTTACCCATGTCTGCCCTATTCTTTTTTTTTAATTTTTATTGGAGTAGAGTTGATTTACAATGTTGTGTTAGTTTCAGGTGTTCAGCAAAGTGAGTCAGTTATACATATGCATATGTCCACTCTTTTTTTAGATTCTTTTCCCGTATAGGCCATCACAGAGTATTGAGTAGACTTCCCTGTGCTATACAGTAGGTCCTATTATTAGTTATCTATTTTATATATAGTACTGTGTATATGTCAATCCCAATCTCCCAATTTATCCCTCCTTCTCATTACCCACCCCCCGTAACCATAACTTTTCTTTTTTACATCTGTGACTCTACTTCTGTTTTGTAAATAAGTTCATTTGTACCATTTTTTTAGATTGCACATATATCATATGATATTTGTCTTTCTCTGTCTGACTTACTTCATTTAGTATGACAATCTCTAGGTGCAACCTTGTTACTGCAAAAGGCATTATTTTTTTCTTTTTTATGGCTGAGTAATATTCCATTCTATATATATACCACATCTTCTTTATCCATTCCTCTGTCGATGGACATTTAGGTTGTTTCCATGTATTAGCTATTGTAAATAGAGCTGCAATGAACATTGGGGTGCATGTATCTTTTTGACTTATGGTTTTCTCTGGATAATATGCCCAGGAGTGGGATTGCTGGGTCATATGGTAGCTCTGTTTTTAGTTTTTTAAGGAACCTCGTACTGTTCTCCATAGTGGTTGTACCAATTTACATTCCCACCAACAGTTCCCTTTTCTCCCCACCCTCTCCAGCATTTATTGTTTGTAATTTTTTTGATGATGGCCATTCTGACCGGTGTGAGGTAGTTTTGATTTGTAGTTTTGATTTGCATTTCTCTAATAATTAGTGATGTGCCCTAGTCTTTCCCTCTCGACTCCAACCCACACTGGGATTGTAGACTATTTGTGTTGAAAATCCACGGAATTGGACTGCCTTTCCTCTTTCATACTCCTGGAAGCAGAACGCTGTAGCCCAAGGCCATTATAACTTAACAATAGGAAGTTGTGATGGTTGGTTTTACACATCCACTTGACTGGGTGAAGGGATGCCCAGATTTCTGGGTGTGTCTGTGAGGGTGTTTCCTGAAGAGATTAGTGTTTGAATGGGTGGACTCAGTAAAGAAAACCACCCTCCCCTAGGCGGGGCACATCTAATTCACTGAGGGCCTGAGGAGAACAAAGTGGTGGAAGAAGGTTTGCTCTCTTGCAGGAGCTGCAATATCCATCCTCACCTGCCCTGAGACATGGGTGCTCCTGGTTCTCAGGCCTTCG
Organism: Balaenoptera musculus; assembly: GCF_009873245.2. Classification (NCBI taxonomy): domain Eukaryota; kingdom Metazoa; phylum Chordata; class Mammalia; order Artiodactyla; family Balaenopteridae; genus Balaenoptera; species Balaenoptera musculus. Next base: position 24,193,563 of record NC_045786.1, on the reverse strand, counting down.
GACTTGGACTGAACCACACCCCCTAGCTGTCAGGGGTCTCCAGCTCACAGATGGCAGATGGGGGTCATCTCGGTAACTGCGTGAGCAGATTCCTTGTAGTAAATCTCCTCAACTGTATCAATTTCTACAAATCTCAACTATCTATTTCTTTTCTATTTTTCCTAAATTTATTTATTTATTTATTTTTGGCTGCATTGTGTCTTCTTTGCTGCGAGCGGGCTTTCTCTAGTTGAGGCGAGCAGGGGCTACTTTTCATTGTGTTGCGCAGGCTTCTCATTGCGGTGGCTTCTCTTGTTGCGGAGCACAGGCTCTAGGCACGCGGGCTTCAGTAGTTGTGGCTCGTGAGCTCTAGAGCTCAAGCTCTGTAGTTGTGGTGCACGGGCTTAGTTGCTCCGCCTCATGTGGGATCTTCCCCGACCAGGGCTCGAACCCGTGTCCCCTGCATTGGCAGGCGGATTCTTAACCACTGAGCCACCAGGGAAGTCCTCAACTATCTATTTCTATATCTAGCCATATCTGTAGTTATACCTATACTTTTATCTATCTAGATGAGGAGTACATAGATATATATAAATATAGATAAATAATAAATATATAAGTAGATATAAAGATAGAGCTAGAGCTGTAGACATAGACATAGGTGCCCTATTGGTGCTATCTCTCTCAGGGACCCTGACTAATACACAGATGAAAGTCAGAAGGGAACCTCAATTGGTTGGACACAGGACCAGCCACGATGGTAGGACAGATGAAGTGGATTTTCCATGGTACCCACAGCTCACGAGGATCGGAGCCTGGGCGAGGCGGCTGGTTTTCGGGCTCCCCTGTCCAGTGATCTCTGTCCAGCACCACCCTGCTCCCTCCACAAGGCTCAGCTTCCCAAGTCCCTTCTCAGAGGACTTTCTGGCAATGTTTGGAGATACTTTTCATTTTCACAACTTTGGGAGTGCTAGTGGCATCTGGTGGGTGGAGACCAGGGACGCTGCTAACATCCTACAGTGCCCAGGACAGCCCCCCAAGAACACAGAATTATCCTGCTCCACACTGTAGGGTAGACGGAAGTAGAAATACAATGGTGTACACATTAAACTCAATGTTACCTCAACACAAAATAAATCTAAAAACAACTGTAACTGCATCGGTTTGCTCTATGTTATAACGGGCTTACGTCTCAGAAAGTCTACTGGGCAGCTTTTTTGTAGTTTCCATTTCATTAGTACTGCACAGAGAGTGTGTCTTACTTTTTCTTATCACTGTTAGTTTCTTGCCATCTCGCCAGAAACTCACAGCAGAGGAGGAAAAAGAAAACAAAATTCAGTTCTCATACTGAGTGAAGTAAGTCAGACAGAGAAAAACAAACATCATACGACATCGATATACGATATGTGGAATCTAAAAAAATGGTACAAATGAGCTTATTTACAAAAGAGAAGTAGAGTCACAAATGTAGAAAACAAACTTACGGTTACCAGGGGGGGATAATGACATAATGACAAGGAGGGATACACTGGGAGATGGGGATTGACATATACACACTACTATATATAAAATAGATAACTAATAAGGACCTACTGTAGAGCACAGGGAACTCTACTCAATTCTCTGTAATGGCCTATACGGGAAAAGAAGTTTTAAAAGTGTGGATATATGTATATGTATTATATAACTGATTCACTTTGCTGTACAGCAGAAACTACCACAACATTTTAAATCAACTATACTCCAATAAAAATTTTTAAAAAAAGGAACCAAAACTCAGAAAGCTCAAGATGAAGATGAGTAGATGAAATGGAACTCAGCTACTGCTGAACCCAAATCTGAATTTTAGAGAACACTGCTCTGATATTTTTCCCTCACCATCATCTATCCCTTGAGAGCACTAAGTTAAAAATGAACCAGTCTTACTGTACAGCACAGGGAGCTATATTCAATGTCCTGGGATAAACCATAATGGAAAGGAATATAAAAAAGAATGTATATATGCATAACTGGGTCAATTTGCTGTACATCAGAAATTAACTTTGTAAATCAACTGTACTTCAATAAAAAGAAAAAAAAAAGAACCAGTCTGAAATCTGGCTCTTGTTTTGTATATTTTAAAATACAGAGATACAGACATGTTCTTTCAGAGTTTCAGTCTTTTAACCACAAGGAGAATCCATTTCAGTAAATGTCTGTAAACAGGGCAATTGTGGACCAGAATCTGTTAATGGGCAAAGCCAGATTTTTCCATCCAGTCTCTTCTTTTAACTGATAAATCTCCCCAGAGCGGAAACCAGAGCCACAAAATGTCACAACAGGGAGTAAAACACCGTGGGCTCTTAGTGACTCAGAAGTGATTCTGCCTCAGCCCTAGAGCGCAGCAGCTCTGGCTAGAGCCGTGTGGCTGGGAGATTTTCATTAATTGTATGGGGCCCCAGGATGTGTTTTGCAAGGTCTTTGGCAGGGCCTGCCTTCCTGTTTATCTGCCTCAGCGTGCTCTCCCAGAACATACAATTCGAAACACAAGTGGATGTCTCGTACAATTCAAAGTCAGAAAACACCAGAATATTTTAAATTGGGCTGAAAATAAAAAGATAGCAGCTCTGGAAGATGTGTTTCCCCTAGCTCCTTTCCTTTGAAGGCTGCAATGAAGCACGTTTATAGGAGAACTTGTCCTTGCCATCTAAGAAAAGAGGGGATATGAACCCAATTATTTGGTGGTCAACTTCACCCCTAAGGTAAATGAAACTGCAAAGCTGTCTTTTACCAGATGCCCAGGCACTGACAGAAAACTGCGCTACCAGAGTTTCGTATCCATTCCCTTGGGGCATGATTTAAACCAAGAAATCTGTCATCAGGAGACAAGTGGTGAACCACTCCAGGGGTGGCTCAAAAATGATGGTGAAGGGTTTTTGTCTCCCTCTCAACCCTGTAAAATTAAGTGAAACTGATCTCTGATTGATTATTAAACACTTTGCATTAAATGGCTGGGGGATATTCTGCTCATTAAATCCATGACTCTCAGCAGAGCTATTTCTGCCAGATTTTATCATGGCGGGGGGGGGGGGGGGTGGTGGCAGATAATGAGAAGGAAATAATAGTGTCAAGTTGGCAAAACTCCAGAGGAAGTTAAAAAAAACTTCTGTTAGTAACCTCACCTGCAAAATGAATGCCATTCTTTTTGAGATTAAGGAACCAGGTGAACAAATGTAAGTCAGCACCTTTCCTATGGAAAGCAGTTACTCACTATGGCATGTAGAAGAAAAAGTCCAAAGGAATTTTTTCCTTCTTTTTGGAAGAGGCATACATATAGGACAAAATGTCTCATTCACTTCATACGGATTCTTTGAAGTATTAATGCTAATTCAGGTTAATGTGTTTCTCTTTATTTTGCTCACCAATTATAATTGTCTCTGGCATCATTTGTTTGTGCCTTTTAAAAGATTTTGCACACCAGTGCCTATACCATGATAGCTAATATAAACGAGTGTCCCTTGGTTTCCTACAGAACACTTGATGGGGCTCAGCAGTGTGGGTATAAGAGTTATTATGATGCCTTTACTTACTAGATGTGTTTTCTTTCCATTCACATGGTTTTTATTTTTTCCCCCACTTTACGTGAAATCACATCATCCTCTATCTGGGGATAAACAATGATTACCTTTTTGTTCAGAATCCACTAAACTAATACAGTTATTCTGTTTGTTGCTAAGCTACGGAGCTGGGTTACCCAGAAGAATCTCACTCCACTGTCAGATCCCTGTTCCCTTTTTGATAAGTGACCAAGGAGAGAGTTTGCTGACAGGAAGAAAGAGCTTGTCACCTAGAGATCTGAGGAATCAAAAAAAAAACGAACCGTTCCAAGTGTCGCAAAAAAGCTTTTATCTTAGATAAACAAATTATGGTGTATTCATACCGTGGGATACTCTTCAGTAATAACAAGAAAGGGCCACTGATGCACAAAACATGAATGCACGTTACACGCGTCTGAGAGAACGCCAGACGCAAGAGTATGTACTACGTGTATTTCATTTTGTGTCTGTGAAACCCTAGAAGAGACGAATCTAATCTAAAGTGACAGAGAGTGGGCAGTGGTTACCTGGAGCTTCAGGTAGGAGTTGTCTGAGATGGAGCAGAGGGAACTTTTAGGCATGATGGAAATGCCCCACTATCTGTATCTTGATTGCAGTGGAAGTTGCACAGATGCAAATTGAAATGAAGTTTAAATGGGTGTATTTTATTGTATGTATGTGCTACCTCAACAAAGATGCTGTAGCTATTAGCATCCTAGTTATTAAACTTAGATTTAGTTGTGTGATTTTTAAGACTAGGAATATCTTTTTCTATTGAGAGTCATTCTTTTACAAGGGAAAGAAATTCATGTCATGTAAGGAAAGTGCAACTTAATTTTTAAAAAAGAGTTTTTGCTTATTTTTTTAAAAAAAGGAATGTTTACTTGAGAAGTACTGCAATTAATATTTCTCCCCTGGCTGCTTTTTCCCTTTCCTTTTTGTTTTTATTAAAGTTATACATGTAAATAATTTAAAGAATCTCCTGCTCCACAGAAACAATGACTTTCAACTGTTTCTCTTGGAATTAATTTTGCATTTCCAGTAAAATGCTTGTACTGCTGCTTCTCGATTTCTGTTTTATTGGTTTCTCACTCTAGAAATTTAGTATTTCAGTTATTTTCCCTCTCTCTCTCTCTCACACACACCCACACACCCACCCACACACACACACACACACACTTCCAGTCTCCCATCTTCCTAATGCGGTTATAGCATAATGTTGTTTAATGTTGGAGTTTAGCTTATTGTGACCATGTGAATGGCATTCATTCCTGAGACAGATGGTAAACTATGATTATTTTCCCTTTCCTGCACCCTTTTCTGTTTTCCCTGGAGTACGATGGGGATGGTTTTTTGGCTGTGTTGGTTTGCTCCCGTGAGGACTGGTGACCTTCAGGCTCCCCGCACAGCTGTAATCATGGACCCTCCTCCCTCTGCACCCTGTGTGTCCCCTTCACCCGTCACTGGATCCCCTGTTCGCATGTCTCTGTAATGCTCTTCAAAAGGGTAAGTGACAGGTCTGCTTGACCTGAAACATTTTTAATCTGCCCTCATATACAAATGATTGCTTCTCTGCGCATAAACAACTAGATGGCAATTCATTCCCTTTCTGAAATTTGAAGCTACTTCTCTAATTTCAGTTTCTAGTGTTGTTTTGTGAGGTCCATGCCAGTCTGATCCATGTTGCTATAGGAAACCGTTTTCTTTCTCTGAAAGATTCTCACAAAATCTTCTTTCTATTGTCCCTGGGTTCTGAGACTTCACAGTGAGGGGTGATTGTGTGGGTCCATTTTCACCTATTGTGCTAAGCACTCAATGGTCCCTTTCAATCTGGCAACCGATTCCCTTATGTTCTGGAAACTCTGAATTGTTCCTCTGATGATTTTTTTCCTTCCTATTAGTTGTGTGTTTGGATACCCCAGACCCATCTTCAATTGTCTTATCTTTTCATTCCTATTTTCTATTGCTTTGCGCATTTTCTCAGTTTTATCTTCCAACATTTCTATGGAGTTGTTTGTTGCAGTCATATTGTGATTTCCAAGGGTTACTTCCAAAGGTGTGATAGTCTTTTATTCCTCTGCATATATTAATAAATGTTTCTTAAAATTTTGTTCTCCCTATATGGTCACCTTCCAGTTTCTGTTTTCTGCATGTTTTGGTCTCTGTCTTAGTCTGTTAGGGATGCTATAACAAAAATACCATAGACTAGGTGGTTTATACAAAACACACATGTATTTCTCATAGTTCTGGAGGCTAGAAGTCCAAGATCAAGGTGCCAGCAGATTTGGTGTCTGGCATGAACCTCTTCTTGATTCATAGATGACCACCCTCTCACTGAATAGGCTTCATCCTCAAACAGAAGAAGGGGTGAGGGAGCTCTCTGGGGTCCTTTTATAAGAGCACTAATCTTATTCATGGGGGCTCAACCCTCATGACCTCATTACCTCCCAAAGGCCCCACCTCCAAATACCATCACATTGGGCGTTAGGTTTCAACATATGAATTTGGGGGGATGATGAGCATTAAGCCTATTGCAGTCTCTCTCTTTTACAATGAAGGCTTCCACAGATGTCTGGTGATCCGCGCATAGTTAAGGCTAGAGCATTAAAAGGCAGATTGGATGCTCTCTGTATGTAGATGGGGTCTGTTGCGTACAGCCCTCACTTTCCAGTCTTCTGTCAGGTGGGGAGGAAGTAAGAACAGCTCAAGGACCCAACTGCTTCTTTCACGGACTTTCACCTAATCCTCTTGTTTTCAACACCACTTCCAACACTATTCTAAGGGTTATCAGTGCAGCAAATTCCTGAGCCTCCCAGGGTCCTGCTTCTTGGCTTCTATTAATGCAGGCTTGGAATTTACCTTTCTTAGATCTGTACTTCTTTCTACCGAAGAGATACCTTCCATTTCCTGCTTGCAAATCTCCACCCACCCCCATTGCCTCTCTTTTCTTTTCCTTATCTATGTGAGTTTACATTTCATGATGACTGTTTTTTTGATAGCCTCCTTTGGGTTGCTGTGTGAAGTTTTAGGAGAGAATAGAGATGCATGCATGAGAGTCACCTGCCATCTTTAACTAGAGAAAATAATTTTTAGAAAGGGTTTTAATTTTATATTTTGGATCAGCAATAGAACAAAAGGAGTTAGAAAAATATACTCATGGAGACAAAGTAGATATGGAAAAATACACAGAGAAAAGGTTGACCGAGCAAGACACGCAACAGAGAGGGACAGTGAGATCAATGAAAAGACACAGACAAGTATGAGATAGCAGCTGGTGGGATGCTATTGCTGTTCAAATAATGTCCCAGTTCTGTGACAGACGACATCAGGGGCAGAGGTTTTTTTTATGTAATCGACTCTAGCCATTGAACAAAGGCCATGGCAGGATGGTTGCCTGTTACATGTAAGGACTCTGGACTTAAGCCTTTAATGCAACTGGGCTTATCTCCTAATAGGTTAACTATTCCCTCTCCCACATCCTTGCACCTTGTAACCAAAAGGAAGAGACCCTGCCGGTTACAGAGAAGGCGAAGTTCTGTGCACACAGGGCACACGAGACCCAAGGTGACCCTGCTATCTTTGGACTGAAGAACCTCTCAGCCACAGGATAGTTTAGTCTAAATATTACTTATAAGAATGAAATCTCCCCCAAACAACTAAAATATCCAACATTGGAGGGACAATTTACAAAATGTTATATTTTTGCACTTCACACATTTATCTCTAAACTTAAAAACAAACCTGCAAGATTGTTACTTGCATCGCCATCTTACAAATGACAAAACTGAGGCTCAAAGAGGTGATGTGATTCGCCCAAAGTCATTTAAATTTAATTCCCAAGCCAAGTACTTATTTCCCTATATCATGCTGCAAGAGAGGCAAGACGTCCTTTTCAGAACTCCTCTTCTAGGACTATGTGTTTTTGTTTCTTGAGCTGATTTAAACTCAGCAGAAATGTCTTAATTATTACAAACCAGGGAAGCAAGAAATTGCAAGTTTCTAAAGCTTCACCAGCCATAGAGAAGCATTTCAAACAGGCGAAGGGGCAGATACTTAGAAAACTACTGAGCTACTGACACTGTCAGAATTTCCAGGGCTGTGAGTTAAAGAGGAAAACAGCACAAATCTATTGGCAGGCGGCCAACGGTTCTGTCTGCCCTCACAGCACTAGATTTTCAGAACTCTGTGCCCTTGACTGATGGAAACCCTGCAGAATACCTTCTAAGTATCATTATTTTGAAACTTGAGAGGACCACAGAAAAATTCTGAAGGCTCTTTCTCAAGCGAAGTTTCGAGATACTACAGAAAACATAAGCCCTCAAATGTGGGGATTTTCCATTTAAAAAGTACAGTATGTAGCAACTTGTGGCACTTAAAAAAAACCCCAGTAAAACAGCTGTTCCTTTGGCTGTTTCCTGACTGGGGCTCAGTGGAAGAGATTAGTCTTCACAGGCTTACTTTGAAATCAATCTACACATGAACCAAGACCAAAATCAGAGAGACCACGGAAGCCTTGGTCATTATCCTTCTGTGTCTCTGCAGCAATTGTGCTACAGTGTTTTCTGCACACCACGCAAGCAAGCGTTTGAAGGAGAGTCCTCACTTTGCAAAAGATGAAAAGAATCAGCCATCCTTTGCCGAGTTATCTGCGTTATCGGTGACAAGCCTGAAATGAAGATTTCACAGCTTTATTTCATCACAATTCTAAAAATAATTCACACTGAAATGTAAACTACTGAAAATGCATTAAGATGCTACCCTCTCTTGGACATTTACTTTTAAACTGCAGGCAAGGGAGGGAACCTTAAGGCAAAGACATGAGCTCGTCCCTGCAGAATTTCAGGTAGGAGGGTAAAGCAGAATCTTGGAGCCAGAAAGGACCTGAGAGATGATCACCCCCCTTTTCCTCATTTATAGAGACCTTGGGCGTAAAGACGTAGGTGACTTGCTGGTGTTAGAACTCAAACTCCCCGACACCCCAGTTCTGGGTTTCATCCACTTTGCCAGTTTCTTACTCTCTGTGGAAGGCAGGGTTGGCTTTGTGACAGAGGGACCCATGGATCCGCAGGATTGGATGGCTGACATCAGATCTGCTCAGGGCAAACTCTCAAATCATCTCGGGTTTTATCATGTCGGTGAGGTAGGGGTGGGGGGGTGACAGCTCTTAGAGAGAAATCCAACACAGAAACGTTTTCTGAAGACCACAGTCTTCCACCCAATCTTGCCCAAGGTGGTAAATAAGAAAGGCCTTTCTGAAGTAGCATTTTGGCTGTAAGGACCTTGACCTGTGGGCACAAGAAAACCCTTCTCTGCAGCCTCAGTGCTATTATTCATTTTATTTTCAATCATGATTTCAAATAACCTCTAAATGTTTAGTGTGTAGATCGTTTGAAGTGTGATTAGTGTTGGAAGTGCGCTCCCTACAATAAAGAGGTTTATACACGCCTGTTTTCTTTTTGGAAAAGGCTTAGTTTAATATACAGACGTCTTAACAACAAACCTGCATCTACGCAGATGACCCCACAATTGCCTGCTTCTCTTCTTTGGCTCTCTCTCACTCTCTTTTCTTTTATATTCTTTTTCCTGACTTAGGTACGCGTTATTGTTGCTTATTATAACAAGGATCCACCAAATAATCATGACTAAGTATTCTCTTGGGGGATTCAAAATTTTGAAAAGACAGCCAAAAGAGTTGATTCATTTGCAGAAAGATGGCATTTTAGGGAAGTTATAGAAAAAGTGTCAGCAACCATATTTTGCTTAAAGCTTGAAATTTAAAGCAGGGAAATGTTGTCATGATAGTAATCCGAGTAGAATTAAATTTCTAACAACCAGGGTGGATCCCGGGGAGAGGAAAAGCTGAAAAGTTCACAAACACACTTAATGTACCGTAGGAAATACCTTTATGTACACCTCTTCCTTTTGTTAAGTTGGCATCCCTGGTCCCTTACCTGCGCATTTCGGCAGGTGAAGGACCAGGAACTAGGAGACTGGAGAGAAAGGGCCAGTTTTGCTAACACAACACAGATTCTACCGATTGGGCGGCCCTCAGAGTGAATTTGCACTGAACCAGGAAAGAGATGGAAACCCCAAGAGAAAAAGACTCACTTGGTCTCTGCAATATTGCCGTGGGCTCTGCTTACCGCCCAGGTACCAGGGCCTCGGTTAACATTTTAAGAGCAGGTTTCAGTTCTATTTTCCTCTGCTCCTAAGAAGGAGAAAGGGAGAAGAAAGAGACAAAAACTCAGGAGCAGGAGGATATGAGCAAATATTCCTGGCATCCCTCCTTCTCAAGTGGGTCCCTGGAGCCAAGGAAAAACACACAGCCTTTCCGGAGTCCTATAATGTTGGATGAGTTGTGTTGTCTCACAATTTGTAGGCCATACCCTTGAGAACAAGGTACATGGAGGCACTTAACATAGCACTTGGCACTGGTACATGTTCTAGAAGTTTTTGTTAAATTTTGATCCAATCTGAGTGTCTAGAGCCTGCTGTGTGCTCTATTGTGAGAACGGACTTTCATAGGGTACAATTTCTAGGGATAATTAGGGAGTCGGGCACTGTGGGTGGGGCAGGAGGAGGGAGGGGGGATTGAGAATTCAGGGGGCAACACAGCTCTGAAGATAGAAGGACAAGGGAGCAAAGACTGCCAGTTATTACCGATACCCATCCATTCTCCCGCCTCAAAGAACAAACCTCTAAACATCACATACACAGGCACTGAACATTGCATTTCTTGGCCTCCTTTGCAGTTGAAAGTGGCCGTGTGACTAAGCTGTGGTCAGTAAGATGTAAGTGAAAACATGGAGTGGGAAGTTTTCTTGAAGGGCATAGACTCCTGGGAAGAGTCCTTTTGATGTTTCTGCTATACATCTTTCTCTTTTCTTCTTTGAAGGTGTGATAGCTGGAGCTCCAGCAGCTATTTTGGACCATGAGGTGGCCTTGGAAATGAAAGCCATGCATGCACCGAAAATGTCAGAGTGGAAAGATCAGAGCGTGAGTCCCCAAAGACCACCTTGGCAGCCTGGGACTGCCCATTGGCAGAGTTCTGTGACAGAGGAGCAAACTTCTACCTTGCTGAAACAACTGTTATTTTGTGGTTTCTGTTATGTGCAACCAAACCTAATGTTAACAAACCAAGAAATCTATTTTCTTTCATCCTCCAAGTGACCTCAAATGGATGGGAATGGCTTACCATTAACAGTTACCTACATCAAGTATAGTGACAGTTTTTATATCATTCAATGAGTGAAGATAACTTCGTTTTAGGATTTATTTGATTAAAACAGTCATTTTTTTTTCACTCATGCCTTTCTAGTTTGCTATCAGATTTCCAAGAAAGGGAAAGAAGTCAACCTGCTCTCTGTGCACAAGAGGTTTCCTGAAACACCACCAGCCAAGAATAATGCAGGATCACAAAAACCCTCTACATTTCTCCCACAGTAGTTCGAGAAATCCCAAGAGGAAGGTCTCACATTTGCTCACAGCGAGGTCCTTTGCCTAATCACACTTTCCCCTTCCTGTTTTCCGTCCCCCCAAAACTGCCTGGAAGGAGTGAATTTGCTTCTGACAAGCCTGGGGTCCCAACCAGCTCCCCCTCTGTCCAGGTCACTGTTTCTCCATGCTCTGATTGGGTCCAAATGCATCCTTTATATCTTCCCACACATTTGCTCCAACAAGAAGGTCTGGTGCTTACAATATCTTAAGTAGCTTTATAGCAATGTTATTGAAGGAGTTCTTTCACTATGTACTTGTTTTTTCATCACAGACCCATTTCCCTAGAATCCAGCTGGATTGCAAGGCCCTGTGGGGAGGTTTATATCTTATTATTCTTCACATTCCTCACACCTCTCATAGTGTCTTAGCCTGTGCAGAGCTGCTATAACAAAAATACCATTGACTGGGTGGCTTATAAACAACAAACATTTATTTCTCACAGTTCTGGAGGCTGCAAGTCCAAGATCAAGACACAGGCAGATTCGGAGGGGTGTTTGATGAGGACCTGCTTCCTGGTTCATGGAAGGCGTCTTCTCACTGTGCCCTCAAATGGCAGAAGGGTTGAGGGGGCTCTCTGGGGCCTCTTTATAAGGACACTAATCCCATCATGGGGGCTCCATCCTCATGACCTCATCACCTCTTAATATCATCACCTTGGGGGTTAAGATTTCAACATATGAGTTTGAGGAGGTGTAGGTCACAAACATTCAGACCATAGCACATGGTGCTTGATATCTGGAAGGTATTTATTACAGTTTTTGAGTGAATGAGGGCTTCAGTGGCCAATAACACGAATCCATTTATTCTCACTTCTAACCCTAAACAACCATCCTGGAACCAAACTCAGCTCTCGCATGTCCCAGCTCTCGTCCTTAATGGCAAGTTCTTCCCTGGAGACTCTTTTTCACCCCTGAATATCAAAAGGATTTATCTTAGGTTCTCAGGTTGTGACCCTTGCCGCACACAACACTGGATGTCTGGAGGGGCCAGGGGAGAGGAGACAGTCTTTTGCCTCCCTGACCCTGATACACTCCATGGGTCATCCAATGCGTTCCTACTTCCTTAGGTCCTTACTAATGGGCTCAACCTAGCAAATGTAAGGGTCGGCATTTAACTGTGGAAACACGTGCCTAAAGCATCCCAAATCCCCAATGCCCGACTTTTCTCTGCCCGTATACATCCACATTCCTCTGTGGATAGAAAAAAGGAAGAGGCACAATAAAATGGTAGCATCATGATACCCTCTTGGGACTGGGCAGACAGAGTACGAGACGACAACTTTGAGGTGCTTGGGCTAGACTCCCTCGTGGGACAACTTTTCGGTGATGGGGGGGTTAGTTAATCCCTTAGAAGCACACAGCAGGAGAGCACAAGATAGACACAAAACTGAGCTCCTGAATCCAGATGTAGGAAAGATGACGGGTTACTATCTGTTCACTTCCTGTTGCAGAGCCACTGGGCTGTCCAAATACAAAGGGCAGAGGCGTTAGCCCATTAGGAATCTACTGCAAGTTCTTCCTGAGGAAGGTGGGAGGTGGAGAGTTGCTGTGTTGCAGAATTCTCCAGAGCGCGGGGTGGGGGACGGCAGTCACGGTGGGGACCCAGGGCCAACAGGACAGGGAAACTGGCTTAGGAAGCGCCTCCAACACCAGCCTCCTTTGGAGTTTCCCTGCATGACAACACTCTCCATCCCGTTAAATCACAATGGGATGGACATCCGTCCTGTTTCCTTATCATATACCCCGCAGAGAACACGTTGTCTGACATGTGTTAGGAACCCAATACAGATTTGTTGAGCAAATAAATGAATACCCTCACAATGAAATTGCTGATCGGTGTGGCTTTAAAGCAAATCATTGGGAACATTGCAAGACGTTAATATAGACCAGATGCAGCACGAGAAGCTTTGGTATATAAATGGGCACGTGCTTCTCTCAGGCCTAAGGATTTTGAGAAGCCAAGTAAGGAACCTTACTTATAGCTAATAAGTAAGTGCTATAAGGGCTTATAGCACTGACCTTTATGTCCTGTTCAGCCATAGATTATAAAACTTACAGGGGCTCATGCACGGCCCCAACGATGTTCAGAATCTCGTTTTCTCTCTCTCCTTCCAAGCCGGCACCTTGCTCTAGTGGAGAGACTAGGAGCTGAGACGCCTGACTTCCAGGTGAGGTTCTGACAGCATTTTGTGTGAGTGTGAGTACGTGTGTGCGGTAACCTGGGTCCAGTGATTTTCTCTCTCTACACCTCAGTGATGGGATAAGGGACAGAGTAAGTCCTGCTTGGCTTAACTCACAAGTTTGTGTAGCTATTGAACGGAGGAATTCGTGTGAAAAACACTTTTAAAAACCCGGAGTCTAAGAGGCGATGCATTATTCCCATTTTCTAGCTTTTTCTGTTTTCCTCCCATTTCTCATGTCCTTAACTCACATGCCTTCTTCTACTTTTCCAGCGGTCTTATCTTTTTCGGTTGTGTTTACGCGGGTTTGTCCTCTTCCTAAAAATGCTGGAAAACTCCTTCTGACCTGTGAGCTCCATTTGATTTTGTCTTTTCATAAAACTGAGCAAAGGACTTCTTACAAAACATAAGCTCAAGAGATTGGATATACTTCCCTGGGCTTTACCCTAAGTAGGACCTTATTGTTTATCCATTCTAAACGTAACAGTTTGTATCTCTTAACCCCAAACTCCCAGTCTATCCCTCTCCCTCCCTCCTCCCCTTTGGAAAAGAATATAAAAAAAAGAATGTATATATGTGTATAACTGAGTCACTTTTCTGTACCGCAGAAATTAGCACAACACTGTAAGTCGACTATACTTCAATAATAAAACGAAAAAACACCAAACGTAAGCTCAAAACACTTGGTGGTGCTGAGCAAGACTCTGATTAAATTGGCTGGAGGCCTGTGCTTGGGGCATAAAGGGACAGACAGGCTGTTTGTCTGAACTCAGGGAACCCAACAAAGTAACAGTATTCTCCAGAGTTCACAGCTTGGACATAATTATGTTCTCAGCTCTGTGAGGAAACTCCCCTATGTATTAAGCAAAGTTTGCTCCCTTGACTTCCCCATTTCTCCAATTTCCTTTCCAAATGATACTTGAGTAAGGACAATTTACTCAGTGGGAACTTCTGTATCCAGAGAAAAGAAGCTAAAACTCTAGATTCCAAACCGTGCCAAAGTAGAACATACACACATTGGGTCAACAGAGTTTTTCTCAGGACCCAGAATTTCATTTTTGGCCAAAAATAGAATAGTTTGAATAAGGAGAGGACTTTATCCAGCCAAGCATCTCAGTGCCATGAATGACTCACAGCTCAGAGAAAAGACGAAAAGTACTGAGAAGGCCTTTCTCCCCGGTGTTCCCATGTTTGATATTTCCCAGAACAACAAGAAACAATTGCTACACCAAACATTTAGCAAAAAATTGCTACATCAAATATTTAGCAAGTCGACCTTCGTTATATCATTTAACCCTCAAAAAAAAAAAATCCCACAACACAACGCATCAATATTATTATTAACATCCCTTGACCAAGCAAGAAACTGAAACTGAGAGAAGATTAATAATGTGCAGAGCGTCACCAACTAGAAGCGGCAGAGCTGGAATTTTTTTTTTTTTTTTTTTTTTCAGAGCTGGAATTTTAACTAGGTTTTCTGGTTTGTTTTATTTTCTTTGCAGCTAATTTATACATTTATTTTGGTTTTGAGGACCACAGGAGTAAGAAGTTGATGCTGTTCATACCTCAGTAATATTATCATTTAAATGATATCAATGGATAATGGGATTCCTAAGCATTTTTCCTGCAGAGGCTTTGTGAAGCTACCTTGGTTGTTCACAACAGTGGTTCAAGTCCAATGTCATGAGGTAGCGGATGATTTGAGCGGCTCCAGGTCACTGAGCTAAGCTTGGGGATATCAGGGGTTCCACACATCCTGCCTAGTCTATTAAGTTGATAGTGATGATATGGTCAGAGTGGGTTTAAACATGCTGTTTTCCAATTTTAAATGTAATTTATAGATATTGTAGACCTTTCTTAAAAATAATAGAAAGTTCAGAATATAACAGAAAAAAACTCCCTTATAATTGCTACAAAGCATAGTTTATGGAATGTTGGAAGATTTGTGCTCGGTTTCCTTCCAGCTTTCCTTTCTAAGTCCATAATTGGCATCGTGCTTTGTATGCCAGAAAAGTGCCACTTTGTTCATTTAATATCATATTTTTTATCCCCATGTCACTAAAAATTATGTAGAAAATTTTTATGCCTTTCAGTGTGTCATGACTTGCCATAATTTGTTGAATGATCCTCCCTGTAATAGGACATTTAGATTATTTCCTTTTAAAAAAAAGTCATAAATAACCGTGGGTTTTTTTTGGGTTTTGGTTTTTGGATTTTTTGATTAGTACACCATCCACAGAGCAGAATGGCTGGGATAGAGGGAAGGAACATTTTAAAGCACTGACAAGGCAATATGTTGCCAGCTGTGCAAAAAGGCTGGATCGATTTGCACTCAGTAAGGTGGACACTCTCTTTGTGGGGTCCCAGGTCTCCCAAACATTGGGGATTCCCCCCTGCAGCCTTCTAGGGGTTCCCACTGCCATGTCCATGATATCTTGTTCCTTCACTTCACAGAGCCTGTTCCCTGTCTGTTTAAGTGACAGAGCTGGAGAAGGATGTCCCAGATCCCTTTCAGTAATCTGTGTCTGCACACCCTAAGCACAGGCATGGGGGCTCTTGGGGCTCAGGGGTCACCCTCACACACCTCCTGGCCCCCATTGTCCCATGCACATGGCGTGTCTGGGCCCTGGGATCTGAGTGGCGCCCTCTCTTGCACACTTGTCTCCCGCACACCAGTCTCCCACGCAGGTGGATGGCAGTGGGGGGCATTTTGCAAAACAGCCAACCTCAAAGACCCTCCTCCTGGCTAAGCCCCTCTCTTCACAGCCTTCCCTATGATCCCACCTTGCAGCTGCAACAATGGGGCGCTTTTGGACCGTCTGGGGTCCCCTTACAAGCTCTCCTGCCTGTGGGCACCTCCAGCACCTTGATGTGTAAGTAGAGAGTTCTGGTTTACTTCCTTGGGAAACCTGGTACTTTAAACCCAAACACAGAAAAGTGGTCTGAGAGTTTATTCTGAGTCCCACTCAGACTTGGGATGTTTGCAAACATGTTCCCAAGTGGTAGGGAGCTTTTGGTAAGGTTTGCATTAGGATTAGGGAGACGGTGGGATGGCGTCAGTGTGGACAGTGTAGGGGGTACTACTTAGCAAGTCTCCTTTGGATCAAACAATGAAGAACGTGTGGATGGTGAGAACCCGCTTGGACTTGCAGGATTCCAGCAACGGAAGGGGTTAAACCAGAAGCTTCTCCTTGTCAAGGATTTTGAGTCCACCAGCTGGTTTTTGATGTGAACTACAAAGGACCACAGACTCACGGTCTCTGGGTCAGTCCCGATTCGAAGGGGGATGATTTCCTCTTTAGAGAGCAGTGCTTTCCGGTTTGACCAGGATGAATAGATCTGATTACACTTGTTGTTGCGAGCGTTCACATCTCTTGTTCTTAGTCCTGTGATTTTCTAGGTCAATGATATGATGTCCCAAATTGTGAATAAAAGCCAGTGTTTTTTAAAAAAGGGACTGAATGCCTATGGCTTAATATACACTGTTCTACTGAATTATGATTATTGAGTCCATTTGAGAGGATGAGAAAAGTCGGGAAGTGATTTTTGTTCTTTAGAGGCTGAATATATGGCAAATTATTGATCAGACCTCAGTCAAGTCTTTGCAAGATTAGCTTTGTCTTAATGTCTGAAATGGAAGGAAATGTTATTGATGCAATGATTAGAAGTTAACTCTCATTTCTTCTATTTCTTCTGGGTAGGGGAGAGAAAGCTGGATTCCACGGCCCTGAAAGCAGGGCCTGGTAATGAGGCAAAAGCAGGAGGCTATAAATACTCGGGCTGACAGAGCAGCAGATGGTTGGGTTGTACGCGGATGGTGGGGAGGGAAACGTGTTAAGTGGGATTGGCATATGTTTCCTCAAGTCTTTGACCTGCTTGTTTCTCTGAAGACTTTATTAAAGGCTTGAAAAAATTGATGTGAAAGTTGTGATAGCAAAGGAAAGTTGGAAAAGAAAATGGGAAAGAAAAAAAGAGATTCCCTGAGGCATGAGACTCTCTCTCCCCATGTGATTGATTTGTATTATAAGTAATCATTTTATCCATCCTGAAAGATGTCAAAGCACCACCCCCAATTTCCCTTCCCCCTCCCCCTGGCCACTACCCCACTGGCCCTAGACTGCAAAGCAGAAAACCAAGAGAGCAGTTGGGCTGTAGGTCTGAGGGCAGGCACAGAGCTGGTTTGCACCCATAGGAACTTCCTGTTGGCTCTCATCTTGGGACTATCCACGCAGGTATTCGTTGGGCAGCCCAGCCCCGAGGTGAGAACGGCCCTCCAGTTCTGAGCCCTCTATTCAATGAAGTAATACAGTTCCAAAGTGTGATACCAGTTTTGCTCATGTTAGACCAAGACAGGTTTCTGTTTAGCTCGAATCAGTATTTCCTTTGACTGAGACATTACCCATTGGCCTTATTTATTTTATTTAAAAAAAATTTTATTTTATATTGGCGCACAGTAGATTAACAATGTTGTGTTAGTTTCCATTGACCTTATTTATGATTTACCCTTGGTTCATTATATTGTCTACTCCTTGAGGGCAGGACCCTCCTTCTTCCCTGCACTTAGCATCGGGCTTCTAGCTTGAGCAAGAATATGCTCCTTCATCATCCAACTGCATTGTTTGTGTCTCACTAGATTACAAATTTCCTGATGGCACAAGTCACGTCTTCTCTTGTTTTAATGCTCCAGGGCAGCTGGCAAGGCGTCCTGTGCCTCACATTCTACTAAACGTGGAATCTGATAGTCTGTGGTGGGCAGAAGACATTCACTTCTCTCCACAAGGGAAAAAAGGATGGAAAACGGGCAGCTGTGGGTCCACCTGTACCTGCCAGAAATACCAGGACCGGGGTGCAGAGGGTCAGACTGTGCAGCCAGTGTCCATCTAGCTGTAAGGTGTAGACGGAGGAAGCCTAATACTTGTATTCATGAATCTGGTGCCGTATGGGAATAAGAACCCCACATCCTACACTCAGAGTCCTGGGGCCAGTGGGGCAAGTCAGTATCATTGGAGTCCACAGGGGGTCACATTCTGGTATGAAGCAGTGAGGGGAGGGACCCAGAGGTGTGCCAAGGTCCCCGTCTTCTTTCTCCAGGCCACTTCCCACTGCCTGGAGGTGCGGTCCTACCTAGAAGAGCTGTGCTTTGGACTGGCCACTGGTGTATTGCTTCCTAAACTGGGTCTCTGCCACCCCACTAGCAACACCCCAGGCCTCCTGTTGGTAGCTCTTGGCTGCTAATGGTCTGTGGCTCGTTTGCATGTTTGTTTGCCATAGAGTCTTAGATTTAGTGGTGATGTAAGGACTTCAGAGAAGGTGAACCAGTTAAACCTGGCAATTAGAGAAATCTATGTGAGCTGCCAAATAGAAACTATAAGTACAAAAATATTTTGAAACAAACAAAAATGAAAATAAACACACTAACATTTATAGGGTGCAGCACAAGCAGGACTGAGGGAATTTAAAGCAATAAATGCCTATATTAAAAAAAGAAGAAAGATATCAAATAAACAACCTAACTTTGTACCTCAAGGCAATAGAAAAAGAACAAACCAAGCCCCAAATTAGCAGAAGGAAGTAAATAATAAAGAGTAGAGTTGAAATAAATGAAACAGAGAATTTTAAAAGTTTAAAAAATCAATGAAACTAAGACTTGTGGGGTTTTTTTGGTAAAGATAAACAAGATTGACAAATCTTTAGCTAAACCAACTAAGAAGAAAGGAGAAGATTCAAATAAATAAAAGCATAAAGGAAAGAAGAAACATTACAACTGATATCATAGAAATAAAACAAATCATAAGAGACTAATATGAAAAATTATATGCCAACAAACTGGGTAACTTACAAGAAATGGATACATTTCTAAAAATATATAACCTACCAGGAATGAATTATTAAGAAATAGAAAATCTGAATAGACCAATAAAGAATGAAGACACTGAATCAGTAATCAAAAACCTCCCAACAAAGAAAAGTCCAGGACCAGATGGCTTCATTGATGAATTCTACCAAATATCTTAAGTAGAATTAATGCCAATCTTTCTCAAACTCTTCCCCAAAATGAAAGAGAATGGAACATTTCCCAAACTCATTTTATGAGGCCAGCATTACCTTGATATCAAAGCCAGACAAAACACAAGAAAACTACAGACCAATATTCCAGATGAACGTAAGTATATAAAGAACTCATACAACTCAGCAAGAAAACAAAGAATATGATTTGAAAAATAAGCAGAGGAACTGAATAGACATTTTTCCAAAGAAGACATACACGTGGCCAACAGGGTCATGAAAAGGCTCAGCATCATTGATCATTAGGGAAATGGAAAATCAAGGGGTATTTCAATTGCATTGGAGGAATGGCTTCAGTAAGTAAAATTTTTCAAGAAGTCACTGATACATAACTTCTTTCTTTTAAAAAAAAAAATCCATTGCCCCGAGCCTATGGAACTCAGGAAAAGTGTATTTAACCTCACAAGGGTGGACGGGACACTTGGAAGATTTGTTTTCCTTGCTTGCAAGGAGCATTGGCTCTCTGATCTTTGCTTCGCAGTTACCACCTTCTCTTCCTTCCCTCCACACCACCCCCTCCCTCCCCCCCTTTTCTTCTTGTCCGCATCTGCCATCCAAGTGCAAGCACGCAAGACTGTAGAAGTCTGAGTGAATAGCATCACTCCTCCGAACCTTCCAAAGAGGCTCGTCTTCCCCTTGCAGTGTTTCTCAAACAATAAAGAGCAGTTTCACTCCTCAGGAAGACCAGCCTGGCTGGAGTTTTATCCTTCCTGAAACTGATGAGGCATATGCTTCTGTAAGCGCATCTACGATCAAACTTTTCCTCTGGAGTCATTATCTGCTTTCTTATAATGTATCGCGGAAGAGGAAGTCTTCGCTCGGCAAGATCCTTCACCACTAAAGAAGGTTTACACGCACACTCATTCCAGATGTATGTCTGGACATACAGTACATGCTTGCCAAACAAGAAAGTACAATATTCACGATTGTTGTAAACTATTTTTTCTGGTTTGGATTTGTTATTGTGGTTGTTTCCTTTTTGTGTTCATTTTTTGTGAAAGGTGCAAGGTGTGTGTCTAGATTCTTTTTTTTTTTTTTTTTTTTTTCATGTGGGTGTCCAATTGTTTGGCACCATTTGTTGAAAAGACACTAGTCTTTTCTAGTAAGGTTTTTTTTTCAATAACGTTTTCTGGACGACTGCTTCTAGGTTGGACAGGAGCCTACCACCAAGCACAGTTGAGGAAATCTGTTTTCTGCAGTTGAGGCTAAATTTATTGGGCAGAGTCCAATTAGATGACCTCTGATATTCTGGGCCGGTCCTGGGATAAAATCTAGAGCAGTGATTGATTAAAACCTTAGAAATGCTTACGATCATCTGGCACACATTGCTCCGGGCCCTGCCTCCACGTCTCCCTCTTCTCCATGTGTCCAAGTCCTATGCCACCCGCTTGCAGCTCCAGACTTCAGCTACTTCTAGGCTCCTAGCACAATTCTTGTCTTTATGACTCATGTCGTATTGGGCTGTTTCATGATAGGAAAGAACCAAAGACCTGAAGGTATAAACTCCTGAAAAGACCACTCTCTCCCCCTCCTCAACTATGTTTCTTTGTAGCAGGAACAATATCATAAACTCTTTGTATTGCATACAGCTCAGGGTATAGCACAGAAGTGAATGCATAATTTAATAAATGCTCGTTAGTTATTTGATTGACTGGGAAGGCCCTTGTGAAAAAGGAGTAAGTGACTCTCGACCTGTGAAAGAATGTATACAAACCTGATCTTAAAAACCACAAAGGAAACCATGACTTTATCAAAGGTCTTTTACTGGCCGATACAGCCCTTTGCAAATGCTGACTGTGCAACTAGAAGGCTGTCAAATAAAAATGCATTTGCTGCAATATATACAGTGTGTGAGTGTGTGTGTGTATTTACACACATATACATGTATATGTGTGTCTGTGTGTATATACCAAGAAATTATTAATCCTCCTTGCAATTCTTCATGTTTTCCTGTTCTGCAGTCATGATTTATAAATTAGTGCAATTATCAAAGTTAATCATTTAAATATTCTCTTACTGGGTACCATTCATTTATTCGTGAATATTTAATAAGTTTGGTAGAGAATAGTGAACAAGACTGGCCTGGACCCCATTCTCAACACCTATTTAAAGGATGTTGCTAATATAAAAACATATTTGAAATGATTATCTCTTCAGAAAGCATGTCCAACAATTAAAAGCAAATGGTTTTCCCTCTTCTCCATTGTCGGTTGGGTGTTAAGCATATCCCTGGACTGTTCGATACAATGTCTTGTTTCTTACTGCAGATAAACGCACTGCTTTTCAAACATCATGTTGTTGTAGCCTTAGAGCTCTCCAGCTTCAACAATGTAAGTTGTTTTTTTTCCCCATGTAGCCAGGAACTGGATCAATAAAGTAAAAGCATAATGACTTTCCCTGCTTTATTTTAGTATGTTATCTGATACTATTTGCTTTCTTAGTCTTAGTCAATATTGTTGTCTCCCAGGAGGTGCAGATGTTTATCTCTTCACTCAACCCATTTTTCCACCATCCTAAATAAAAAGCCAGCCGGGACAAAGGATACTGACTGTGCTGGTAATTTCTTAAGTGATTCTCAAGCAAATGATAGTGCAGCCTAATTTCTATCCTCATCATTTCCTTTGCTATGACTGTGAGCTCCAGTGGCCACACCTTTCACCTTGAGCCCCCAGCTGCCTTAATGATTAGGACTCTGTTTTGCGATGGGGCAGCGCTCGGCCACATCGCTCAGCTGAGGCCCTGCACACAGCTCTGACCGCTCAGCGACACATTGCAAAGCTCAGGCACGATAAATGTGCTGCCTTATGCAACAGGAGGAAAGAAAGGCATTCTTCCGCCACAGCCCGGTTTTCTCAGGACGTAGGAAGTTTATGACATTGTGGAGGCACCATACATCCCCCCTCCTTGCTTCTTAAACCTGCTTTTTACTTCTTTTCCTCCCTCCTGAGTGCTTCAAGGGCTCCTTTCAAGTGGTTAAGAGTCTCAAAGACAAATTTTGGAGCTGCCCGGTATGATGGAGAAAATGAGATTCCTCATAGAATAATTACATTCAGATCCCCCTTTTCCCCTGGCTTCTAAGCTTAATTCGATTTATGGGGGAATGTCTCCTTCCATACTGGACTTTCACACCAACTGTGACAATGGTACCCAAGAAAGCTGGTCAGTGACTCCTCATCAACAATGTGAAAAATTGTTTCCCAAGAAGCATCAGCAGTATTTTCCTATAAATTCACCTCATGCTGTGACCGTGGTCCTTGTCTGGGCTCTCATTTTATATACAGGTAAACGGAGGTGCAAAAAAATAAAGTTTTTTTTTCAATTTTTATTAAAATATAGATTTATTTCCATTGTAGGTTATTACAAGTTGTTGAGTCTAGTTTCCTGTGCTCTACAGCAGGACCTTGTTGTTTATCTATTTTATATATAGTAGTCTGTATCTGTTAATCTCAAACTCCTAATTTATTCCTCCCCCATTTTCCCCTTTCGTAGCTATAAGTTTGTTTTCTATGTGTGTGAGTCTATTTCTGTTTTGTAAATAAGTTCATTTGTATCATATTTTAGATTCCACATATAAGTGATATCATGTGATATTGGTTTTTCTCTTTCTGACTTACTGCACCCTGTATGACAATCTCTAGGTCTATCCATGTTGCTGCAAATGGCATTATTTCACTCTTTTTTATATGGCTGAGTAATATTCCATTGTATATATGTGCCACATCTTCTTTATCCATTCATCTGTTGATGGATATTTAGGTTGCTTCCATGTCCTGGCTATTGTAAATAGTGCTGCAATGAACACTGGGGTGCATGTATCT
The DNA here is from genome assembly GCF_009873245.2 of Balaenoptera musculus. Classification (NCBI taxonomy): domain Eukaryota; kingdom Metazoa; phylum Chordata; class Mammalia; order Artiodactyla; family Balaenopteridae; genus Balaenoptera; species Balaenoptera musculus. The sequence continues at coordinate 24,170,449 of NC_045786.1, read as the reverse complement.
TTTCAAATTATAGTTTTCTCTGGATATATGCCCAGGAATGGGATATACCCGGATCATATGGTAGTTCTATTTTTAGTTTTTTAAGGAACCTCCATACTGTTCTCCATAATGGTTGTACCAATTTACATTCCCACCAACAGTGTAGGAGGACTCCCTTTTTCTCCACACCCTCTCCAGAATTTATTATTTGTAGACTTTTTGATGATGGCCATTCTGACCTGTGTGAGGTTATACCTCGCTGAAGTTTTGATTTGCAAGAAATGGAGTTTTTGAAAGCCATAGACTTAGTACCCAGAATGCACTGTCCCTGGACCGGGTCCAGCGTGGCTGTGAAAACAAGACAGAAAGTGGAGGCTTCTCTAGATTCGAATCCCAGCTCTGACGTTGAGTCGCTGGGTGACCTTGAGCAAATAATTTTGTCTTATTTTCCTCATCGATATAAAGGAAGAGGTTGAATTAGAGGCACAGGACTCTAGGATGATAACATGCCCTGATTTCTGGTTTCGTTTCACAGTAGGATGAAAGGCGAATGTTTAAATGTATTTACAATTGGCAACTTAGGTGCACAATGGAATAAAATACTTTTTTCATTACATTATAATTTGCAACAGGGGAAAATATGTAGGCTGAGGAGATTTGTAAGGAGAACTGTGTGGGAGTCACCAATAAACTATAGCTCTTAAAAGCTTTATATAGGGACTACACTGGCGGTCCAGCTGTTAAGACTTCGCCTTCCAATGCAGGGGGCGCGGGTTCAATCCCTGGTCGGAGAGCTAAGATCCCACATGCCTCAGGGCCAAAAAACCAAAACATAAAACAGAAGCAGTATTGTAACAAATTCAATAAAGACTTTAGAAAAATGTTCCACATTTAAAAAAAAGCCTTATCTACCAGATCGTCATCTTTCGTGCCTTTCCCATTTGAGAAATTTTACCCTCCCTTACTTGTCTCGTCGAAGTGAAATAAGGGATGAAGAGGGTCGTTTTCTGAAGTTCCATTTTTTTTTAGCACCAGTGGTTCCTGACTTTCAAGCTGCTTTTTCCAAAACATTAAGCATAAAGTGTTAAATTTGGAGCTGCTTTCTTTTCTCTTCAATGTTTATGAGATAGACACTCACTCATTCGTTCTGCTTTGAATATCAAATTATTTCATCCACCCAAAGATGAAAATTCTGCACACAGGTCCTAGAATAAATATATTACATTAAATACATTTTGTTTTGCTTGAAATCTTACCTCTTCTTATTTGTAGTCAACTCCTGATATATTTTAAACAACAGAATGAAATATGGATTCCTTTGCTGCCTTCTTTCTGGATATTTCTAGATTAGCATTTCTTAACCTGGAGAGCATGGACCCTACCTAAGGAGCTTTCCCTTCTGGATGGTATAAAATGGTTTTGAATCCTCTAAATAGAGTTTAAAAGACTTCAAGTGTCTGTCTATACCTGTAACCTTTTTTAACCTTGGGGAAAATGTCAAAGTTTTCAACCCATTTTCAAGGGAAACCATAATTTCAAAAGGGTAAGAATCACTGCTCTAGGTATTAATTTAAAGGATTTGACTTGTTCACAATATCGGACTTCTTTTTTTTTGTCCACTTTCTTAGCTGATAGTAGCTAGATTACTTGAGTTAAACTAAGGTCCTCATTTGAACTAGTGAGTGCCTAGATTTTAAAAAATACTCAAATTTCTGAACTGTCAACTTTGTAGATCAGAACTTCTACCAGTCGGTAGACGTCTATGTACTCCCGTCCTGAGCATCTCTTTGTGACCTGTTCGGTACAAAGTTAACATGCTACATTTCTTGGTCTTAAGAAAATCCTTTTGTAAAATGAATTTATACAAGATTGTGAATATCCTGGAACTTGCAATCTTTTTGAAATTACATGTCTTAGGAATGAAGACGCAGACATAGAGAATGGACTTGAGGACACGGGGAGGGGGAAGGGTATGCTGGGACGAAGTGAGAGAGTGGCATGGACATATATACACTACCAAATGTAAAATAGATAGCTAGTGGGAAGCAGCTGCAAAGCACAGGGAGATCAGCTTGGTGCTTTGTGACCACCTAGAGGGGTGGGATAGGGAGGGTGGGAGGGAGACACAAGAGGGAGGGGATATGGGGATATATGTATATGTATAGCTGACTCACTTTGTTATACAGCAGAAACTAACACACCATTGTAAAGCAATTATTCTCCAATAAAGATGTTAAAAAAAAAATTGCATGTCTTTTGGGAAGATGGTTATAGGTTTTTTCTTTCTCTCTTTACCAAGCAAACAAACAAAAAAATGTTATAAACCCTGTTTTCTAGATCTACAGTTGAGCTACCAAATCAGATCACCTAAGTGCAATTTTACACCCCCTTTTCCTTCCTCCTTCCCCCTTCCTGTCCACCAGTTTTGAATTTTGACTGACGTTAAGTGTATAAAATGTCTCCTGGAAAAATATTGGCAGAAATTGAGTAAATACAGAGATTGAGTACATCTGACCTGTATAATATAATGCAATTTATAGTATATGCCAGGAAGTTTCCTCTTTTCTCCCCAACTATCTGCAAAATGAATCACGTTAATATAGCTGCAGTAGTCACTTTGAACTGTACCCATTTAAATGGACTCCAAGTGCATACAGCCATTTAAAGTAACAAATCCACAAGAAAAAATCAAGATATTCCTGTAGAAACGATATTGGTAGAAACTTCAATTCCATTTAATTCATGTATTTACTGGTCACCTCCTGAATGACCAACACTGGGGGAAATACCAAGGAAGTAAATGTGAGGGTCTGACCCCATGGAGTGTTCAGTCTCATTGAGCAGGTGAGCTTTGCATCTTTGAAACAGCAAGGAAGCCACATGTGGAAAAGAGTCCGGTTTAAAGCACGTGCTCATTCAAATGTATGGATACCAAGGGGTGGGATGAATTACGAGATTGGGATTGACATATATACATTGTTGATACTATGTACAAAATAGATAACTGATGAGAACCTACTGTATAGCACAGGGAACTCTACTCGATGCTCTGTGGTTACCTAAATGGGAAGGAAACCCAAAAAAGAGGGGATATATGTCTACGTATAACTGATTCACTTTGCTGTACAGTAGAAACTAACACACCATTGTAAAGCAACTGTACTCCAATAAATTTTTTAAAAAATCTACAGGAAGTTGGAAGAAGGCTGAGTTGGAGGCACTGAAACATTCAAAGACAGAATTCTAAAGATATACTTGGATGGAGCCCAGGAGGTGGAGAAAACATTTGAAACTGGGGCGGTAATATAACAAAGACTCTCCCTGAAACGGAGAGAGAATTTACAGGACGGGCTGAAGTTGGCCTGGAAGAGAGTGGAAAACGCAGAGTGAGGGGGTGAACCTGGGGCTGCTGGCGGCAAGGGTTGAGTCTGGGCCTTGCTGATACCCTGGCTGCTGGAGAAAGAAGGGGTGAAGAGGACGGACTCCCAGCAAGAGGGAAGAATCCCCTTAACTCTGGGCACCTCCAGGGTCAGTCAGTTCCTGTGGCACCAAGGACACACCAAAGGTTTGGACAGGTGCAATAACAGAGAGAGCAAAAGAGAGGATTGGGTAATGAGAAAGGGAAGAGGAAGAGAAAAAAGTGAATGGATTCATTTCACTAGATATCTACCTGTGACCAGGGCTTGATAAGGTCAACCTAAACTGGTGGCATTACTGCATTACTGTTTCCTGAAATGCTTTAGTGGGTAAGGTAATATGCCCATGTAATAAACAAAACTCCGCAGAGGTGTTTTGATCCTCCTAAACCAGTTTCTTTCCTGGGATCAGGCGTTCCTTGACATAGATGAACAACTTCACTCACCCCTAGTCGTTTAGGAAGTGACCAATGAATACATGAATTAAACCGAATTGAAGTTTCCATCAATATAGTTTATGAAGGATGACCTTGATTTTTTTCCATGCGGATTCCTTAACTTAGATCCCACTATACGCTTGGAGCCCATTTAAGATGGGATGATCCAACCACCTCACACCCATTAGGGTGGCTACTATCAAAAAACCAGAAATTAACAAGAATTGGTAACGATATGGAGACATTGGAATCCTTGTGCACCATTGGGAAAATGTAAAATGGTTACAGCCATTGTGGAGAATAGTTTGGTGGTTCCTCAAAATATTAAAAATAGAACTACCACGTGATCCTGCAACTCTATTTCTAGATATAAAGCCAAAAGAATTGAAAGCAAGGTCTTTTTCTTTCCTGATACTCACTAATTTTTTTAATTGAAGTACAGTTGATTTACAATGTTGTGTTAATTTCTGCCTTACAGCAAACTGATTCAGTTATACATATACACACATTCTATTTTTATATTCTTTTCCATTATGGTTTATCACAGGATATTGAATATGAAAGCAAGGTCTTGAGCAGACATTTGTGCACATTATTCACAATAGGTAAAAGATGGAAGCAACCCAGATGTCCCTCAACAGATAAATGGATGGACAAAATGTGGTCTATCTATACAATGGAATATTATTCAGCCTTAGAAAGGAAAGAAATTCTGATACATCCTACAGCATGGATGAATCTTGAGGACATGATGCTAAGTGAAATAAGACAGCCACAAAAAGACAAAAACAAATGCTGCATGGTTCCATTTCTATGCCGTACCTAGCCTAGTCAATTTCAGAGACTGAAAGTAGCATGGTGCTTGCCAGGGGCTGGGGGGAGGGAGGTGGGGAGTTATGCTTTTACGGGGACAGAGTTTCAGTTTTGCAAGATGAAAACATTCTTGAGAAGGATAGTAGTGATGACTGTACATTATGAATGTACTTAATGCCATTGAGCTGTACACCTAAAAAAGGTTAAGATGGTAAATTTCATGTTATGTGTATTTTACACAATAAAAAAAAATTGAAAGAAAAAAAAAAAAGTCTGGTCTAAAATGACTAATGTTGCCTGAGGCTCCACCCAGTGGAAGCCCCCCCCCTTGCAGCCTCTCAGGGACTGATCTCTGGGCCAGCAGCTCATAAGATGCCCTATTAAGCAGTTAATTATTTCTCTTTGATACCGGCTTTTTCATCTTTTAATACAGCAGTTTTACTGTCTCTGATAATTATTCTGTCTCGATAACTCTTTTAAATTTAATGAGGCGTGGCCAGCTCTGCTTAACAAGGCCACACGTCATTAGCTTCTTGTCTCTGTGTCATCCTGTCACCCTCAATCACTACATGACCAGCCAGGCACTAACTGGTCACTTGTCATTGGCAAAAGAGTGTGAAGTGACCTGCTGTCAGGTCAGTTAGCAGTGGTGCTTAATAAACTTCCAGGACCACACGCAATCCTGCCTTTTATCTCCCCCCGCACAATCCAGGTTGAGGGAACCTGGTTGAGGGATAAATCCGTTTTCCACTAACCCAACAATAAGATCTTTAGGGAGGGTCCTCTGCTTTCTCATCCTCTGCTCCCAGGAATTCTAATGTTTTGTCTCAAAAGCCCCCGAAAGAAGCAGGGAGAAGTAACGCATTGAGCACGGGCCTTAGTCAAAAGACGCTGAGTCAGTCTTGCTGAGCTATTCACCAACTGTGTGGCTTCGGGCCAACCACTTAACCTCTCTGGCCCTAGTTCCTTTCCCGAACAACAGACTTCTGAGGGCTGTCTCAAAAGTGAAATGAGTTCATTGCTACCTATATTGCCAAGCTACATCAGCCTGGAAGAAAAAGTAAGATAGTTCCCTTCAGTCTACTTTTGAAATGAGTTAGGGTATAAATTCATATGGAGTCAAGATGGTATCAAAAATTTATTTCTTTAGGTTTTCTTTCTCCCCCGTACCGATCTCCTGTTGCATCACTCCCAAATCATTTGGGGGTGGGAGAGTAGGGGTCTATTTATTTATTTGCTTCCAAGCTCATTCTGAGTCTGCTTCTGTAAATGAACTTCAGTGGCGAGATCACAGGGAAGGCTTTCCATCTTGTCGGGGTTATTGCTCTGATCTCAAAATGAATCACAAACACACTTCTTGAATTGAAGGTCGGTTTTCATCTGGGCACACAGATTTCTCTTATTTTCGGAAGACACAAAATCAAGTCATTTGTCACAGGTAGTATCAGGTTATCATCTTAGGAACTTGATCAGTTTATAATAAACATAACAAACTACGTCTCCATGCTTCCAAGTCTGGAAAGACCATTGCACTGTTATCCTCAAGAATCCCTTCTTAGCCCAAAGCAGAAGACCATGGGGACCAGGTGCCGAGTCAAGGTCGACCACAGTGGCTGTTCACGTGGCCACGGGGACTGCTGGCTCCCAGGGTGCTCAGGACCACCCCCACCCCAAACCACAAGACTCTGTTCCGTCACTGTCGCTTAGAGTCCCAGCATTGCCGCCGGGGTGCTTCCTTCTGGTCTGTGCCAACCACCTGGAAGTTTCTTTGTCTCACAAAGGAATAGAGTGAGAGATTTGGGAGACTTGGGTCCCCGTGAGTTAGTGAGCCCTGTTCTAGGGTAACAAGGTCCCTCTGCTCCAAACCCACAACTTCACATGGAAAGTGCAGAGCCTTCACTTGGTTTTTGATTTCCTTGTGATTTTGCCATTTTGTCCCCAGAACACTCACCTGAAAGAGAAGTGGGCTGGCTCAAAGGCAAAGGAGGGGAGCTGGTCCCCAAGAGTCCTGTCTGCCTTAGGCCGTGAGCTCCCTGGGGACAGGGCCACATCTTCCCTAGGCTACATATGTCCACGGTGCTCAGTGCAGCACCTTGCATGGAATCACACCCAGCAAGTATTCCTTGAGTGAATGAATGAGTAATGAATGGGTGCCTGCTTGGTAGCCCCTCCCCCGACCTTGCAGACTTGGACCCACTTCTACAGCCATCAGGTCCTCCATCAGGGATGCTCCTCAGAGTACTGAGTGATGAGTGACCCTCGTTCCTTCACTTCGAGTGAGGTTTCCATTCCTCTAGCAGCTGGTTACGAGGGCAACCTCGACTTACCCAGTCAGCTGTCTTCTCAAATTCATACGTTCGCTCATTAATCCACTCTTTCTTTCAACATAACTAACTGAGCACCTGCCAAGTGCCAGGCACTATTCTTTTTTTAAAACATAATATATTTGCACAACTCAAAGTCCAAAATTAGATAAGAAAGATATAAACTAAGTTTCCCCGTACAAAAGCACTGTTAATTTTTTTTTTAATTTATAAGCAGGGGATGTATGCATATGTACAGCTGATTCACTTTGTTATAAAGCAGAAACTAACACACCATTGTAAAGCAATTATATTCCAATAAGATGTTAAAAAAAAATAAAATTTATAAGCAAATAGAAATATATAAATCTTAGTTCCTGTGTTAAGAAGCACCCTTTATATACTGTGTTGTACCTGGATCTCTCCATATCTACACATAGATGTCTTCCCGATATTTTTTGTAGCTGTATAGTATTCCATTACCATAAGTGCCATGGTTTATTCAACTTGTTTTCTATTGAGGGGCATGGGTTGCTTCTAATCTTCTGTTATTGTAACACAAACGCTGTCACAGTGCACTTTTGTGCATGTGTTATTATACAAGTGCATCTGTAGAATAAATGTCCAGAGGTGGGGTTGCTGGATCACAGAGTACATGCGTTTGCATTTTGGGGAGGTCAGATTCCCTTCAAATAGGAGTTTGCCATTCTGCAGCCCCACCAGCAACTGTGGGGTCCAGGCTCTGTCCCAAGGAACGGGGATGCAGTGGGACGAAGACAGACAGGAGCTCAGCTCTTATGGAGCTTACATTCCAGTGGGAGCAGCCTGCAGACAACCTTCACGTACAAATAACCAAGATAATTGCAAATTGTGATACAATGCCGTGAGGACAATAAAACAGGGTTCTGGGGTGGAGACTTATGCAGGCTGGTGAGTGAGGGGTGAGCGGTGCTAGATGAGGGGGTCATGGAAGGTCTCCGAGGAGATGACACTTCATCCAAGACCTGAATGAGGAGGCAGCCATGAGATCAGAGGAAGAACATTCCAGAACATCTGAGGGGACAACATGAGAAGGTGTTTAGGCTCCTTCTGGAAAACCGTCCCTGCCCACCTCACCCATAGACAGACCAACACGCCACAAGGTCAAGTTCAGGGATTCCTGTTACCCACTAATCAAGGGCTGTTGAATTGAGTTGTTTGAAATACTTCCAATCCCAGGAGTGTGTAAAACTAGGTGAGATGGAGAAAAGGCAGGTTCACTTTGCTGCTTAGAATCAGATCTTTCTGTTGTTCACACGTAAGATATTTCTCATGATTTTTCAGTTTCCAGAATCTAGTAGATAATACACTTTTTAAAAATTGTGCTTTAAAAAATATGACATAAAATTTACCACTTTAACCATTTTTAAGGGTGCAGTTTGGCGGTGTCAGGTATATTCACGTTGTTGTAGGGTCTTAAATTTTTTAACTAAAAAAATAAATAAATAATAAGTCTAGGCTGTGAAAAAGGTTGAAACAAGAGAAAAATCACTAGAATTTGCAGCAGAGTTACATGAGTGCCTGTGATTTCAAAGTTCAAGGGAAACCAAAAGAGGGAACATCACTTATGGATGAGAATGAAATTGAGGGTCTCTGACGTCTGGAAATGTCCTTTCCCTAAAAGATTTTGATCGCAACAATAGCCTCAACTCTTTCTCACAGCCCAATCCCATCTAGGTTAGAAAATTGCTGCGTTTTTCCAGCTCCCACAAGGCACTTTCATGCTTGGTAATGAATCGCATCTTTTACTCAGCAGTAGAAAATAATTAGTGCCAGGTGGTATAAGCCTGGATCAAATCAGTCAGCATGAGGCAGTTCAGAGGTCTCTCAGCGGCTCACCTGCTCACCTTTGTACCATGGAGAGAGGATGTACCTATAGCTGATCCAAAGAATGTAGCTCTACTTCAAAGAAATGAAATGGGAAATCTATTAATAGTGGGAACAATATAGCTGTGAGTGTCATCTTCGGCCATGAGAAAATCCACTGTCCTTTCTTCCTCTTATGCTTAATTTTCCCTTGGACTCAGGATGCCACATGACAATCATCCACTAGATGGCGCCATCCATCTGTTTATCTGCCAGAGCGCAGCCCTTCCACTGGGTTGAATCCAATTTTGAGACTCGAAAGCTAGAGGGCAAGATTTCCTCAGAAATGACTTATCAATTAAAAAGAAAGTAAAATAAAGACCGCTTTGAATATAAAATGCCTACAAGGGTCCCAGTCTCCTAGCTGCAAGGCTCAGTTTGCCGCAAGGAAGCAACTGACGCGAGGGGGTTTTGTAACAAAGCCTGGGTGATGCCTGTCTGGAGGTGGATAGAAGACATCAAGGAAAGAAGGTAAGATTCCATGGAACACCATTTCTAAGTTTCAACAAATGTTGTGGCTACCTGGAAAATGCATCCTAGACCACTGTGCTTCATTTCACCTGACTGCCCACCAGGGCAAGAGGGTCCGGGTTCCCTCCTCCCGTGAGCCCGGGCTGTCATCTGGAAGTCATCAAGCCACTTTGGGAAACATTTGATGTCACTTCTGTGAATGGCGCTCAAGTTTCCAGGCCCTTCCCTGGGTTTGAGCTCCAAGGGCACATTGGCAAGAGGAAGAGAACATTTCCACACGGGGGTGTCCTGGCAGCTCCAACCACAGGGTGGGCTGGGCCTTCTGTCCGGTCCCTGGCCTTGACCTCAGCTGCCCCGGCTCTTTCCACGCTTTTCTTCTGACTCCTTCTGTCCCCTTCCCCTCTTGTCAGTCTCTTCTTTTTTTGTGACCTCGAACCAAAACAGTCTGCCACTTTCTTTTCTTTTTTCCTTTTGAAAGTTTCATCACAATTTTTTTTATTATTATTAAAAACTAGGATCTGATTATTTCAGATTCACAAAGAACTGGACGTGTCCTTGGTGGGCTATGATTTACCACACCCTTTGGTGCCCAGGACCACCCCTCCACCTGGCAGTGGGGGCAGGGGTCAGGGAGGCTGGGGAGGGGTGGTCCTCCCTGTACTAGACCATCAGGCTGATGAGATGCAGGGTGACAGCTCTCCCCAGACCACCCCAGGGTGCGTCCACTTGCATTAACGTCAACATTGGGACGCTGATGCCTCTGTAGCTCCTCAGGAAGGCGCCTCAGATGTGTTCCGGGAGGAATTCAGGCAAACAGCCCGCCCACCCCCATCCTGTGTGGCCTCACACACATTGCCGCTCCCTCGGCCCTCTCCTCAGCTCTCCCACTCCACCCCCTCACCTCCATCTATCTGAAGTGCCTTTACGGTAATTGTGACATTCATTGGGCAGACATGGCCTGAGTTTTCTAAAAACACTCATCTAGGGTGCTTTCCAAAAGTGATTTTATTTTTTAAGTTGAACAAGGGAGGGTGTGGGGAAGGGAGGGTGAGGTTTCCAGCCTCAGTAGCACCACTGGAAGCGTTCATTGACTGTGTTCATTTTATTTAACCAAAAAGAAGAGAGAGACAGAGAGGGATGATTGATAGATTAGATGGATGGATAGATGGATGGATAGATTATGGACACACAGATCTATAGACAGATAGATGATAATGATGATGAAGATAGATATGATGGATGGATAGATAGGTGACAGATAAGTGGAAGATGGATAAATAAACTTTATACTCCACTTCATTTTTCATAGCTACAAAGGTAATCCAAAGAAAAGGCACAGATAATTTATTAGTTAAATCCACAGAGAAATCCTTTTAACATATTTTTGGTAAAACGAGCTATAGAGCCTCCTCTGGTTTGCTGCAGGGATGTTGCAGTGTTGGGATGGCCGTGAGCTCCGTCCACGGAGAAGGTGGGCAGCTGTTGGGAAGCAGGAGGGCTTTTCTCTGTAGCAACAAAGCAGAGTTAAGAATTCAGAAGCAGAAGAATAAATACAGCATTTATCCTGCCTTTGATGGCAGAGGTCTTAGGACGCTTCCAAGGGATGCAGTGTGTGTCTCCACCACAAAGAGCCCTTGGGGTGTGGGCTAATGTCCTCCTGTGAGAGCCATTCTTTGACCCAAGTGTGCTCTGTAGGTGGACTCTTGGAAGAAGAGAGGAGACTCTGATGGGAGGGCTTTACTGGTAGAGTTCTGGCCGTTTGGTTCATAAATGAAAGTATTCAACTTGAGGTCACATGAGAAAATACTCTGGGACTTCCCTGGTTAAGAATCCCCCTGCCGGGCTTCCCTGGTGGCGCAGTGGTTGAGAATCTGCCTGCCAATGCAGGGGACACGGGTTTGAGTCCTGGTCTGGGAAGATCCCACATGCCACGGAGCAACTGGGCCCGTGAGCCACAATTACTGAGCCTGCACGTCTGGAGCCTGTGCTCCGCAACAAGAGAGGCCGCGATAGTGAGAGGCCCGCGCACCACGATGAAGAGTGGCCCCCACTTGCCACAACTAGAGAAAGCCCTCGCACAGAAACGAAGACCCAACACAGCCATAAATAAAATAAATAAATAAAATTTGAAAAAAGAAAATGCTCCCTATAAAAAAAAAAAAAAAAAGAATCCCCCTGCCAATGCAGGGGACACGGGTTCGAGCCCTGGTCCAGGAAGATCCCACATGCCACGGAACAGCTAAGCCCATGCGCCACAACTACTGAGCCTGCGCTCTAGAGGCCGCAAGCCACAACTACTGAGCCTGCGTGCTGCAACTATTGAAGCCTATGCACCTAGAGCCCGTGCTCCGCAACAAAAGAAGCCACCACAATGAGAAGCCCGTGCACCGCAACCAAGAGTAGCCCCCGCTCGCCGCAACTAGAGAAAACCTCACGCGCCGCAACGAAGACGCAATGCAGCCAAAAATAAATCAATAAATAAATGTATTTTTTTTTTAAAAAAGGCTCTTGTCAGTTTCTCTAGCGGTCTTAGACACATCCTGGGACTTATGCATCCCTCAAGTCTGCATAAGCGCCCTGAAGAAGCCACTTTAAAAATAACAATGATTAATTAAGACCAGGTCCAGCCAGTCCTTCTGCTTTTTAAAAGGATCCTCCAAACAACAGTTTGTTATTTTATGGATTGGTGTACATACAATGGGCTCACTTGATTACAATGCCACATGCTTCGAATATTTTTACTGAAACTGATCAGGCCCCAGGGAGATGCTCAGTGATGGGGGGGGGTTATGCAAATGCCCCCCCAGGGGAGAAACGGAGATCACTTCAAAGGTTTTGGTCTTGTGATTAATAACAATAAGAAAAAGGACTTTACACAGTTACAGGGTAGGTTCAGGTCTTTCTTCTTTATGTCCTTGTTTACAACTTTTCCTACCTCCATGAATCTGAAAATATTGTGGTGGAATTCTGATTTTTCTTTTGCCTTCTCTTCTAGTGGAACATTTTAAGGAACCAAAGGAAGAAAGACACGCTTGAGAATCTGGTCGGTTTTGACCACTTTTCATGTGTATCTAAAGAAGATGAAAGTTCCCAGTTTCCAGAGCATTTTCCTCAATGATAACTTGTAATCATATTACTTTTTTCTCCTGGATACTCCAAGCATGACCCATTTGGGGGGGTATTTTTTCTTAGTTTATATAATAACCTCTAACATGAAATATGTTGTTATTCCTTTTAGCTACCACACATGGAAGTCAAATGAGATAAACCCAATATTTACCAAAAAAGCATAAAATTATTTCAGAAATACATTTGACTTTAACTTCATTTTATTTTTAAAAGGCCTTGGTTGGGTATATGGATGTTTTCCAGATTTTTAGTTTATCCAACTGTCCTACCAATTTGTCTGAGGATGTTTCTTAAACTCTCCATAATTTCCTCATTTTGCAAAAATAAAATGGATGACTTATCATCAGAGTTATTGTGAATGTAAATAAAATATTAATATCATAATTTAATTCTTCCATTGAAGTAATTGGGACAAACATCATAATGTATAAAGAACTGTAATGTATTTATATTTGATGCCCATCTCATTCATTTCTAAATGTTTGCCCATATAAATAGCGTAGAATCAAATGCATTTGCAAAGGTATGATATAGAACAGTACAGGGTAAACTATAATGGTATAATAAAATGATGAGATTTAAAGAAACCTATTTCTCGGTTCTATGATACCTGAAAGCAAATAACAAGAGCCTTTTTCATGCATCTCACCATCTCCCTATAACATCTTGTAGAACAAGACCCTAATCTCTGTGCGCATACAGAGTTCTCTAAAACGTGCCATTGTCTTTGCAACCATAATTATTGAATCTTGTCTACAAATAAATATGTATAATATATCTAATTGTCACTAATTGCTGTACAGCTGGAAATGGGCTCTGGCTAGCAGTTAGCCATGCTGAGTGAATCTAGGATGGATATTCAGTCTGTCTGAGCAATCACAGCATTATTTGGCAATAAAACCTGATGTCATGTTGATGGGCTCCTCCTTTTTTCTTCCATCCTTATTTCTTTGCCTGATAGCATTTCATATTAAATGAACACGTCTTTGGGAAAACAGCTCAATTCATTTTCACTGGATATGCCGCACTGCATTTTGCCTTTGATCTGTAAAAACGGATTGGTCAGTTTCTTTGAAAATTGTTGGCTAGATGGTGGTTGTCAGAAATGAGACAGGGTAGCATGATAGCACTTGATTTGACAGGTATTGCTTGGTACCTACAACTGCCCACGAGACCCTGTGCTGGGGGCAGGCCGTACAGAAGTTCATTACTTTCTGCCCTTCGCTCGTGGCTTTGTGAGAAACACAGACATCTGGTTCTCCTGCCCTGTTAGACGCTGGGTCCCATCCTTTTCTGTTCGTCCCTAAGTGCAATCAATGACTCAGCCCTCTTCCCTTTTAAAATGCATTCATTCATTCATTTGTTCTTTTGACACATCTCTACCTGGTCCCTCCACATGCCAGGCACCACGCTGGGTACCAGGAATAGAAGGAATTGCAAAAGCAGCCCTGATTCCTGTTCTTGAAGCTCACACCTCATTGGGGGAGAAAGATGTCCGTCAAAGAATCGTCCTGAGCACATGTAATGTTGTAGGGTGGGCAGTGCTGTGAAGGGGAAGGGCAGTGGGTGCTGTGAGTCATGTGAGCGTAGGGGTGATAGGGGGGCACTGGGCTGGGATCCGAAGGTGGAGGAGGGACTGAGAAACGGGTGGTGTGACCAGAGCGGAGAACACAGGATGGGAGAGGAGAGCAGAGTTTGTGCAAGACCAGAGGAGATAGGGGCCAAACCATGGCAGGGCTGGTAGGAATCATTCTGGATGGGGCGGTGACTCACTCAGGCTTGGATTTTGTAAGGACGTCTCTGGCTGCTGTGCAGTGAACACCCTGATGCACGCCTTGCTGGAGGTTATAACCCCAAAGGATTCGTGATGGCTGAGTGATCGTGAAAGGGTGCTCGTGCCTTCGTGCCCAGTGAAAGGCACTGTGTTATGTGCACTTCCTCACCAATCAAAGGGGTCAGAATTTGCTGGACTGGTCTTTATAATTCATTTTCCAGAAATAGACAAATAGCCCTGGGAATGAAGTTAGTTCCAGCGGAACAGTAAAAAACAATACGGATTTTATTCATTCTTTTGTTCATTATCTGTTCTAAGAAGCGGTGAAAACATGGCAGGAGAAAATAATATGGTGGCCTCCTGCACTCCTGATTACCTTGAAAACTATTCTCTCCACAAGGGCAGAGACCAAGTTTCTGTTGCCTGGAAAGAATGGTGCTCATGTTTTTTAGCCAAAGAACTGTGGGAAAAGACTGGATCGTTTCAATAAAATGGGATTGCCATACAGAACTGGCCGCCAATATAAAGCCTTAGTTTTTTTTTTTTAAGCCAATGAAAGAGAAGCCATGTTTCCCACTGGGGAGACCCGTGTATGGGTCTTTTTTGATGGGCAAAGCCTACGAGTGTGGGTTTAGCTTGAATTTTTTTGAATTTACACGTTTAAAAGGAATTTTCAGTAGGAAATAGATGGCCGGGTGATTAAGAACAGTGGCGGTGAAGCCATGTGTCTCTGAGCCCTGGAGTCTCAGCTCTGGTCACATCCCTTAGCCTGGGAGAGCCTGTGTCCTCTCATCTTTAAGGTGCAGATTAGAAAATGTACTTCACTGGATTGTTAGGAGGCTTAAAGGAGAAAACGCCTCACGAAAAGCACAAGGTCTGGCACACGGTAGGCCCTCCATGGATGCCGGTGAGTCTTACTTTGAATTGGAGAGGATCCACCGGAATTTCTTCAAGTCTTTGTAACTTTCTAGAAGGCCACTTTAACAGCCCATAAAACCAGTGTGACAAAGAGTGAGTGGGTATCAGTTGAGTTCAGGGAGGCCACCACAAATTAGCCAATCCCCAGTCAGGGATAGAGCTGGAAGTACCGTCTGAAAAGTGCTCCCTTCATGGGGAATAAAATTAAAAATAGATTCATCTCAGTGCAAATCTTATCACAAAGAAGGACCAAACTGACTTAGGGGGAGTAGTAGGGTGCAAGGCATGCCTTGTGCTGGTATGGACACAGCCGAATTCGTGGAGTCCCAGCTGAAACCGCATGTGGCTTTCCCACAATGACTGCACGGCAGCTCCATGGTGGCCCGTTTCTGTGCTGTGACTTTGGGAGGAGTTCCTGGAAACTCAGCCTAGAGCTTCTTCAATTTCTTCAGTCCCACTGAGGATCCTGGGAGTCACGTAATGCCCGGTAATAAATCCTTCTCTGCTTAAGCTCACCAGAATGGACTGTTCTCTTTGCCAGGGAACCCTGATCAGTGTGGAAACTCCTGAAACCCCTATTGTTAACACAGGAGTTGCAGGGATCCCACAAAAACCTTCTGTGAGGACCCACACTGCGGGGGAAAAAAGCTGAAGCTTTGAGCAAACAGAAAGTTGACGCCAGTGTCTCTTTCTCTGTTGCAAAGATTAAATCCTCCAGAGCTGGATTGCATCTGTCACTCATTGTACTCTCCAACACCAGTGGGAATAATCCCGACATTCCACTAACCAGGGCACTAATTTCACTCCAGCCCACATGCAGCATGTATTCCCACAGAAGCACCTAAGACAAAATTCGCTGGGTAATTAAGCAAAGAGGAAAGGAAACAGGAGATGCTAAACCCACACTCGTAGGCTCTCCATGCCAACCTTAGCATTGCTCTCCAACGCCAACTTTCTGCTGTTCTGGGAAGGGCTGTCTTCTCACAGTGGGCACTGAACATTTCTCTCTCCTTCTGGCTTCTGCCATCCTGCCATCTTTCAACGTTCAGCCACATCACCTCCCATGCCTTTCCTGGCTGCTCTGGTTCACAATATCCTCTCCCTCCTCTGAACTTTTACTCTCTATATCACTGGCAGAACCCTTCGTATACTTGCTTCTATTATGAGTTGACTTCCTTGTGTGTATGTTTACCTCTCGACTAGATACGAACACTTTGGCATCTCTTACACTGCTGAACACAGAGCAGGCATGCAATAAATGGTTCTTGATTAGATTATACATTCATTACATCATGTAAAATTAGTCTCCATGGGTTACATACCAACATGGAAGAAAACTGCAGCCCCATGACCTATTTAAAAATCTGACATCTCATCTGAGTGCTGCGTTGTCCTGCGAAAACAAGAAAATAAATGTCAGATTTGTCTTCTTGCTTCTCTGATCTTCCTGCAATCCTGACTTTGTATTTCTGAAGATGGGAAGAATTGGATGTTTCATGATTGCTTGGAATTAAGCATGAAAAGCACTAGCCATGTAACTCTGGTGTGGTAAAAAAAAAGAAAGAAGCTGGGAAGGGTCAGAATTAATGGAATCTGGGGCGGGGGCACTCCTCACTGACTCCCTTTGTGCGGGAGGAGAGCAGATGGCCGGAGGATGGAAGAAATGACTATTTCAACTTGCTCCAAAAACTGGGAGTGGGTGGGAATAAAGTCACTGTCAGGCCAAGTTCATGCTGGTTGGACTTAGGGAAGTCAGTGATGGTGAGCCTTGACATTCATCTGTTTAGAAGGAGTTTAAAGGTCCTTTCAACAAAATCATCCAGCTCTACCTAATGTTACACTTATGAACTTTCACAGGTAATTTCCATTGACTTATTGAGGCTTAGTTTTCTCTACCGATGGAGGACTACGCATCTTTCTTAATCTGAAAGCCCAATGGGGAGAGAATATGTATTTGTTCTCCTCGCATCTCTTTGCTTAATAACACTGCTCCCAGCTGTCTTCTGTTCTTGGCAGAGGGGGCAGGGCAGAACCACCCTCCTTGGGACTTGGAGGCTATGTCCTGATTAGAAGTGAGAAACAGACCACGGGCCATGCTTCGCAGGGGTGGGCACCCTGGAGGCAAGAAGGAGAAGGACTGGGGGCCTGGGACAAGCTGTAGCCAGAACGAGCTGTACAGGAACGGAATGATCACATTACTTAGCCAAGAGTGGATCATCCAAAATTCAGCCCTTCTTTGTTTAGAATATAATGTGCTGTTTTCATGTCAAGTTCCACTTTTCCAGTTATGTTCTACCTGTTTAATTCTACAGTTGCTCTGTATTTGCCTAAAGCACATGCCAATTTGTGGCAGGGAAATTTGCCCTGGAAGCACATTAGTTTCAAGGATGGTGCAAGTTTGTACCAGGTTTCCATTCACAGATAACAGATGTTTTTTTTCTCCATCCTTAGTTGACAACTAACAACTATGTGATTGATTAAAAGGTGAGAAAATGTTTATTCTAATATGCTAGGCAACCATTTCACTCCCTCCCTATTTTTAAAGCAAAGATTGAGGTTCAAGGAGAAGCCTCATTTTATTTTTTTGCACTTTTGAGGATAGACGCCTGAGGGCAGAGACAGTTGTTCTCTTAGGAATAAACCCCATGGAGTGTCCTACAACACTGTGCAAATAGCGTATGCATGGGTGGCTGGTGGTGAGCACTCAGTAAGATCATGTACAAAGAACAGGATGAAAGTCTGACATAAATTCTCCTCCTTATGTAAGAATAAAACTATATATTATATTCCAATGAAGGATGAACTGAAGCAAGTCATGGGTCTTTTTTCTTTGTTTCTTGTGACTGTCTCTATAGATATGGCCCTTGGGGTAGCAGTCATTCATCATCCAAAGGACATGGAGACTTAATTCCTCCCTAAAATAAGATTGATTCTGAAGGTGGCTGGTTCTTTGCCGTCATGTCTTAGACACACATCCAGCCGGCCATGGAGGCAGGCGTGGGGGATGTTATCTGTTCTGTTGCCATGACACCAGGCAGTGTTTCCATAACACAGCCTTCCCACTTTCTGGGCAAGCCAACTTGGACCGTTTGCCCTGCATGATGCTAGTCAGGCTGGAAAGGGATCGAGGGCCCTTGGGGATTGCTATTCTGATTTGTGCGTGTGAAAGTTTAACTGCGTCTCGAGCCAGGCATGTACATAGGCACAGGCTCAAGAGCGAAAGGGGGTGATCCCGGAGGAAGACACGGAGTTGCTTGGAAGGTATTAAATGAACACACTGTCTCTGCTTTCCTTTCCTGTGCAGGGCGAACTGAGTGTCTCAGCTGCAGGGGTTTGCATGTCCGTGAGATCCGGGTAGCTGCAGAGAGCAGAGAAAACAAAAGGTGAGGAGGGGCAGTGAGCTAATGACAAGGGGGACATGCAATGGCGAACTTCTGCAGCTTCAAGATTTTAGCCTTTTCTACAAAAGAACAAAAAGGAATTCGGGAATGTAATTTAAACTTGAGCTTAAGGAGAGCTTTTTGTTTCTGGGAGGTGGCAAAACACCCTCCATCTGGGGCTTGTATATATCACTGAGAGGACGGATCCCCTCCTGTCATAAACGGAGCGTGGTGAGTGTGGCTTGGAGTCTACATTGGGCTCAGATCGTACTTAAATAAGCAATTTTATTGGAGTAGCAAGTATCCAGGGAACAAAAGTCACTAACTGCGTTTACTCAGGATCAGAAAAAAGACTTGACTTGGGCCGAGAGGTGTCCTCCTGCTGGTGACTCTGCAAGGGACGTCTATGAAGACGGTCAGGCCGCTGTCACGGGCAGGCATCCCCTTCTCAGCGTGCCAGGGTGACCTTTTCCCCAAGTTGGCCCCATCTCACCATTCCTCCCTCAGTCCTGGTTGACTCCATCATCCATCCAATGGAGAGGAAATCTGAATATTTTGTCCAAGCTCTCCCATCTGGTAAAGTATGAAATAATTATATATCTGCTTTTCTTATCTTCCCAATTAGACAGCAAGTTCCTTGAGGACCGACTTCTCTTTTACCCATGTTTGCACTCCTACTAACATGTTTGTATTTACGTAATAAGCACGTGGTAAATATCTGTTTACATCGTGTAAGTCAAATAGCTTAATGCTTTCAGTATCAACTCCTAGGCAATGGTACCATTTCCAAATCCCTTGCCTTACCAGGAATTTTTTGGTGACCATATAGATGATTTTTTCCCCCATAGTACCTGACTCTTCTTATTTTTGGCTGTGTTGGGTCTTCGTTGCTGTGCAAGGGCTTTCTCTAGTTTCAGCGAGCAGGGGCTACTCTTTGTTGCGGTGTGCGGGCTTCTCATTGCGGTGGCTTCTTTAGGCGCACAGGCTTCAGTAGTTGTGGCACGAGGGCTCAGTAGTTGTGGCTTGTGGGCTCTAGAGAGCAGGCTCAGTAGTTGTGGCGCACGGGCTTAGTTGCTCCGTGGCATGTGGGATCTTCCCAGACCAGGGCTTGAACCCATGTCCCCTGCACTGGCAGGCGGATTCTTAACCACTGTGCCACCAGGGAAGTCCCTCTACATGTGTCTTTACATTGGATATTTTATGCACGACAGTGTGGTAAACACATTATTTCACTGAAATCTCACTGTCTTGGTTCATGCATATAACTCACATTCCTAGAAACATCTTTTTTTTTTTGTAAGAACACACAACATGGGATCTACTCTCAACAGATTTTTAGTGCACAATACAGTATTGTTAACAGTGTACAGTGTTGTACAGCACAGTCTTAGAAGTTATTCATCTTGTGTACCCATTGGCAACAACCATTCTACGATCTGCTTCTATTTTATTTTTTTAAAATATGGAATGCTTCATGAATTTGCATGTCATCCTTGCACAGGGGCCATGCTAATCTTCTCTGTGTCGTTCCAGCTTTAGTATATGTGCTGCCGAAGAGAGCACTATTTTAATTTCCTTATAGAAGTGGGATCATGCGGTGTTTGTCCTTCTGTGACTGGCTTATTTCACTTAGAATAATGTTCTCAAGCTTCATCCGTACTGTCACAAATTACAGGATTTTATTTTCTTTTTTTAAGGCTGAGTAATAGTCCATTGTATGTGTACATCACATTTTCTTTATTCATTCATTCATCAGTGGACACTTAGGTTGCTTCCATGTCTTGGCTATTGTGAACAATGCTGCCGTGAACATAGGAGAGCGTATCTCTCTCTGAGATCTGGAATTTAATTCCTGTGGATATGCATCCAGAATTGGAATTCTGGGTCATACGGTAGTTCTAGTTCCAATTTTTTGAGGAACCTCCATACTGTTTTCCATAAAGACTGCACTATATTGCATTCCCACTAACAGTGTGCAAGGGTTCCAAATTCTCCACATCCTCACCAATACTTGTTGTCTTTCATTGCAGTCGCTGTTTTGATAATAGTCATCCTAACATGTATGAGGTGATATCTCACTGTGGTTTTAAGTTGCTTTTGACGGTAGTAGATTGGGTGAGTAGTTTGACTCTGGCCACTTATCTGCTCTGATGAGGTCCCCTATATAAAGGGCCTGACATACTGCCCAGTGTACAGGGGATCTGTAAATGCTAATACCTTTCCTTTCCCTGCTATGAAGAACTTAGCAACAAGCACGGGCAGAAAGTAGAGCCTGGAGCTTTGTGCTAGCTCTGACTCTGCTGCCTTGCTTAGGTGACCATCAGGAAATCATGTGCTAGTTTCCTTCATCTGCTAAGAGGGAGTGATGGCTGGTTTTGCACAGGAATAAGATGCTTTATTTAACACACTTTGTGATCCCAGAAGAAAAGAGTGCTCAAGACCCCACATTATTTCTCTATTGTTAATAACAAAATAAACGTGTGTCTGGTACAGGGACCCACACTTAGCAAATAAGCAGTAAAATGACCAAGTGAATGAACAAATAAAGCACCCAAACTATCAGTGTAGTGACATGTCATTTTTTGGCCATCTGGCTTCTATGGGCAGAAGCCCAACTTTTGGCGAATTCGCTGTGAGTGGTGTCTCCCATGTGGAAGTGTCGGAGGGCTTTATTTCTCGGGCCCACATTTCCACAAGCTGAATAGGAACGCTCTGTACTCCCTCTCTCATTTTTCTTTCTCCCCAGGCATCTCCCAAGAGGAGCTTGCTGGGAAGACAGAGTCTTAGGAGAGGATTCAGCCTTGGCCCTTTTTGCTTTTTCAAGTTCAAGTTCTGCAGTCCTGATTTTCAGAGGGAAATAGAAATGGGAGGTAGGGCTGATGGAGAAGGAAGAGGTTTGGACCTCACGACTCAGTGTGGTCCAAGGACATGGCCTAGGCCTCCCTTGGGGGCTGTTGGAAAACGGAGGATCTCAGGTTCATCCCCCTCCCCACTCAACACCAGGATCTACAGCTCGGCAAGTTCTCCAGGTGATTCGTAAGTGGTTAATGCTGGAGAAGAAAGGTTAGAAAAGCCCACACAGCCATCTTCAGAACTGTGAAAGAAATCTGTATTTGGCCGAGTCAGAAACAGTTTCAGCACCAAGAAAGACAGAGAATTCCAGATATAAGAGAGCAGTTCTACAGCAAACATTCCATCCTAGAAGCTTCTGGGTTCCTTTAGTTGCAAATCTCCAACAGATTAACCATCTATCCGGCCCCAGCAGGGGCAGGGGCATGTGGGCAGGAAAAGAAGAAAAGGAGAAAGATGAAACCATTTTCCCATTAATTTTAAAATGATGCATATCTATTACAAAATTTTATTTTATTTTAGCCGCAAGGCATGTGGAATCTTAGTTCCCTGACCAGGGACCCAACCCGTGCCTCCTGCATTGGAAGCACGGAGTCTTAACTGAACTGCCAGGGAAGTCCCTATTACAAAATTTTAAACACTACCTAAGACCATTAAAGAAATGGACTTTAGAACTGCCCTCTTCCAAGATTGTATTAATCATATAAAATTGGGACTTCCCTGGTGGCGCAGTGGTTAAGAATCGCCTGCCAATGCAGAGGACATGGGTTAGAGCCCTGGTCCAGGAAGATCCCACATGCCGTGGACCAACGAAGCCCATGCGCCACAACTACTGAGCCTGCATGCCACAACTACTGAAGCCCGAATGCCTAGAGCCCGTGCTCCACAACAAGAGAAACCACCACAATGAGAAGCCCACGCACCATGACGAAGAGTAGCCCCCGCTCGCCATAACTAGAGAAAGCCCACGCACAGCAACGAAGACCCAACGCAGCCAAAAAAAAAAAAAAAAATCATATAAAATTGATCAAGAGCACAGACTCTGGAATCAACCTGCCAGGAACCAGCTCCAGAGCTTACCAGCTGTGTGATCTCCAGCAAATTAATTAACTTGTCTGTGCCTTGGTTTCTGTTGCTGTAAAACAGAGACAATAGCAGAGTTGCTGTGAGGATTCAGTTTTGTTACGTGTAAAGCTCTTCAAACCATGCCTGCACAGAAGTGTTCGTGCTAATGACTTTTCACATTTAAAACTTAGATCCCTTTGGCCTTTTAGTGTAAGGAGTGGGTAAGAAATTAAGGAATTCTTTTTTCCCCTAAAGGTTCGCCAGTTATCCAAACATCATTTAGGGACTGATCTCTCTTTCCGCGTGTCTTATGGGTGGAACGGTGTCTCCCAAAAAGAGAGGTTGCAGTCCTAACTTCCAGTCCCTCAGAATGTGACCTTCTATGGAAATAGGGTCCTTGAAGAAGTAATTAGTTAAGAGGAGGTCATATTGCCCCTTGATTTCAGACTTTTAGCCTCCAGAACTGTGAGCCATTAAATTTCTGTTGTTTCAAGTCAAGCATTTACGGTACTTTGTTACAGCAACCCTAGTACTTTGTTACAGCAACCCTAGGAAGCAAATACAGTCTTTGGGACCTGTAGTTGTGGTAAGAGATGTTATGGCAGCTGTGACAGCAGAGTCAGAGCGGGAGGAGGCCTCTTTCCACCCTGGACCCCTCCAGGACTCACGAGCATCTGACAGAAACACCTTTGGGGACTTCCCTGGCGGTCCAGTGGTCAAGACTCTGCACTTCCAATGCAGGGGGCGCGGGTTCGATCCCTAGTCGGGGAACTAAGATCCCACATGCCATGCAGTGCAGCCAAAACATAAAAAACAAAACAAAAACAAAAACAAGAACACCTTGAAGACCAGTACAGCTTCCTTTCCAGGCATGTTCTGGCTCCGTGGCCTCGGGACTAGGATTCCAAATAACCTAGATCACTCCCACCACCCCTCAGCCAGCTCCCAACATAAGTAAAAAGAAGAACACAAAAGTTCAAGTGCTTTTATGGATTTCCATGCTTCTTAAATATTTAGTAGGAAATATGTATTAATTTTGCTGTAACTAGCAAAAAAAACTTTGTCTAAAAAAAAAAACCAAAAAAGATGAGGTCATATTGGAATAGGGCGGGCCCCTTAATCCGGTATATCTGGTGTCCTTAGAAGAAGATGAAAAGGTGGAAACACAGTGAGAAGACAGAAGCAGAGATTGGAGTAATGGTGCCACAAACCAAGGAAACCTGGGCTGCCAGAGGCTGGAAGAGGTGAGGAAGGATGCTCCCCTAGGGCTTTCAGAGAGAGCATGGCCTCTGACACCTTGATCCCAGACTCCAGCCTCCAGAACTGTGAGACAATACATTTCTGCTGTTTGAAGCCACCCAGTTTGTGGTACTTCGTTATGGTAGCCCTGGGAAGGTAAAACAACATATAATGGACACACTTTTGTTCTTTTGACCTGGTGGCTTCTTCCTGTGCCTTCATGACATGTTTTGATAATCTGCAAATCTCAGAAGAAAGCGATCCTGAACATTTCCATGTTTGCCAATAGTTTTTGAGATAAAATTCGACATCTTGATATCCAAAAGGGCAAATCAGTAACTATTTTCGGCCGTCGTGAATATTCTCATACTTTTCTGAAAGTCTGAACCTCCCTGTCAGCCCCACTGCTCACTTCTGGGCCCCCGACATGGAGATTTCCACTGTGACACCTCAAATAGAGTTTAACGTCTCGGCCACCATGTCTCCTTGTATTAAGTGAGGAAGGTTTACAAAGCTTAGCGGGGTGCTGTTGATAATTCATAAAGTCCATCCACACGTTGCACTAAAGACTGTATTTGTGTAAAATAAATCTTCCTTCCTTGGTTTATGACGATGTTAATTGCTTCTTAAGGACTGTTGGTGGAATTGGAGAGAGAATGCCAATGCCAGGTTCTATTTCACTTAAGTAAAGAAAATCAGATTAAAATAATGAATGACACTCCAGGAACTATGAGGTTTCCTGGGGGAGCGAATGACTGTCCACAGGGTCTTAGCCTGAGACCCCCTCTGTGGCATAAATAGGGATGCATTTCATAGCAGCTAAGCGTCAGGAAATATGCTTTTAATTATCACTTAAGATGTAACCTGTCAGAGGTCTTAGTATCACTTGTTTTTAATGAGAATTGATTTTCAGATTGCATTACCCAGAAAGCCTAGGATAATGGAAACCCCTGGTTCTTTCCTGAGACCTTTAGTCATCACATGTTTCTTTGTCAATCTCGCCGGCATCGGCAGCCACCAGACATCCGATCTGCCCACATGTGGCCCCGGCAGAGGGGCCGGCTTGTTAGCCTTCAAGTGATTCTGATGAATGAGATTCTACAAAGCTGAGCCTGGCTCATGAGTATCGCTGCAAAGTGGGAACCCCAGGGAAAACTAAAGAGGGGTTGAATTTTTCACTGTGGTCCACAGGCCGGCCTTGTCGATGCAAGGATGCAGTACAGAAACAATGTGTTGATAGGAGAAGCACCCATCTGGGCCGTGCCCACCTCTGGCTAGACCTTTCACTGGTTTCCTAACCTTTTCTGAAATGGCCAGGCAAGTCCTGGAAAGGCACGCCAGGTGCGGATGTGCACAAAGGCAGCGAGAAGAAGGAAAAGATGCCTGGTTGTCCAAGTTTTTCCCAACTTAAGCCATTCCCATACCATCTAGCACCTTCCTGTTTTTCTTGCCATAAACTGGTACTGCCTTTACAATGATTTACTTAGTATTTTACCTTAAGCTGACTTGGTAAACTTTGTAAGTTTACTTTGCAAAGAACACTAAAATCGGTACTGAAAACACATTAGTCTTACTGGTTTGGAAATAAAACTTTTCAGTTATAGATGGATATTGTTGCCTGCTGTTGCTTTTGCCTGTGATGGTTGCCTTTGCTAACAAGGATATTTCTTTGCTAACAAGGATATCTGAGAGGTGTTAAAGGCATAGTAACATGATCTGGGACCTTGTCCTTTTCCTTGTCAGAATCAGAAAGATGGAAAGAGGATTGGACGGGGAATAACTTTCTCACTCTTCGATACCATATAATTGTTTTCTTATGTATAAAACCTAAAAGAATGGTGGTATGTGTCCCTTTATTTGGGAAATGATGATAGAATCCATGCATGATTACGTGCAGACCAGGTTGGAAGGTGATGTGGAGGGAAATTGGAGGAAGATGGAAAGAAACGAGACAAAAAAGCAAGAGCAAGCAGGCTCTTGCTTCTCTCCACTATGCGAGAAACATAGTTTTGAAAAACAAAAATGATCGGAGTTAAAATCAGCCCTACTCTCAGTCCATCTATGTTCTTTCGTCTGTTCCGTGTGTATTATTTGCCTCCCGTGTATCAGCCGTGAGGACAAGAATCCCTGTCCTCGGGGGGTTGTTTGGTTCCACAGAAAACAGAGAGGTGCGTGGAGAGCTGTAGGGTCTGCTAGGAAGTCGCCTGAGTCAGATTCTGGAGTACCAGCAGCAGCAAAGGGGAGAAAGTGGTTACCGCGTCGTCACCCTGATGGAGGATTCTAAGACCTTGGGAAATGGAAAGTAATGGGAGAAAGTGGTTACCGCGCTGTCACCCTGATGGAAGATTCTAACACCTTGGGAAATGGAAAGTCATCACAATCAAACCAGCACATTTAGGAAAATAGAACACAGTGTCCCACTGCTCAGGCCCCCTGACTTTCTGGGCCAGGGGACAAGTATTTTTCCCTGCTTCACTATGTTTTGCTGACTATAAAAGAGGAATATCGGCGCTGGACGCCAGGTGGCACTGGTCATTAAAGTTCCAAGGCCCGGAAGTAGAGATGTCTCAGTTAGAAGTTAAGCTTTGAATTCACCAAACATTTCACTGGTTGGCCTGATGTGATCCTGTGGGTGCCCCCAGGGTGGGTATTAGTCAGTGGTTACCACTGGGTTCATCCGATCCTTCCAGGTGACTCTCCCCAAGCCACGGCCTGGGCTGGACAGTCCCTCCTGAACCTGCTGACCACGGTGTTTGTGAAGGTGGCCACCAACCCTGCTCTGCTCTTCCTAGGCTGGACCATGGGAAGAATTCTGGTGACATTTCTGACAGTTTTGCGGGTTGGTGTTCAAGGGAGCGGTGAGGTTTGGAGCCAGGATGACGATGAGATCTGGTCACCTCTTGGCTATTCAAGCGCTGATTATAGGGATGCAACCTGCCACTCACATTTGAGCCATTTCTCTGGTCCTCCAGGGGAACATAAACCAGTCCATTTTATGCATTTTGAAGCAGTTTTGACCAAACACATATTAGGGCAGAAAAGAAACCTCAGTAGAGTTCCCTTGAGGGGAGTTCCCTGGGAGGATTTTGTAGATTTCATGACTTATCTCTGTGATTTCCATTGCCATGAAAAATTGAGAGTTGCCTCTACTTGATTTCGATTCACTGTCCCCAAAGCATCATTCCTTCCTTTGCCATATATAATTGTGAACTATATGCTTAATGATAATTTTCCTTCACGTTTCCTGACAATGGGGAGAAGCACAAGTTGGCCCCAAGTGTGTGGCAGCTGCCCGAACTGTGTTCACGTCTCTGTGGGAGAAGCCAGGTCACCCTGATGATCATTTCCTGTGAGCAAGAAGCTGTTCTTGGCCGAGACATGTTTAGAGCTCTGATCGCTGCAGAATGTACCTTCCTCCCCTCTTAACTAACGGGGTCAGACCTTAATAGTGATACTAACTTGTAGGGCTCTTAAAACATTTATTGCCACACTAGTGGTCTCCATCCAATTTTAAGGAAACCTAGTGGACCCTGTACATAGGACCTGCCTAAAGGTTTTCTAGCTTTGGTGGACAAGACAGGGATCCAAGCCTCCTCATTCCTCCCCGAAGGCTTTCTTCCCATGGTTAGTTGCCTAGAATGCTGTCAGCTCACCTGTTCAATGAATGACACGGATCTAGGAATGTAGAGATTGAGTTATAACCACATGCTATGGACTGAATTGTGTCCGCACAGAATTTATATGTTGAAGCCCTCACCTCCAATGTGACTGTATTTGAAGTAAAGAAGGAATTAAGGTTAAATGAGGTCATAAGGGTGGAGCCCTGATTTAATAGGATTAGTGTCCTTATCAGGGGAAGCATCAGAGAGATCGCCTTTTCTCTCCTCCATATGAAGACACAGCAAGAAGGTGGCCATCTGCAAGCCAGGAAGTGGGTCCTCACCAGGGACCACACTGGCTGGCACCTTGATCTTGGACTTCCAGCCTCCATAACTGTGAGAATAAATATCTGTTGGTTAAGCCACCCAGTCTGTGGTATTTTGTTATGGTGGCCAGAGCTGACAAAGACACCATACAACAAAGGAAGTCTCAGCGCTGTGTATGAGAAATAAGCAGGGGTTCATGGAGGCACTAAAACCCCAATTTTAAGAACAAAACCGAGACAGGGGTTCAGTGTCGTCATTTATACAATAGAAAGAGTGCGGTCAGGCGGCCCCAGCGGCGCAGGTGGCAGCGGTCCTATCCATTCCACTCCTGTCAATTACAGTACGTGTCAGACCGGATTGGTTTCAGCCTTGCAGATTAGTAGACAAAGGGTCAGCTCAGTCCTATCGCTGCATCTTGTTTTTTCCCGCCGGCAGCAGTAGCCTTTGGAACAATGTGTGGGGATAAAGTGTCTGCCACAGAATTCAGGGCAGGAGTGCAGTATTCATTCCCAGCCTTGGAGAGGCACCTTCTAACTCTCTCTCTGGCGTATAGTCCAGGGAATCACACACTTTTCACTCCCAGCAGAGCAGAGAGATAGAAACAAGATGAGGTTTCCTCCACCCCCACGATTGGCACCTTCCCCCAAATCCCGCGAGTCCCATGGCACCAGGCAGACTCATGGCATCAGATGCCAAGTAAACAGAAAAAGATCACTTGGGAGCGAGCTGGCCACTCCTTGGATAAACCCAAGTCTTTGTTGTCTTATTCAGAAAGGCTAGTTCGGAACTGGTATCCTAATTACCTAGAGGCATGCGTGATGATTCAAGGCAGGTTGCTTAGTAGAGAAGCTCAGTGGCTTGGCTATTTATTGGATACATAACTATCGCTTTTGAATACTTAGTATATGCCAGATGCAGCCCCAGATTCTCTCCATGCATCAGCCCCTTGATTCTTCTCAACCACTGGGAGGCAGTCACTAAGATCTTCTGCATTTTACACGGGAGGAAACTGATGCTTTAGAGGCATTCGTGGACATTTCCAAGGCCACGTGGTCAGTTACAGCCCAGGGAGGACCAGATCCTTTACTGCTCACTGAGTGCTCTTCTCCATTTGTCACTTGTCTTTCTTGAGGGTCAGATAGACATTCATTGGAGAGGGACAGGAGTCCTTCTGCCTTTGTCACAAGCAGAAAATCCAATAATACAGGACTATGGGGAACCAATCTTTTTCTCAATTTTAAAGATCCTGAATCTCACTTTAGAGAATACATGTTCCTGCTGTCTACTGACATGGCTTACCTAAACTGTCAGAAGAGGTGTTTTATTCCTTGTAGATAATCTCCTGGAAATAGGTCTCTTTTGAAAACATTTTCCCCCCAAAAGGACCCCAAAAAGATTTTAAAAATCAAAAAGAAATTGATTCTTTGTGGTCTTCTCATTTTCCAAGGTGTTCTTTTTTAACAGTGAATGTGTATTATTTGCAATCAGATAACAATTGTGCTTTGTTTGTCATTGAAAATAGAGGGCTTTCAGCCCAACTGCCAGTGGGAGCACAGAGGGGCATTTTGCACTGTGTTCTCTCAAATCTCTCTTTCTCTCTCTCTCTATCTCTCTCTCTCTCCCCCACCCCACCCCTCCCCTTGGAGAGCTTGCTTCATGGAATGTTCCTTTCAAAGTTCTTCCAACGAGGAGGCTAATGCAATGTCTTCTAGTGCAAGAACAAAGCACTTTCACACACATTATCTCTTGCCAACTACTCACAAGTGAAGCAAAGTCCTTCTCAACAGTTGGTAGCTTAAAATAATAGACTAGAAAGCTGAATATCTTTGCAATAATTGTAGAAGTAATTTTGGTGTATCTACTACTCAACTCACAGAACCACATCAACCAAGTACCTTCCTCTTTCTTTGAAAAAAATGATGTAAAATTGTTGAAGCAGTGGTCTGAACGGTGGTCCATTTTGATGATTTTGAATTATGACAAATACTAGTCATTTTAAATGGTTTTTGTCTTCCAGGTTTAGCTTCTTGCCATGAGAGAGGTCAAGTGTCCTGGGTGTGTAGATGGGAAAGGGAGGTGACGGACACAGTGTCTGCCTTGGGTCAAAGAAGCCGATCATGTGATCAGTTACGTGATCACCCGAGTGTGTCAATCCCAGCATGCCTTCAGGTCGGAAATTAAATATATGTATATACATATTTAATTTATATATATGCTGTATGGCTTATGTATAAACACTTGGGTGACTTATGAAGAAACATGGGAGCAGATGTAAAGGATTCATATGGAGAATAAGAGGAGAAGAGGAAGGAAGAGGAGGGGGGGGAGAGGCAGTGGGGGAGGTGAAAGGGGGGGAGGAAAAGAAAAGAGAAGAGAGAGGAGTTACCCTAACCCATCCTACAGAGAAGCGAGGTATTTCTTTTGAAAATTAAAAAAAAATATTTCTGGCCCTGTATTCCATTTGTATTTTTTCTCTTTTCCTCCTGCCTCTCAAGAATCTTTTTGTCGGTACACAACCCTCTTCTTAAGGATCAAGGCCCCCTCTTTGAGGGACCTGGGGTCCCCTCTCACCCACAGATGTTCACTGCCAATTGGCCAAGCTTAACCATGAGTCACAGACATCCTAGGAGTGTGTGAACCTCTGGGCCCTGCCCCATTTTCACCCAGCTGAGCCGCTGGCTGGGAGCCAGAACATCCTGGTGCCTGCCTGGGATTTCCCATGGTCATGGGCTTGGTCTTGATGCCCAGCTGGTCTTCCCACTTCACTTTGGAGCCCCTGAGGGTTTTGTTCTTCAGGTTGGAAAGTAAAGGACTTGGGGTTTTTTAAAAAAATTGTGGTAAAGTACATAGAACATAAAATCTACCACTTTAACCATATTTTGTATGTTATTCTTTTAACGTAGTTAGATTCTCTTAGCCAATGTTGAAGAGTTTTGCATCCATGTTCCTAAAAGTTTTGTCTATAATTTCCTCTCATTAAGCATTTTGTCAGGCTCTTCTATCAATGTTGCACTCACTTTTCTCCCCCACTTTTTTTTTACTGCGGCAAAACCCACATAGCACTTTGGGTGACAGTGATTTGTCGGTGAGGGTTCATCGATTGTAACAAACGTCCCGCTCCGGCGGAGGGTGCTGATGGTGGGCAAGGCAGTGGCGTGGGGGGCGGCGAGTCTGTGGGAAATCTGGGTACCTTCTCTCTACTTTGCTGTGAACCTAAAATGGCTCTAAAACTAGTCTATTTTTTTAAGTACCATGAAATTTACCATCTTAATCACTTTTAAGTGTACAATTCCATGGCACGGAGTACATTCACATTGTTGTGAAGTCGTAACTTTTTCCTCTGGCAAATGGGAAACTGTATCCATTAAACAGCAATCCCCCCTCCCCCTCCCCCTCCCCCAGCCCCCGGTAACCACCATGCTACTTCCTCCTTCTATGATTTTGACCATTTTCCGTAGCTCCTATAAGTGGACTCAAACAGTATTTGTCTTTTTGTGGCTGGTTTATTTCACTGAGCATAATGCCCTCCGGGTTCATCCATGTTGTAGCCTGTGTCAGGATGCCCTTTTTAAAGGCTGCATCTTATTCTGCTATATGGATGGACCACATTTTGCTCATCCAGTCATCCACTGATGGACACTTGGGTTGCTTGCGTCTCTTGTTTATTGTAAATAATGCTTCAACTTACAAATATCTCTTCTAGTCCCGTTCTGACCATTTTTTAAACACTCTCTCAGCAAATTTCAATTATATGATACAGTGTTATCAGCTATAGGCACCATGTTATACATGAGACCCTCAGACTTTATTCATCTTATAGCTCAAAGTTTGTACCCCTATATCAACCCTTCCCTATCCTCCCCCAGCGCGCCCTCCACCCCAGCCCCTGGCAACCACTTTTCTACTTTCTGTTTCTATGAAATCTTTTTTTTTGGTCTTTCTTTGTGTGGCTTATTCCACTTAGCATAATGCCCTCCAGGTTCATCCACGTTGTTGCAAATACAAGATTTCCTTCTTGTTCAAGGCTGAATAGTATTCCTGTGTGTGTGTGTGTGTGTGTGTGTGTGTATGTACCACATTTTCTTTATCCATTCCCCCACAGACAAACACGTAGGGCCTTTCCATACCTTGGCTCTTGGCTTTTGTGAATAATATGAACATGGGGGGTGGGGTGGTGCAGATATCTCTTTGAGACCATAATTTCATTTCCTTCAGATGTATACCCAGAGGTGATGCGATTGCTGGATCACATGGTAGTTCAATGTTTGACCACTTTTTAAATGTATAATTCAGTGGCATTAGGTACATTCACACTGTTGTGCACAGAGGCTGAGGCTTTTGGGATCCAGCACACAAGTTTGGGTTCCACCCAGCAGGGAGGCCACCCCAATCTCCAGGAGCCACGGCGTGATTTTGAGGCGGGCTTCTCACTGTCCTCCGTCCCCAGCCTCTGGTCACCACCACTGCGGTTTCGTCGCAGCCCTCCTGGACTCGAGCCCTCCTGCTGCCCCCCTCCCTCTCCCCATCGCCCCTGCCTGGGGCCCAGCAGCAGGGCCCCTCTGGCCACGCACCTTCCCCTGCAGACCCCATTATGTCAGCAGACCAGTGCTGTCAGCCTGACCTGAGCACAGTAAGCCTCTCGCTGACCCCCTGGTGATGCAGAAAGCCCCCTCCCTGGGCTCCCAGCAGACCATCTCCCCCACCCCTCCCCGACCCTTCGCTCTCCACGTGATGCTAAAGTTTCCGGGCCTGGAGGGGAGCAGGCTGGGTGAGGGGAAAGTGCCTTGGGGTTTATCAGGGTTCATCTGACCGTCTAACAGCAGGCGCCGGGCTGCCAGCATCCCCGACACTTGGATTTCAACCATTTTCTCCACTTGACACCTCTCCGCCCCCTCCCCTCCACACATAATAAGCCCCATTCTTCCCCAGCAGCGGCCGCCCGGGACCGCCCGTGTTGGGACCGCAGGTTCTGCTGAAGCCTCCCGGCTCTTCTCCCCTTTCCCGCCGTCCATTCAGCGGAAACCCTAGCTGCCCAGGCAGAGGGGCGCCCAGGCGCTGGCTTCTGCCAGGGGTGATAACGCAGGCCCGGCGGCCCAGACTGTGTGGTCATCGGCAGGTCACCAGGTCTCAGCTTCCACCGTGACCCCAGAAGCCAGAAAGAGGAGGCTTGCCTCTCCTGAACTTGCAGGGAGGGCTTGGGAACTGCTTTAGTCTAAATGTGAAAGTCCTGCAGAGGGAAGGAATTGAAGAGCTGGTGGGAGAAAACAACGACAACAATTCTAAGTATTGTGCCTAGAATGAGGCTCTGCTCCCTTAAAGGGACAGTCAGTTGGGAGCAGACCAGGGTAATGAGGGTCACTTAAGGACCCATCCTGGGTGAATCAGGCTGAAGTCATAGCACAAGGTACTCAGGCTTGACTGCAGTTTGCCACCTGAATACGGCAGCTAGAGCGCTTCTGCTTTGGAGAGCTTTAGTAAGAAATTAACCTGAGAGCTAGTTTTTTTTTTTCATATTTTACACGTCCTATTTTGTCAGGTGCTCAGAAGTGCCTGTGACTCCAAAGATGTTAAACATAAAGGTGTTGTGATCTAGCAGGGTCATTCTGTACCTTCTCTTCTGCAGCTTGGTTTTTAATTTCATGCACGTTACACAGCTTTCTGTATTTCACATTACATAATACATAGCTAGTTTTAATAGCTATAAACTGTGGTATTAATGTGCCCTTAATGACTGTCTTCTGATGACCATTTAGGCCATTTCTTTTTTTTTTTCAAGTTGATTCATTTACTATTATTATTTTTAAAAAATTTTTATTGAAATAGTTGATTTACAATGTTGTATTAGTTTCAGGTGTACAGCAAAGTGATTCAGTTATATATACACATATATAAATATATATTATTTTTTTAGTTTCTCTTTCATTATAGGTTATTACAAGATATTGAGTATAGTTCCTTGTGCTATACAGTAGGTCCTTGTTGGTTATCTGTTTTATATATAGTAGTGTGTACATTTTAATCATTTAAGCCATTTCGTAGTGTCTATGTGTTTGTTTTTATTATTATTAGAAAGTGGCAAGTAACATCCTGTACATGTTGCTTTCTTTGTGAATTTATGTGAGTTTATGAAATAAATTCATAAAAGTAAAACAAAAGAAAAAAACCAGATGTTGTGAACTGTCAAGCTCCGTTTCGGCTGCCTAATGATTGGGAAGTTGCATCGTTACTTCTCCCGGCCCCCCCCCCCCCCCCGCATTCACTCTTCCTCCAAACAACAAGACTGCGGTGCCTGGAGCAGAAACGGAGCAAGCAGATCAGAGGTGATAGGACCTAAACTGCCCTGTGGGTCTCAGGCCCTGGGGCGAGGGTACCCCAGACAAACGGCAGGGAAGAAAGAGGGAGCAGGGGGCAGAAAGTGCACCCACCCTGCATGGGTGCAGAAGCCAGGGCTGTGCCAGCAGGACCTCAGTAGAACCTCACAATCTGTCACCGGTTCTAAATATGGGCAGGTCGTCCTTCAATTTTGCGTGGCTCATGTGATCTGCGGTGACAAAGGATGTGCACACGAGGTTGGCAAGGACCCAGGAGACCTTCTTTTCAAGTATTTTACCTTCGGGCAGTGGGAGCCCTCCCAGCACCTCCCATCCTCCTGTTCTCCAGCCTCTGGGAACTAAGTCTCCTTGGCCTGTGGACCCTGATCTTGGTCTGTGTCGGCCCTTTGCTTTCTTCCTCCCCATCAGGCCTGCTTATCGCCTCCGTGGAAACTAGCGCACATCGCCCTAGCACGGCGCTGAGTGTCTGACGGAGAAAAAGGAAAGTTCCTGGTGCCTCCACCTCCTCAGCCTGAGTCTCTCTCTGCCAGGTGTGGCCAGAGGCTCATTAATCACATCAAGAGCTGCATTGCCTGTGCCTCTCCCAAGGAAGACAAGTGACATTTAAAAGCCACCAGATGTGCACGTGAGTTCTGTCTCTCTCCATTTCTGTGTATTTAACCGGGTGGGGGGTTGGGACCCCCTTCTCCAGCGGGCTCTCCTCGCCCCAGCTCCCCAGATGTGTTTCTGTGTCCTTTGCGTGGAGGGTGATTTGTTTCAGGAAGCTACCGACTGGGAGATGTTTCCTAGGATGCCGTTTCTAAGGAAGAGGGAGAAAGATGAACTTGCAGCAGTCCTGTGTCTCCAGCCCGCAGAATTCCCTGCCCACTTCGAGCCCAGACCAGTGGCAAAAAGCAGTCCAACATTCAGAGACACGCAAGAGAGCCCCCTTCCCCAGCCTTACTTCTTCGCCCTGTGATGTTCAGCTGATACACACAGGTGGGATCCTGGATCCGGTATCCAGCAATCATGGCCATCACTGTGGAAGCTGCTCCTATTTTGTCCAAAGCGTGCCAGGGTCATGAGAAGAGCAGAGTCCCTGCCTCCAGGCTAAGCCAGGTGTCAGCTCTATGATGAGGGCTGGCCATTCCATCTCCCTGAAATTTTAGTTCTTCTATACAATTTATTTTCCTTTCCTTTATAGTGTTTTTATTACAAATAAATAAGTTATTATATAAAATACTCCTAGACGTTTTCCCCCCCTATCCTTACCTGTTCTGTAGGACCCAGATCAAATACCAGTACCTCTTCCAGCCAGGCTGAAAGCAGTCTCTTCCTTTTTAAACCCCTTCCCACCCACGTTTTTTTTCTGAACTTTTTAAGGGCACACTGCTGTCTCTGTTTATAAGTAATTACACACAACAGTATCTCCAGGCTGGGCTAGGGAGGAACCTCTATCCCCTGCACATGGTTAGCACCCACTCCCTATTAGTCGAATGAATGAATAAGTGAATGTACTTGTTTTGAAGCGTTTTCTCTTCTGGGAAATTTGCATTGAACAATTCAAAATGTTCCTGTCTTTCAATGGTATACAAAGTTTTATCCTATGTTTTCATCACAAGGTCTCAAAGTGTTATTTAGTTTTCCAGGCCAATGAAGAGATCAAAAGGATATGTAGTTGCCTCCAAGTTAGACAGGAGAACTTTTAGTTTCTAGAATACTCCTGGACTCTAGCCTTCTTCAAAAGCAAATACACTTCACGTTGGAGCTGAGCCTTCAGACATACTGTTTCTGCATTCCCCTGGAAAGGTCTGCTTCTTTTGTAACATTCTGTAACACTTAGAGAGCTTATGTTACCTTCATGGAGGAAAGAGCCTAGTGATTGAACAGACTTCCAGTAGGAAACGTCCCAGATGGAATAACAGTGCAGGTCTCCCATACAGACATTCATTCACGCTCAAGTATCTGCAGTATTGTATTTTCTACATCGCCTCTATACATTTCAAATAAAATTTATTCATTTCAAAAAAGCACACTAAAATGTGTTTACAATGCATTTCATACTTGTAGTACAATGAAGTGATTTAATTGACACATCAATAAACTTAGGACCTGTGATTTTCTTCTTATATAACCAGAAATTCCCAGTGAGCAGTCAGGACATCAGCCATTCTCTTACACAAACACAGCTGTTGTTTTGAGAAAATAATATGATTAACAGAGAATTTTCAGGAAGAACTCTGTGTCAATAAAAATTAATTTTGAGTTGGCCTAGGAAATGTACCCAACACACACACACACACACACACACACACACACAATTTCCACCTTTATATGCAACGGTAACAATTTTAAAAGATTGTGCTAGAACTTCTTCCTTTCCTCCCAGATCCCAAATCCCTCTAATATAAATACAGAGACTTTGAAGATGGAAAGTTTGCTTTTATTCCTGAGTTTGAGG
Organism: Balaenoptera musculus; assembly: GCF_009873245.2. Lineage (NCBI taxonomy): Eukaryota > Metazoa > Chordata > Mammalia > Artiodactyla > Balaenopteridae > Balaenoptera > Balaenoptera musculus. Next base: position 24,134,072 of record NC_045786.1, on the reverse strand, counting down.
TGATGCCAGAATAACGGAAGGGAAGTGTCCTCAAGTCCACGCAGAGCCAGATGCTGAGACCGTGAAGTGGGTGAGATTGCGAGGTGGAAGGAGTGGAGAGTATAAAGGACCAGTATGGGGGCTTCCCTGGCAGTCCCATGGTTAGGTCCGCGCTTCCACTGCAGGGGGCATGGGTTCTAACCCTGGTTGGGGAACTAAGATCCTGCAAGCCACATGGCGTGGTCAAAAAAAAAAAAATTTTTTTTTTTTTAAACCAGATTTTTTTTTAATTAATTAATTAATTAATTAATTTATTTATTTATTTATTTTTGGCTGTGTTGGGTCTTTGTTTCTGTGCGAGGGCTTTCTCTAGTTGCGGCAAGCGGGGGCCACTCTTCATCGCGGTGCGCGGGCCTCTCACTATCGTGGCCTCTCTTGTTGCGGAGCACAGGCTCCAGACGCGCAGGCTCAGCAGTTGTGGCTCACGGGCCTAGTGGCTCCGCGGCCTGTGGGATCTTCCCAGACCAGGGCTCGAACCCGTGTCCCCTGCATTAGCAGGCAGATTCTCAACCACTGCGCCACCAGGGAAGCCCTAAACCAGATTTTTTTAATATTTTATTCAAATCACATTTATTTTAAATTTATTTATGGCTGTGTTGGGTCTTCGTTTCTGTGCGAGGGCTTTCTCCAGTTGCGGCGAGCGGGGGCCACTCTTCATCGCGATGCGCGGGCCTCTCACTATCGCGGCCTCTCTTGTTGCGGAGCACAGGCTCCAGACGCGCAGGCTCAGTAGTTGTGGCTCACGGGCCCAGTTGCTCCGCGGCATGTGGGATCTTCCCAGACCAGGGCTCGAACCCGTGTCCCCTGCATTGGCAGGCAGATTCTCAACCACTGCGCCACCAGGGAAGCCCAAAAAAAAAAAAATTTTTTTTAAAAAGGACCAGTATGACCTTGGGGGATGTCCACAGGTTGGTAGGAGGAAAGACATGCAGGAAAGGAGACTAGGAAAAAAAAAAATTCTAATCTCATAAGAGACGCAAAGGGATCCAACATTTCAAAAAAGAGGAAGAGGGCTTCCCTGGTGGTGCAGTGGTTGAGAATCCGCCTGCCAATGCAGGGGACACGGGTTCGAGCCCTGGCCTGGGAAGATTCCACATGCCGCGGAGCAACTGGGCCCGTGAGCCACAACTACTGAGCCTGCGCGTCTGGAGCCTGTGCTCCGCAACAAGAGAGGCCACGATAGTGAGAGGCCCGCGCACAGCGATGAGGAGTGGCCCCCGCTCGCCGCAACTAGAGAAAGCCCTCACACAGAAACGAAGACCCAACACAGACAAAAATAAATAAATAAATTCATTAAAAAAAAAAAGAGGAAGAGGCCAAAATTGTCATGTAGTAGGGGCTGGAGACACCCATCACTGGAACTGGATGTCAGAAATGGTAATGTGACATCTGAGACACAGTTTGATGAACGTGGTAAAGACAGAAGATGAATTTGATGACTTAAGCAACTGACTAGGAGGTAATAAAAGTGAGGGTTCAAACACCGACCACTAGCACAAGCCTGACACTGAAATAAAAGAGAAGATGGAAGCCCCCAGGGGCCTGGCCAGGGATGAGCACTTCAGCCTGGAGGAGACTTCTGGAAGGGTGTCCGAGTCTATGGACATACCACCCTGAACGTGCCCAATCTCGTCTAGAAGGGTATCCAAAACCAAGAGGGAAGAACCTCTGGGGAGGAAGAGTCTGGAGATTCTAGAAAGAAGAGGAGTCATTGAGGCAACTGCCCAGATGCAGTGAGAAGGATAGAGCCTGGAAGAAGGTGGACCGTTATACCTCGAAGGCAGCAGGACGAAGATGCTATGAGACACAGTAACCGAGGGAGCTCCTTCTGCAGTTTTCTCAGCACAAGGGGAGGCAAATTGCTGGGGAAAGCTGCGGAGTGAGGGGTCTAGAAAGCTGAAGCAGAAGGCGGGAGCCATGGAGGCCAATGCACTTCAAGGAAAACAGATTTAAGTTTTGCTAAATGCCAGCAGGAGCCCTGCTGGTTGAATGGACCCATTGTGGCACTCTGTGACTTTCCCAATGCATTCTCCGTACGTGGGGACAAGAGTGAAGGATGCGGGGCTGGAGACAGACCCAGGCAAGGGTCCAGGGAGACAGGAACCTGCAGATTCACTGAGTGTCATCCACTGTGGGTTCTCAGTAACCCCCGAATCTACAGGGCACAGATCAAAACTGATTGAAACTGAATGGAGTAAGACGATGGTTTCAATTCCTAAGCTGTTCCCAGCTGCTTAACCTTACAGAAGAAATATTTCACGTGGGTCCCTCTGTATATGCACTTCTTCCTTGCAGCTGAATACTCTCCATCTTTGGAATGTTTTCCCCACCTCCTTCCTCCCTTCAGCTGGGCCTCTGCAGAGTTCTCTTGCAGGATTTCTCACACTCTGCTCCAATCTTTCCATATCTCCTGCTCTAAACTGTGGACTCCATGGAGGCAGGAACTTTGTTTTCCTCTGAATCCCCGAGCCTTGAACACTGGATCTCAGAATAGACTGGAGTCATTGACTGAATCACTTTGCATTTATTACTTAGGACGTTCAGGACGTATCTTCATGTGCAGGCAGAAGATAAAGATCATGGGATCTGAGCACATTACCTTGTCCAGTCCCTTTATTAGAGACGAAGAAGCCAAAGCCTGAAGAGGTGGACTTCATGCCCTTGAGATGAGGAGTTGGCTAGTTTTCTCTTTAACACAACCTCCCAGTGATGTCTCTCTCACTCCTGCTCCAGGTCTGCTTTGGTTCTAATTCAGGATCTAACATCTAAGCAAGATCTGGCCTGACCACAGGAACTGGAGAAAGAGATGCCAGAATCACAATCGAGAGAAAGGCCCTGTGCCAACGGAAGAAGTACCGAGCAAGGTGATGGTCAGTGTGGGCAAACAAGTGACCCAAGAAGAAGGTGAGAGAAGCTTTGGGATGCCCGAGTCCCCAGAAAATAAGGGACTGAGGTTTAAGACACTTCTCTACAAATTTGACAGTTTTATAAAAGGTCAGAAATGGGTGCTGTACATTGGCTGTTCCACACAGTAATGTGCTGGGGTTTTTTTTTTTTTAGCTTTATTGCTGGCTCTGTCACTTTATTTTTTTTTTCAATTAATTTTTATTGGAATATAGGTGCTTTACAATGTGTTAGTTTCTACTGTACAACAAAGTGAATCAGCTATACGTATACATATATCCCCCCCCTTTTTTTTTTTTTTGGATTTCCTTCCCATTTAGGTCACCACAGAGCACTGAGTAGAGTTCCCTGAGCCATACAGCAGGTTCCCAGTAATGTGCTGTTTTAACACGATTCTTCCAATATTACTCACTTGCTCCATTTACATATATTTCTATGGAATTCAGAAATTCCTACAAACAAGCAGTGCAGTTAGAATCAACAAGTTTTATTCTCTCTAGCCATTTCCCCTCAAAACAAATATACCAGTGTATTGTTTGTTTTTAGATGTCATTCTCTTACAAATTTTTGTTGAAGGAAAATGTCTGTTGAAGGTGAACTATCTTGTGCCCTACTTATTATTTTAAACTGACTAGGATAAATATTTAAAGTCACAGTTCTAAGTATTTGCTTAGCTGGGTTATTTTATTTGCTGTTTATTTTAGTTGGAACATGTGTGAATGGTTCCAAGAGTCCAGATTTAATAACAACATTGTTTGTATACATTCTGAGTAGCTTGAAGAAAATAAAAGGAATTTGTATCTTGAAAGATTCAGCATCTTAGTCAGCTCAGGCTGCTATATCAAGAATACCACAGACTGTGTGGCTTACACAACAAACATTGATTTCTCACAGTTCTGGAGGCTGGGAAATCCAAGATCAAGGTGCCAGTTGACTTGGTGTCTAATGAGAGTCCACTTCCTGATTTTAGAAGGCATTCTTCTCATGTTCACAGGGTGGAGAATAGAAAAATCATCTCTCTCAGGTCTCTTATAAGGGTACTAATCCCATCACAAGGACTCCACCCTCATGACCGAATTACCTCCCAAAGGCCCCACCTCCTAATGCCATCACCTTGGGAGTTCAATTTGGGCTTTCAGCATATGAATTCGGGGGGACACAAACATTCTGTCCATAGCATTCAGCTCAGCCAACACATACGTTTAAAGAAAGGAATCCTGTCCCTAATTCACCTGTGAGGACACATGATTCAATTAAAGACCTAATGTTATGTCACACAGAAACAGAGGTGCTCTCTCCCATTCCCAGAGCCCTGCATCACACTGCCCGGCTGTGAGGGAGGGTCAGGGTGGGTTATTCTCCCAACACCCGCTCCCTCCATCCTGAACTAGTAAACCACTGAAAAGGCAAATGGAAGAAGATAAAGCTCCTAGCATGAGTGGGTAGAGAACGTTCAGCCCATTTTATTTGGGGATGTGAAACTTTACATTAGGAGACCCATAAAGACAACCCATTGAGATGCCTCTCTTTTTCGGATGAGGGAGTGGATTAGGGTCCCAGGGGTGGAGACTTGCTGAAGAGCCCAGCCAGTCAACTTGTTAGGACCCATTAACATTAGCGATGATGTAACTTGAGGTTTATCCCCTCTAATTGCAACGTACTTCTCAACCTCATTCGACTGCTCATTTTGTATCCCCAACCCCGCCTTATTTATAAATGCTCAAGGAAAATAAACGACTACCCATATGGTGACATCGTGTCAAAGCTAACCAATGAGCTCTGGAGGCTCAGTCTGGCCCTGCTCTAAGTCTTTTATATGATGTGGGGGAAGTCACCCAACTGCACTCTGACTCCGTTTTCCCACCAGAGAAGAGAATCCCTCCTTGCCGCTGCATTTACTTGAAAAGACCTTGCTATTCACAACACGCGAGGCCAATCGAAAATATGACATTTATCAATCAACTTAAAAAAAAAAACTGAAGTATGACCTTGGGGTGGAGTTTGGAGCCCACAGATCTCACAGCCTTTGGGTAAAACAGAAAATGCCCTGATACATACCTTTTGCAAAAAAAAAAAGATATACAATTGAAAAGGAGGAGAAAGAAAAGTGGGATGAGTCTAAAGTAGAAACACTAAAATAAAAGCTCATCCCTAATACTTTTAAAAATGTGCATTTTTTTTTCTGAATAGGAGAGTAAGAGACGGTCATCCCGTTGGAATATCTGGTCCTGCAGTAACAGCCTCCTGTCTGCAGCTTTGAGGCCACACCTGGAACACAGATCCCGGCTCCAGTCGCTAACACAGCGGGCTGGCGTCGCGGCTGCAGGGATTTCTGCCCAGCTGGGCCCGAGGTCTATGTAACAGGAAAGTCCCCGCAGAGCCTGCCCAGGTCCTGGCCAGCCCAGCTCCGGCTCCTCCTTTCCCTCTGAAATAGGGAAGCAGCTGTCAGCAGCCTGGGCCTGTGCATTCACACTGCTGGCATGAAAACAGGCAGCTGAGTTGAGTCAAAAATAACACAGCTGCCGGCCCTGGTCTGGTGGGTTCCCAAGGTGGAGAGAGACGGAGACTCCGAGACACAACCAGTCCCACCCCCCTACCCCCGCCCCCGATGGCCCTGGCACTAACTTAAACTCCTGCAGCCACCTGGTGTACAAAAACATGTGGATGTCATTTTGCTGCTCGAATGTTTCCCATTCGAACATGGGAAGGCAAGGGCAAAGGCGGTAAACAATTTTCTTAGCTCTGATTTCTCTCCTAGTGCTAAGTCTGCTTCCATATGGCATGAAAGTTCTAGAGTCACTCCCTACTGGAAGAAATGTTCCATGAAGCCAGCACAAAAGCTTTTATTTAATTCGGTCTCACGTCAAAATATTCCATTTCTCTGACCCAAACCTTCCTTTCCCTGCTGTGCCCCCCGTGTCCCGACCGCAGTGAGGATCAGCCTTACTGAACCTCCGTGGTCCAGCAAAGAGCCGGGCAGGAGGGGGAGAGAGGAGGTCTCAAGACCACCATCAACCTCCCTTCCCCTTGATAATGTGACAGGCTTCACAGGTTCCACAATGAGGAGGGTGACAGTCATTGACTTTTGACACCACCCTGGCCCCTGATTTTAACCTCTCCCTGATGGAATCAGATTTGCCCAAAGCCTCTTGCTCACGCTGACTTCCTGGCCTAGCATGTCTGGGATGAGGGAGGGTTCCTTAGATCTGTAAGCACGTCCACACTTCCTGCTGAGAACATGCAGTTTGGTTCCTGTAGGTCGGCTCTGTGCTGCCAATGCCTCCCCATCCCAGTTCTGCAAGAGCCTAACTTATCACCTCCTGGGGGACCGAGAGCAAATCAGGTCGGAATCAGGACCAAGGCTGACGAGCCAAGTGAAAGATGCATCACGCAGCTGGCCGACGCTCCAGCACTGAGACAGGCCCGTGAAATACACCCACGTGGGCTGCCCTGTTTATTAGATGCGCTTAGCTTTCTGGAATAAATAGGAGAATCTCCAACAGCAAAGTTAAGTGATTTACAAAGCCCATTAGAAAAATACCGGTATCTGGGATGCGGAGTCTCTAATTTGAGTCAATTTTTAAAAAACGAAAACAAATTTTCAAGGGCAAGACATCACAGTAGAAGAAAATCCCCTCCTAAGAAAAGACCAAATGGCTTACAGTGATCAAATCTATTTGCTATTTGCATGACTCGTGGCCTGGGCCCAAGGAGAGGTTCCCCTGAGGCAGAGGTTGGCCGCACATCCGGAGAACGCAGCGGACGAGGAGGAGAGATGCCTATGCATTAGTATAAGGCAAAAAGCAGAGTGCCCAAACCTGGCCATTTCCACAGAGAAAACAGACCTGATGGCCACCTTCCTTCATCAGAGTCACCTTGTGGTAGGCTGTGAGATGGACAAGCCAGCTGGTATAAGATAGAGACTTGCTTTTAACTGTGACTGGTCCCTTTGGTGCCACCACCTTCTCTACTGGAGATGGGGGAGGGGGAGGGGGAGGGGAGGAGCAGGAAATCCCACTCTTGCTTCAACATCCTGACCCCACCCTTTGCTCAAGCAGAGGGTAGACCTCCCCGCCACCAGGGGTGAGCCACGGGCGGCGGCTACCTGCCAAGCGACAAGAACCACACCACGGGGTCCCCGAAGACGTTTCCCTGCCACACATTCTTGCCTTACGGCTGCTGGCGTCAGAGTCCTCGGGATGTGCCCGGGCCAAAGGTGGTCTCGGAGTCAAAAGGATGGGCCGCCAGGTAGTCTTTATACCCCCCGTCAATCAGGTTGGCGGCGTTGTTCCGGGCAAACCAGCAGTCCACCTGCTCTTCCCCGTTGTAGATTTTCCTCTGCTTCCACACCACTGGGACCTGGTGTCCTTTTACCTCGAGGACGGCCTCAGACCTCTCGCCTGCCTCGGGGACGGAAGGATGGGCAGGGTTCTTGCCGAGCCCGGTGAGTCTGGCCTCCTGGTTCAGGAATTGACCTGAGAGGACAAAAGAGACATCAGGTCTAGGTCAAGTGCGAGCAACGTGGTTGAACAAAATCTAACTTCAATTCGGGCACCGATGACCAGCAAATGCACGGGTGTGACCCAGAGGAAGGGGATACATGACATCAGAGCAGTGACTGTGGTCCTCGGCTGGAGTTTCCCAGAGGTGCTCCACCTTTTCCAGTGTCCGGGGAGGGTGTGGGGAGGAGAGACCTGAGTGTATTGGTAGTGGCCCCCACTTCTGGAAGCTACCACGGGAAGGATGCCCAACCCACAAACAGAGATGCCCAGTCTCCTCCTGAGGTGGGAAGATGAGATGGGGGCAAATAACGAGGGAAGAAGGGTCCGGTCTTCCCCTCTCTCCTCCCTCTGGAGGACCCCTTCCACATGTGCACTAAGTGGGTGTGCACTGGGTGGAGGGTGTGGAAAGCAGGGTCAGAATCCTCCAGGTCGAGTGAGGGCATCGCCAAGGCCGAAGGGACAGCAGTCTGCGTCTGGGAGAGGAGCTTCCCAGGCAAGCTGCACAGAGACGCGTCCAGCTCGAGTGCCAGGAAATCCTGCTTTCTAAACCGAGCCCTGGCAGTGGCTCCCTCTTTACTTGTGGGAAAAACGCCCACATGAAATCGCACGTGGAGGGAAGCCAGGCAGAGTGGGCTGCCCGAGGCTCCCAGCCACGGGGGTGCCGCCCGGGGAGGGGCCGTGCATCTCCCGCCTGGTGCTGGGCCATGGGATGTGTTTGCATCCTCTCCCTGAGAGTAAAGAACCAGACCTGGGGAGAAGGACTCCTCATTTCTTTGCTCCCTTTCCCCAAAGGCCTGTGTGAATTAGTTTATAAAGCCCATTCCTATTCTAGAAAAGTGTCAGGAAGCAAGAAGTATACTTTTCACACTAATTTGAAAAGATATGTGCACCCCAATGTTCACAGAAGCATTGTTAACACTTGCCAAGATACAGAAGCAACCTAAGTGTCCATCAACTGACCAGGGGATAAAGAAGATGTGGTACACAATGGAATATTACTCAGCCATGAAAAAGAATGAAATTTTGCCATTTGCAGCAACACGGATGGACTTGGAGGGCATTATGCTAAGGGAAATAAGTCAAATTATTATGCCAGAGAAATCAGAAGTCAGAGAAAGACAAATACTGTACGATATCACTTATATGTGGAATCTAAAATATACAACGAACTAGTGAATATTACAAAAAAAAAAAGCAGAATCACAGACATAGAGAACAAACTAGTGGTTACCAGGGGGGAAGGGGGAAGGGACAAGAGAGGGTTGGGGGGGTGGGAGGCACAAACTATTGGTGTCAGACAGGCTCAAGGATGTGTTGTACAACACGGGGAATATGGCCCATATTTTGTAGTAACTGTATATGGAGTGTAACCTTTAAAAATTGTATTAAAAAAAAGCAAAAAGAAAAATTGGCCATGTGCCAAAAAAAAAGAAGAAAAAAGAAAAAGAAATAGACTTTTCATGAGCTACATAAAGACCACATTCCTGTGGAAACTCTCAACCAAGTGAAGATACGGGCAGTATCCGCTTCGTTTTGGGAAACTGAATTCTGTGCCGTGAGCCGGCGTGGAGAGCAGCCACCTACCTAACAGGCCATGGCAGTTGCCAGAAAGGCCTTGGCCGTTGGCGACGTAGAAGCCCAGGTGGTTTCGCTGGTAGGCGGCCGGCTTTTTGTAGAGGTGGAGGAGGATGACGAAGGCCACGTTGCCCTGGATGGCGACGGTGACCTTGGCATTGGCGGACACCGACACCTCCAGCCCCTGGCTCCCCACGGCCGCGCTCTGGTTGCAGGGGAGGACCAGCCTGTTCCCACCATCCACGATGACTCTGGTGGGCGTGATCTCCAGGTAGGACCTCTCGGGCTTGTTGACGAGGATGGTGATGGTGCGGAAGTAAGTGCGCTGTTTCTTGTGGCCGTTTGGGGGAGCGGGGGCCCCGATCAACTCTCCGTTCACCGTCACGCCTTGAAGGCGGGGGCGGGGAAGAGAGCAGTGGTTAGAAAAACTACCCCCACTTTCACGAGAGGGCTTCTCATCAGAATTTCCTTCCTCTCTTGTACCTCTAGGACAAAGAACCTCCGCTCACACAGAGGGACCACTCAGTGCCCACTGAATGAAGGAAGGAAGGAATGAATGCATGAAGGTATGAGTGATTTTTGACCCATGTCCTGGGTAGGAGAAGCTGATGTAGGTTTGGGTGAAAATATCATAAAAAGGGGGTTGACATATACACACTACTATATATAAAATAGATCACTAATAAGAACCTGCTGTATAGCACAGGGAACTCTACTCAATACTCTGTAATGACCTATATGGGAAAAGAGTCTAAAAAAAGAGTGGATATATGTATATGCATAACTGATTCACTTTGCTGTACACCTGAAACCAACACAACACTGTAAATCAACTATACGCCAATAAAAATTTAAAAGTGAAAAAAAATAAGTAAATAAAAATTTTTTAAAAGGGGGTTGACATGTTTGTCTGCTTTCATTTCAATGTCTGGTTATAGCTCCCAAAACCCTTGTGTGGCCCTGACACAGTATTTTCTTACCCATCAGTTTCCACTACTCCTGATTTGGAGACCCTAGGACACCACTGAGCAGTGGGGTAGAATGCGAAGATTAGGATTTTTTTTTTCACTCCCAAAACTCAAGTCCTTTCACTTTCTAGGCAGAACTCACCAGAGTCCGCATGATCGGAGACCAGCCTCAGGATGTGCCCGGGCTGTCCGTCGATGTTGAAACAGACCGTGAGGTTGCTCAAAGGGAAATCGACAACAAAATGGGGGTCTCCATCCGCTGCCAGAACAGGATGAGAACGGGAGAGAAAAAGAAAGAAAAGACATTTATTGGGCACCTTCTCTGTGTAAGCACTCTTTTTCTATTTTCTCATGAGTTATTGACTTAACCCTGTCAACAATGGATCCTCCGTGTCTACACGAGGAAGGTGACGTGATGCACCAGTTATGCAGTCAGTTCGTGGAAAGTAAATATTTGAATGCAGGTCCCCTAAATACAAATATGATGCTTCTGTCACCACACTGCAGTCAAACATAGACAACTGAACTTTAGAGGGAAGCGGGGCATCACCCTACACTCCCCATGACCACTGAGCCCACATTCTTCAATTCCCTGCGTGGCTTCCGTTAATCACTTTCTTCCCCTTTGCCCTCCCCAGTGAAGAGATGTGGATGAGAACTTCCTGTCCTGTGACCAGAGTGCCTTGGCCCTTGAGTCATTCACAGCGCCAGATGGACACAGCCCTTGCATGAGGAGTAATGACCAAGCCCAGTTTAGGGCTGGTGACAAGTAAAGGACACAGAGTCAACGGGAGGTCAGGTGGTGCATCCAGCGATGACCGTGGCAATCCCTCCTCTGGGTCCTACTGACTTCACTGCTCTCAAATTTGTGTCCGCAGATAAGACCACAAAGTTTGGCTGGCCCTTTTTCCTTACCCATCCTCCTCATTTTCGCCTCTGCTAAAGATGAACAGTCTTGCCTCTTACTGTACAGACAAAATATTTCCCAAGAGTCTACGTCAATTCTCTTTTCTCGTGAGACTGGAGGGTTAGTTTCTCTCTAATTTATACACCAAACACAATGTGTTCCTGAATTCCTCTCTACTTTACGTGTACATGTATGTATACACATTTGTATATGGTGGGGGGTATGGGCCAGGAGTTCAGTGTTTTCAAGCTACAAGCCAATTAATGTTCTTGGTGGAACTGCTGAAAAACCCTCTCTGCCCCCAGCGTGACTCAGAAGGGCCTTTGGAAGAATCTGGTTCATCTCACTGTAAAGTGCCTCAAGCACCCAGTGAATGGCAACTTAATAAAGAAATACAAGGTACTGGTCTTTTGTAGATGAAAAAATAACGCCCATTAAAGATAAAAGTCCATATTTTTGGCACTCTGTGGGTACAAATATAACTACGTGACAGTTCTCTGAGAGTTTCTTGTGTTCACACCATATTATTTCTACTCAAATCTTCCAAATCCCTTTATAAGGAAAGATGCTGTCTGCTCCAAAAAAGAGAGGAGAGGTCTGGAAGTCAGTACTCCATGCTGCAGCCAAGAGGAAAGTTTTCCTGGGTTCCATAAAGCATGTGTGTTCAAAGGAACGACACGCTACCCACTGGAGACCATGTGTTTCCTCTCCCCAGAGCTAATCTCCAGGTTGTCCTGGGCTATGTGAACCTGCACGCCCAGCACATCGGCAGCAAGGCAATAAGAAAGACTTACAAAGGCAGATGTGTACATCTGAAGAATAAAACCCAGCCCTTGTGTCCTTATTCCATCCGGATTTTTATTATAATCCCAGGAATATGGCCAAGGGAAATTTTAGGGCATTGTTATCTGTTCTTCCCTTCTAAAGCCAAGGATTATGAAAATAATAAAATAATAATGTTTAAAAACCTTGCATTGTCACAGATATTTGTAACACCAGAAGCTAGAAGCAAGCATACTTCAGATCTCTAAAATCAAACGTCTTTCCAGCTCAATCATGTTGAATGTGTAGCTCTGTCCATCCACCCTTCTATCAGGGCTCCTGCCAGGCTCCTCAGGACTGTGTTACCCACGAGGTTTATGCGATGGTTTAATGACGATCCTGGTTTTGAGAACTGCCCCACGCTGCCGGTTTGCACTAAATAAATATGGGTCCTCACATCTCGTCCTATGAGCTCATGTTCTAACTGGCTTCGGGAAATTCCTGGTCATCCGCTTCCTAAACATTTCAACTCTCAAATCACACACCAGCACATTCTTTCCTTTACCTGAGGTTTTGGAGACTTTAATCCTTGGGTTGTATGGTTCCTTGAGAGCAGGTCCTAGAGAGGAGAAGGAAGAGATCCACCACCGTTATTCATTAAAGAGGAGGAAGTGAGAGGTACAGAGGGCTGAGAGGAGTCAAACACAGCTTTCAGATACGTTTGTGACAATTTAAACACATCTCTTTTAAAGGAGGCTCTTGGCCTCGCAACACAAAGTGAAGGTGTAAATGAGGAGGCGTAACTATTTTATTCCTCTGTAAATTAGATAATATTCTTCTTGTCTGTGATTTCTGTGTATATAATAGGAGAAAATATTCTATCATTCTTAAGGTATAGTTATGGGGGGAGGGGGGAAAGCAAAGTTGTTTAATGGGGACAGAGTTTCAGGTTTGCAAGATGAAAAAGTTCTGGAGATCCGTTTCACAATGATGGGAAGATACTTGACACTACTGAACTACACACTTAAAAATGGTTACGATATAGAGAACAGACTGGTGGTTGCCAAGGGGGAGGGGGTTGGGGGAGGGATGGAGTGGGAGGTTGAGGTTAGCAGATGTAACTTTGTATATATAGAATGGATAAACAACAAAGCCCTACTGTATAGCACAGAGAACTATATTCAGTATTCTCTGATAAACCATTATGGGAAAGAATATTAAAAAAAAAGAATATAACTGAATCACTTTTCTGTACAGCAGAAATTAATGCAACACTGTAAAGCAAGTATACTTCAGTTAAAAAAAAGAATGGAAAAAAGGGTTATGATGGTAAATGTTACGTTATGTGTTTTTTGCAAAATAGCAATTTAAAACAACCAAAAATATACAAGAATGTAAAAGAAAAAGATAATGCGACAATCCAGGTCTATAGCCATGTGCGTAAGTACAATTCACAAAGCAGCAGGCAAAAATAAACAATCAATTAAAGAATAACCTAAAAGTAAATTACTTTCTGTCAATAAAATAAAATTAATATCTTATTTCAAACTGTCTATATTAAGATTATGTTCCTCTTAACTGATTTTTGCCCCCCAGAAAATGAAGATCACAGTATCTCAATGTTTTTTAAGCTCCCCCTTCTCCAGCTGGTCCCTGGTCAGTCAGACACAGACAGAATCAGGCCGACCACGAAGGAGGAGCAACATATCAGTCTGAATGGCTGCTTTGAGGAGGCTTAAATTGTCACAGACACTCAAAAAAATCATAAAATTAAAACTAAAAAATCATCTTCAGGGAAATCCTATGTCTAACAAGCCTTTTGAGCAATCAGTCAGTTATTCCCTCATCTGTGTTCTTGGCCCTCTGAGTCTCGTGTCATTTGAGTTTGCTCTCTCCTGAAGCTGTTGAGATTTGAGTTGCTGACACTGAATCAAGATGTTACTCAAAAAGCCATCTTCCCTGGATGTGGCACGGATCTTGTAGCGTGACGTAACAACATCATGCAACTTACTTTTCATCCTTTTCATCAGAACGAATATTGTACCAGTTTTGCCAAGACAAGTTCCACTCTTTCTAAAGAGGCAACATATCATTTTTCACCCCTACATCAGGTCTGAACTTTTCAATAAATTTCTAGTTCTACACTCCTCATGGGAAAGGGTATCTCACATGTGTAGAACACTTATTATATACCAAGGCCTCTACACATTTAATCCTTGCAACAACCTTTCAGGGAAGATATTACTATCTACATTTTACAGGTGAGGGAATGGAAGCTCAGAGAGGTTCAGAAACCTGCCCCAAGCCACACAGCTGGCTAGGAGGAGCCGTGAGCTGAAACTCTGTCTGGATCCTAACCGTGTGCTCTCCCTACCATGCCCAGGTGATTCTCAGGGTTGAGAATATGAGCATCAAATGAGGCCCAGGGTTAACGTCAGTTCCCTCACCTTAGGACGTGTGAACCTGACAGGAAGTTAAGAAAAATGTCACACATAAAAAAGTGCTGTTTGCCATAAACAGATATTACTGAGAATATAACCCTCTGCTTTGGTTGAATTACTTTTCCTGCCCTTTTCCCATTCTTGGTGCTACTAATTTCCCCTGACAAATGGCACTGAGACAGATAATAAAAATTTCTGTTTAAACTCTGGATTCTCTTGAGAATCCAGAACTTAGTTCTTCCTATATAATAATATCTATAATAAAATTTTATTAATTTTATTTAATTGTAAACAAAATCATTAAAATTTAAAAAATAAAACTTTAATTTAGAAAATTATAAGTAAAATTAACAAAATATGAGTAAATAAAATATATAATAAAATTTCATTTTATTTTCTCTATAAAATAAAATAATATTCTATTTTCTCAGGAAAATAAAATCAAGCATATGCATAAAATGACATAATTGAAGTACTTAAAATATAGAAAGGCATTTAAAAATGAGTATTTGTTTACTTGTCTGTTCATCCCTGTGCCTCCAATAATGCCTGGTTCACGGGAGGCACTCAATATTGATGATTTATAGATAGACTGATTTTACTTTCTCGAATTTCTCTATAGAGATCCATGGTTTATAACAACACAAACACAAGCTAAGTCACTCTCTGAAGGCTAGGAGCTGCAGGTAGAGAACATTGTTTATAGGAATTATAATATGAGAAAGTAAGACAGACGACCTTGACCTGAGAAGGAGCCAGAAGGGCCATCCCGAGAGTGCCCTTACCTGGCTGCAGGTGGGCGCCCCTCAGGCTCTGCATCACCGTTTCAGGCCCCATGGCCGCGGGCGTGCCGTAGGCGTCCTCCGGGGTCTCTGTCCGCGGTGCTGACTTGAGCGTCATGGAGGTGAATGGAGTGAGGAAGCGATGGTTCACGGCCAGAGCCTGTACCTCCTGCCTCAGCTGCTCTCTCTCCGGCCCCTCAACACTCTGCAGCCAGGAACTCAGCAGCTCCTTCAGGGTCAGGTAGCTCCAGAGACGCTCCAGGTGGTTGGGGTCCTCCTGACCACCCGCCTTGGGCCTGGGGCTCCCCGGGACGTCGTTCCCCATCCTCCGGGGCTCCACAGGCACGTCTTTCTTGAGTACGACAAACTTCTTACTGTTGCTGGCCGTGACCTCCACGTGCAAGCGGTCCATCTCCCTGTCCACCAGCTTCCCTGCGATGATGATCTCCGAGCCATTGAAGTAGTTGGGGAACAGGGTCCTGGTGGCATGCTCTACCAAGCCGGGTGGATAATCCACGCGGATGTCCGAGAGGAGCGGGGTCCTGATCTCATCGTAGAACCTGGAGAGGAGGAACAGAGAGGGAGAATCGGGGCCTGCACTAGCTACAGGCAGGTCACGTCCTAGAGGAAATCACAGGCTGTCTGGGGGGGGCGGGGCGGATCTGATCTTAGAAGCAACCAAGTCCAACATTCCACCCAGCAGAACATCTCAGACAGGAGGCAGTGCAGCCGTAGCTTGAACACCACTGGTGACGGAGAACTCACTATCTCACAAGCTCCCTCGCCGTTTGCCAGACTTAAATTCTGGTTTCCTCTTCACCCCAGAACATAACACAGTCAGCGACCACTTTCAACTGGCCATTGTGCTTCAACATAAAAACACGATCATTGTAACTAGCACGCAACGCGGAGCTGACGCTACCTATCCCACCTCCCTCTCAGGGTGGAATTAGAGTAAATACAGGCATAAATTGTTTTATTGCACTTCAAAGACCTAGCATTTTTTCACAAAATGAAGGTTTGTGGCAATCCTGCATTGTCAGATGATAGTTAGCATTTTTTAGCAATAAAGTATTTTCCAATTAAGGTATGTACATGACACTATTGCATGCTTAATAGACTACAGTGTGATGTAAACATAACTTTTATGTGCACTGTTAAAGCAATCCACCTGTGGGACTCGCTTTATTGCAATATTTGCTTTATCACTGTGGTCTGGAACTGACCTGCAGTATCTCTGAGGTGCGTCTTGAGATGAGGAAGTGCTTTGAAGTGTCAGGAAGACAGTTATAATCATAAGAGCTAACGGAACACCTAACCTGTGAAAGCCGTCCTACCAATACTTCACGTAGGTTTTCTCCTTAAATTCTATCATCTGACCAGAATCCTTATTTTACAGTTGGGGAGACCGAGGCACAGACAGTCTTAAAGCCTCAAGTCACAAGGCAGGACCAGAACGTGAACCCAGATCCACCCAGTTTCAAGACCCATGGCGATGTCTCCCACGAAAGGAGTGATGATCAGACTTGGGGTCCGTCCTCACGTCCGAGCCTCCCGCTGAGCCTGCCCCCCGCCCCGAGGACACAGACAGACCCACGGACCCGATGAGCTGGGCGCGGGCGTCGTGGTCCTCGTGGACGTGCCGTGTGAGCCCACAGTTCTCCAGGGACAGCTTCTCCAGCAGCCTGAAGTCCACGTCGGCCCCGATGCCCACGGTGAAGATGCAGACCCGGCCCTGGGCGGCCTCCCTGGTGTTGTTGAGGATCTTCAGGGTGTGGGTCTCCCCGGCGGTGGGCTTCCCGTCTGTCAGGAAGACGAGCAGGGACACACTGCGGTCCTCGATGTCATTGTGGGCCACGAAGTCGTTGAGAAGCCTGATGCCCCTCTGCAGGGCCCCGTTAATATCCGTGCCTGCGGGACATAGAACAGGACACCTGAGGAGCCTCGCCACCTCCTTTACCTGGACACACCTTCTTGGGCCCCTCACGGGCACCCGCAGGAGTGACGCGTGGGGAAAGTAGCCACCTGCATTCATGGCGCGACTCCACGTCACGAAGACTGCTAGAAACTTGGCAAATGACTAGGACGGCAGAGAATTATATAACCTTGTCCTGAAGGTGTCTGATGGCACCTCAGCTTAGGCGTCTCCACTCCCTTAGCGTGAACGGTTTCTACCTCCTTTTTGGAGAATCGCTTTGGAAAGGGAAGGAGGGTGCTGGGTGCAGGAATTCAGAGAAAGAAAGCGTCCCAGAGGGAAGGGAACGGCACAGAATGAGGAGGTGGGGATGTGGAGACCATCGCGGCGACCTCACTGGAGGATGCTGATTAAAGCACTCACTCATTTTTTTTTAATTGCTGTCGTTGTCTTTCCTGCTTCCTGCCCCTTCAGGATCACCCCTGCTTGTTAGGACCCCACCAAGCGAAGGCTTTCAAGTTTACACCTCCTACCCCTGCCGTTTCTAATTCAGACACGCTTGTCATTGCAGCTCTGATTAAAGTCAGGGGACAGTGTCTGTGGGAGGTGCTGGACAGGTATTTTGCTTGGGGGATGGAGACACGGATGGTTGGTGGAAGTCAAAACTGCCAACTAATGTGAGGTTTCTGGATTAGCTAAGAATTTCATTCAACTCTGCTGCTGCTGTTCTACCATCGCCAAGAAAAACTGAGAGTTCTTACTGCAGCCGTGAATACTTCCTTTTTCTGACTCCACTGGGGGTTTTTTTAGTGGCCTTATTGACATACCAAAAATTTCACGCATTTTGGTCGCTAGGGATTTTCTTCTTTTTTTGCCGAGCTGCATGGGTAATGCAGGATCTTAGTTCCCGGACCAGAGATCCATCCCATGCCCCCTGCAGAGGAAGTGCGGATTCTTAACCACTGGACCACCAGGGAAGTCCCAAAAATTTCACCCATTGTAAGTACACAATTAATGATTTTTAGTAAATTTATGAAGTTGTGTACCCATCACCACAATCCATCCCCCTGACTGGAGTGATTTTGATCTCCCTGCAAAATGTACCATATTTGAGTGAACCAGATAATTTTCCCCACTGCTTTACATCCTCCAGAACTTCTGGCTAAAATATATATGACTATGACTGTGCGAACACATTGATAATTCGTTCTAAGATGTACACATGGCCCGAACGTAAGGGAAAGTTACAGCTGAAACAGTATTTAACAATTCTTTGGGTTCACTCACTTGCCTTTCTGAATGCCCAGCCCAGTTTCACGCTGCCTCTGGATATGTGGGCATGAACCAAAAGGCAGGTGTTCATTTTCTCTTTAACCTAGAACGTAACAATAATGCCAAATCTCTCACTGCATTTTAAAGCCCAGGAGAGCCCAGGCAAAGGATGCACTTAGCTTTTCTTACCCGAGACACCAAAGCACAGCACAGCTTGGCATCGAATGTCTGTTAAGTTGGGGCATCGCCTACACACTTAACAACGGGGGGGCTTTCTCCCCAGGGAGCTGCCCCAACCATTCTGCCGAGAGCTCCCCCAGGGTCACCAAAGGACCCAAGTGCACCAGCAAGAGGGACCACTTGGGTAAAATGGCCATATCTGACACCTAGAGAAGACTTCCTAGTGCAGCCACTGATCTAAGTACTTTAAATATTTTAACTCATCTCATCCTAATAACAAGTCCATTATTATCCTCGCTTTACAGATGAGGAAACCGAAGTATAGAGAGTTTAAATGACTCATAGCTGGTAGAGCTGGATTCTGGCTTCAGAATCTATGCTCATCTCCTGAAATGACACTTTTCTGAGAGAAGTAGATTAATTTTCTGTTCACCTGCAGAGGCTGGGACAATGAAGTACCAAGAAAAAATAAAGGAAACCAATAAGGTTTCTATGGTTTAGATTCCAAAATACACACAACTGTTTTCTAAAGCTTTATCTCCACCTCCCACACACAAAGGATTCTCATAGTAAGCAGTACCATTAATATAATTTAAATAATTTTAATGCATATTCTTTGAGTATGCACTGTAGTTCGGGAGCTATGACAGGAAACGGGGGCTAAACAAAGATGAAGGAGAGTTTCTTCCCTCACAGATTTGACCATCTTGTCAACTTCCTGCTGTAGATTATCACTATAATATTAAATCTAACCTTTCATTCCTCCTATCAACCAGTAAAACAGTAACTAGATCGTGTTGTTATCGAGACTGGTAGGAAATTCCATTTATAAATCGAAATTCCATCCAAACAAGATCAAGTTCCAAACGAAGTTCATTTGGGAAACCAGAACTTTGCCTTGGATGGAAAATAACAAATATATGAGCGATGAGAAACTCAGATGGAAGAGGATGGACAGAAATGGGTGTTTTCTATGTTTCCAGGTATCCAAAGCAGAATTATCTGAGACTCCCAGGAGATGGTGTCTCTACAGGGGCCTTTAAGAAAGGTGTCAAAGGGTCAGGTTCGGGTCCAATAAACACTCCAGTACTGAGCACCTGCCACGCATCCACTGTCCTAGTGAAGGATGTAACAGCAGAAGTCAGCTCTGTGTCCAGGGTCGAAGGAACTCACATCCAGCACGGTTGGTAACACACTGTTCTGACTCTCTAACCTTAGAGTCCTTTACGGCCTTTTCCCGCATCTGCGTACTTACCTCATCACGACCCCCCAACCAAGTGTGCAAAACCTGAGTCCTCCCCTTTCCACCCAGAGCACCGCCCAGGCCACCTGGGCTCCAAGAGGACTAATGGCGCAGGAGGGCAGCTCCACCTGCTGCTTCCCAAGGTGCTCATCTTCAAACACACAAAACACTGAATCATCCATGTGGCTTTCATTCCCCACCCCAAAAAACAATTTACAAAAAGAGCTGCATTGTTTGGGATCCGTGAGATAAACCAGGAAAGGCTCCAAAACCTATCAGGTATTTCCCCCCCACTAACTTACTTGACCATCTTAGTTTGGGGCCTGGAAGAGGAGAAACAAGCTCCTGGGAAAGCTCTCCCCCTGTTATCTCCTTTCCTGTGATCAGCGTCAGCTTTCAAATCCTTGTCTCTGGGCAGAAAGTTAGCTACTCACGTATCCCGTCGAGGCGAATGGGCAAAGCAGGATGCGCGTTTACCTCCGGTCGGTGACATGTGGTGAATGTAGACTTTGCCGTCTCTGATATTGTTGGGAGTAACTGACACCAAATGGTCCTTCCACACTTTGACCCGGTTGGAAAATCCAATGATATTGAAACGGTCCTGGGGTCGGAGGTCATGCAGAATCGTGAAAAGGGCATCTTTGGTCTAGACAAACACAAAAGCAAAACCAGTCACGTCTGAGTGCATGAGTCCACGCGTCCCCTGGCTTGGAAACTGCACACCGGGGACAATCCCAGGGTTAAAATTAAGTGCCTGCTATGTAAAGGGGACTCGGATAAATGTCAAGGAACTTTGTCACCTAGCTGGAAAAAAAAAACCAGCATTAATATGTTACAATCTCATATAAGACACGAATGGGTGTTTCATATATGCACCATCACATCTGCGGGAATCCACGGTGCATCAAGCCTCTGTATCTTTCACCACTGCTATTCTCTAGACCTGGAATGTTCTTCCTTACTGCCTCATGCCTCTGTTTCATCTGACAAGCCCCTCGTCATTCAAAACCCAGCTAACATGCTATATTCTCTATTTGCAACATTTTCTAGCTCCTCTAAAGACAGCGCACATCTTCTCTCCTTTAGGCTAGCACTGTCCTCAACATACTTACATAGAAAAGTGCGTATTACCCGTCATGACTACAGTCTGCTTCATGCCTCTTTCCCTTCCTCCAGCGTCAGCTCTCTGAAGTCAGGTGCATCTATTTTCTTATCACCCAGAGCAGAGGAGAACTCCTGACACATAGGAGGTGCTAGAGAGAAGTTCAGAGGATGAACGAATGCATGGACACTTATGAGTTATAGATGAAGGGTACGAATAATAAATACCACTGGAATTTAAAAGAGAACGAAGCACTGCAGGCTGGAGTGATGTGAGAAGGTGTCACAGAGAAGGGGGAATTGAGAATGAGACTCAAAGGAACTGGGTAACTTGAGAGACGAGGGAAGGCATCCCAGAAAGAAGCAAAGGAGGTCAGAGAGACGGCTGGAGGAAAGCAGAGAGGTGACACAGGTGAGTTCCGGAGATGCTGAGCGAATGAAAGGTGTGCAGGTAAGTCAGACGTGACTTGTGGAAAGAGGAAAGAAACCATCGGAAACTGAAAACAGAAAAGCTCCAGGACTGCAAACGAAGCAACCAACAAGGGATTAATCTCCACAATATACAAACAGCTCATGCAGCTCTATATCAAAAAACAAACAACCCAATCAAAAAATGGGCAGAAGATCTAAATAGACATTTCTCCAAAGAAGACATACAAATGACCAAAAAGCACATGAAAAGATTCTCAACATCACTATTAGAGAAATGCAAATCAAAACTACAATGAGGTATCACCTCACACCAGTCAGAATGGCCATCATCAAAAATCTACAAACAATAAATGCTGGAGAGGGTGTGGACAAAAGGGAACCCTCTTACACTGTTGGTAGGAATGTAAATTGGTACAAGCACTATGGAGAACAGTACGGAGGTTCCTTAAAAAACTAAAAATAGAGTTACCATGTGATCCTGCAATCCCACTCCTGGGCATATATCTGGAGAAAACCATAATTTGAAAAGATACACGCACCCCAACGTTCACTGCAGTGCAGTTTACAATAACAAAGACATAGAAGCAACCTAAATGTCCATCAACAGAGGAATGGATAAAGAAGGTGTGGTACATATATACAATAGAATATTACTCAGCCATAAAAAAGAATGAAATGATGCCATTTGCAGCAACATGGATGGACCTAGAGACTGTCATACTGAGTGAAGTAAGTCAGACAACTATCATATGATATTGCTTATATGTGGAATCTAAAAAAAGGGTACAAATGAACTTACCTACAAAACAGAAATAGTTACAGATGTAGAAAACAAACTTATGGTTACCAAGGGGGAAAAGGGGGGAAGTGATAAATTAGGAGATTGGGATTAACATATACACACTACTATACATAAAATAGATAACTAATAAGGACCTACTGTATAGCATAGGGAACTCTACTCAATACTCTGTAATAACCTATACGGGAAAAGAATCTGAAAAAGAATAGATACATGTGTATGTATAACTGATTCACTTTGCTGTACACCTAAAACTAACACGACATTGTAAATCAACTATACACCAATAACAATTTTTTTAAAGAAAGAAAAAAGAAAAGCTCCAGGAGCCTGGACAAGAGTTTTTAAAACAATCAACTCCATATTGTGAGCAAGCACTGCCTTCTCTAAACAGCATTATTGCTAGACATTGAAAGAGATGCGGCATATGAGATATGAGGTAGGGTATGCTCATTACATAATTGCCATAGCAACGACCTCTGCCACCTTTCACAGGGGTGAAGAGCACTTCACTGTAAGGGCAGGAGGGCTGGGGTTCACCCTGGATCCATCACTTACTACCTGTGTGGCCCTGACAGATAAAGACAAAGAAATACTATATGATATCACTTACACATGGAATCTAAAAACAGAACAAAACCAAACCTCATAGAAAAAGCGATCAGACTTGTGGTTACCAGAGGCACCAGGTGGGGGCTGAGGGAATTGGATAAAGGTGGCCAAAAGGTCCAGACTTCCAGTTACAAGATAAATAAATCCTGGGGATGTAACGTACAATGTGACGACTATAGTTAACACTGCTGTGTGGTATATTTTAAAGTTGTTATGAGAGAAAATCTTAAGAGTTACCATCACAAGGAAAAAAACCCATTTTTGATCTACATGAGATAAGGGATGTTCACTAAATCTACTGTGGTAATCATTTCACAATAAGTCAAACCATTATGCTGTACACCTACACATACACAGTGCTGAATCTCAACTGTATCTCAATACAACTGGGGGGAAAAGATTAAATGACAAAAAATTAATGGCCCCATCCTCTGAGATCCTCTCTCAGCACACACATCTATTTTGCACTTATCATACTGCATTATCGTTATTTCCTCAAGCCCTTTCCCACCTCAGGACCTCTGCACCTGCTGTTCCCTGTGTCTGGAATGCTCTTCCCTACAGTCTGCATGACCGCTGACCCCTCCTCATCCTTTAGTTCTGGGCTCACTCGTTTCTCTGTCCTCTCAAGCCCGGCACCCTGTTCTCTGCCTTCACAGCATCGATAGAGAGCATGTCATTACATATTTGTGCATTTACTTGACTGTCCAACTCAGCTCCATGCCTCCGAGTGCAGGAGCTTTCTCTGTTCCATCACTCCTGTGTCATACCCAGCTGTGCCTGGCCACACGGCAGAGTCTTAATACATTTTTCCAGAAAAAAGTGAATGGTGAATAAACTGTCCATCTATCACGCTAGACTCCACAAAACAGCTGTCCCCTTGCTCCTTCTCACCCTCCCAATACAACAGTTGGCGCATTGTGGGCTGTCAGTATGTCAGTAAATATCTGTTGAATGAGTAATTGAGACAGAAAGAAGGAGAGAGAGAGAGAGAGGGAATTCTATGGCGTGAATACAAAGGAAGTAAGAGAGACACAGCCCCCATCCTTGAGAAGCTAAGACAGGGAACACTGAGAAGGTTGACGTGCAGGAAACAGAGCTGAATGATGGATAGCATTAAAGCAAAAATAAATAGATCAGATCATGACAATAAACAGATGTGGGTGGAATGCCCTGAGCACTGATGCTGACGGAATTCCCGGAGGCTTGCCTCACCTTGACTCCTCATCCTTCCTTCCACTCAGAGCCAACACAACCCCAGCATGAGCAAAGACGGGCTTGGCGTCATTCTCAGTCCAAGAGTCTAGACCTCTGGGAAGTCTGAAGGTCCACAACTGGGAGGTGACAGATGGGACCACAGCAAGCGGTGACCATCCCTGAGACGACACAGTTTGGAGCCCGACACTAAGGCAGGTACTTGGAAATGTTCCCGCTGCTGGGGCTCAGAGCTGGCTGCGCACCCCAGGGTGCAGGCTGGACCTGGGGAAACTCGTTAGAAGGCTGCCGTTTGTTTAGCTGCTGGCATCCTTAGGGATCCTTAAATAGCGTGCTAAAGCCCTCGAGAGGGGCTGGCCTGGCTCCTTTTTTCCCCATCATGATGGATGCTCTGTTTCAGGAATAGTCCTTCGAGCCTCTCCACCCTCCTCCCCTGAGCTCAGCAACGACGGGTTTCTTATGACCTTGTAAGGCCACAGCTGTAACTTATCCTCATGTGCACCAGGGCAGGCAGACCCGTGGGCTCCCAGTGGCTCTATTTCCTATTGCCTTAGAACCTTTGGTCTCCAAGTCCTCATCCCAAGAGACCTGGGCAGAAGTTGCCTGGAGCCACCACCATCCGTTAACCCTTGCCGAGCTCCGACCGTCTCCTTAGATGGCGGGTGGCCTGGGGAGCTCTGCATTCTGTAGAAGGCTGAACAGGCAGGAGGAAGGTAAGGGTTCAGATAGAAGAGTAAACGTGAGAGGGCTTCAGCTGATAATTCTGCACCCTGCGTTTATACGCTGAAGATGAACAGAAACCTGGTCAGACTTTTTCCAAGAGTACAGCCCAGAAAACAGCGCATTCCAGAAAGATCAGAGAAAGCCCAGAAAGGCAGAGAATGTACAATCCAAGCTGGTTTGAAGGCCTGAGCTACCCTGAAGGCACCAATTGATCAGATCCACTCCCTGTGGGTCCCAGAGGGCAATCTGCAAAGACCAGTCTGTACATGTAACAAGAAGGGCTCCTTATGACATTCCAGGTTGTGTTTGGATTGAAGAAAGATACAAAAGGTACACAGATACAACAAATAGAGGAAAAACTTCTTATTATTCAGATAGTAAAGAAGCACCTTGGCCTGGAAGGAGCATTTAGACAAGATTTCTTTTAATCTGAGCCACGTAGAATCACAGAGAACAGGGATGAGTCCCTGCTTGAAACTATTCCATGGTGAGGAATCCTTCTTCTTCTTTTTTTTTTCTAAATTTACTTATTTATTTTTTATTTTTGGCTGTGTTGGGTCTTCGTTCCTGCGAGTTGCGGCGAGCGGGGGCTACTCTTTGTTGCAGTGCGCGGGGTTCTCATTGCGGTGGCTTCTCTTGTGGTGGAGCACGGGCTCTAGGTGCGGGGGCATGTGGGATCTTCCGGGACCAGGGCTCGATCCCGTGTCCCCTGCACTGGCAGACAGATTCTTAACCACTGCGCCACTAGGGAAGCCCGGAATCCTTCTTCTTATAGGTACTTTCCTTGGGTGGAAAGGAGGGGAAAGAAGTATTTCCTTTGAAAACTGTCTTAGAAGTTAATTCCAGTGCTGCCTTTGGTTTATTATTCAGTAAGCCTTTTCGTCTCTGTCCATTTAAATTCTTTCAGGAACAAAGCGCATGTGAATAAATAAAGACAAGCTCTCGGTTTCAGATTCTCTATTCGTTCAACATGGTTGGTGATCGTCCCTCTTGCTCTAGTGGGTCTTCAGGAAGCGGAACTCTGTAGGCTTCCCTGGTGGTGTCTGTGGAAAGGTGCAGGGCTGGGCCCCGGGGAGGTACAGCCCCCTTTTCACCCTTCACTTACGCTGCCCTTCACGAGGGCTGCTCCCAGGGAAGGGAGTGTCTGTGGGCAGCTCTGTCCTGCGGGCTCTGGGCCCTGCATTAAGCCGTCCTACAGACAAGGGATGGCCCTTCCTTCCCCCTCCCTGCAAAACTGAGCCTGAGCAGCCGGAGGCTCTTGGCACAGCCTTGGGGGGGTGAGCACCCCCTGTGCTAACCACTGTGTCATGAACAACTCTTAGACCTCCCCCAGGAGACAAGCATCGTGCAATCACGCCCTCAGGCTGACCCATCAGTGGAGCCCATGGAAAACCCAGCTGCCTGCCCATTCCATCAGGGTGCCCGCTGACGCGGCTTTCCTCAGACACTTCTGTGTCCCCGCCAAACCACACTCACCAGCGACTAACTCTGACACAAAAGGCTTCTGTACCACAGACCCTGGGTTGTGACATCATAGAGGAAATCCAAGTTCAAGGGTACTAGATACTAGCCACGCCATGCTTTCAGCAGAACGGCCTTGCTGTGCTCCGAAGCAGTCCTATCACTTGCCTTGCTCTAAAATGTCTACCGAGGAGCCGACCTTTTCTCTTTCCTGGGTCCACACACTCCTTCTGGATGAACCCGAGAGAAAAGCATCTATGATTTTTCTCATCGAAAACAAAAGAAATCTAAGACCTTCTAAAAGTCTTGCTTGAGCCATGAAAGAGAATCATCATCAGCAGATGCATACCCTGAAAACAGCCCTAAGTTTCTGAGAGGTAATACTGGGGAGTAGAATACACCAAATAGGAACTGGGCACAGGTGGGCTTTCTCCCTTCCCAGGTGGGTGGAGATAAGGGACACGGGTGGGGACCAGAAGGAAGTGTGTGCAACTCATCCTCCTGTGAGCTGCAGTCCCTCCTGATGCCAGCAGGGGGACCCCTCTGTGCCCAGGACTGGCCATGGAGTCCTTCCAATGGAAGGACAGACAGAAATAAAAACTAGTCTGTTATCCCATCAAAGTTTGCAACATTAGGTGCTCCCTGCAACCTCAAACCACCTGTCTAAGCCGGCACTGAGGAGGACGGAGACGCCCACCATCCCGGCCTCTCTCTGTGCCCTCCGCAGGCATCCACCCCACGTCACCCTGGAGTCAAGGTCACGGCTAAGACCAGAGCAGCCACAACAAGCCAGCTGGATGCTGTCAGTCCCTGGGTAGCAATTATGCTTCAGCGGCAGTTATTCCAAGACCATGGCATTTCACACGGATTCTGCAAAAGGCAGCACAACCTTACATGGACATGCTACAGCTCTTTCAATGATATGAAGGGAAGTTTTCCGAAATTCTATCGAGACTGACCCACCAAGTAATTAGGTTTTTTAAAAAAGAATCCTAATTTTAGGAGCAAGGCAATAAATTGAGTGAGAAAGACCATTTCTCCATCATATACTTGTGTCTATATCATTGTTACACTTTACAAGGAATCTAGCAACAGATTGGTTTCAGAGAAGAACCTGAAATATTAAAAATGTTACCCCACTGATGACAGTATAGGCACAGTTCAAGAGGTTATGTAAACTCATAAAGGAAAACAGCGATAACACAAAGGCTGGTGCCCTCCTGTCTCTTCTCTGCCATAAATAGCTCCTGAAATGGAACACATTATATAATTTGTATTAAAAATAAAAACTTTAAACTGTAATAAAAGAAACATAAACCATCAAAAGGTGTCTCTGTCCAATATGAGGAATCTTGCTGAAAGAAACTAAAACTATTTTTCTCCTGGCCAAAGTGTTCCTTTTAGACAAAGAGCAGAAACTCAGAAGCTTTCTTTATATAATTGGAAAATTGGGGATAGAAGTCATCATATTGGACTTCCCTGGTGGCGCAGTGGTTAAGAAGCCGCCTGCCAGTGCAGGAGACACAGGTTCGTGCCCTGGTCCGGGAAGATCCCACATGCCGTGGAGCAACTAAGCCCATGTGCGATAACTACTGAGCCTGCGCTCTAGAGTCCACGAGCCACAACTACTGAGCCCGCGAGCCGAGAGCCCGTGCTCCTCAACAAGAGAAGCCACTGCAATGAGAAGCCCGCACATCGCAACAAACAGCAGCCCCCACTCGCCACAACTAGAGAAAGCCCACACGCAGCAACAAAGACCCAATGCAGCCAAAAATAATAAATAAAATTATTTTTAAAAAAAAAGAAAAAAAAAAAAAGAAGTCATCATATTTTCCAATATTTTAAAACAGTTTAGTAAGTGCTAACTATTAACTTGAAATTTCACCTAGAAGTAAATGGAGAAAACTATTTCTTCGGTCTCTACATTGTCTGCACTATTATGAAGAGCATATTTTCAAAATTAAGCAAAATCATAAGGCTCCCGTATTTAAAAATACATTATTTTAAGCTATTTTAATTTCGTTTACTGTTTGAATTCTAATTTCAAATGCTCTTTCAATGCAATACTGTGCTAAATTATGTTATAACTCTGGTTCTGATTACCCAATCTGTGTAAAAATGTTAAATGGTTGTTCCTTCATAGCAAGAGAAAAGCACTGTTGTAGTAAAAGTTCAGATCTGAATTCCAGTATTACTTCAGGACTGGTTCCAAAAGAGAATAGTTGTAAACAACTAAATTCTGGCTAAATAAAAAAAGTCTGAATAGGTTTAGATATTAGAGCATCTTTTGCAATATAAACATAACTATATTTCATGAGTCTTTGTGTTTGGATAACATTATTCTAACTTGAGAAGCAAACTCTCATATGAATGCTCTGGATAACATTACAATCCATCACCTAATGTTTTGACTTTGCTTTGACAAATGTATCAGGTATTTACCTAACAATGTCATGGTACATTTTTCTAAAAAGCTCTTTGCCAATAACATTTCTTTGATTCTTTACGATGTAGTAAGCACATCTATTTCTCGTGCTTGATGTAGAAATAACTCAAGACTCAAAAGAGATAATATTTTTCACTTCTCTTCACATGGAAGGTTAGTAGTTATCACGATTTGCTCACATGGCTGATCCCATCCCTCTTACTCTGGCCAAGAACATAACCTCACCACTTCTATCCAGGTGGTCATAGGCTCCAGGTGTTCATTCACAGGTATGGCTTCCTGCTCAAACAGGAAGTAGATAAGAGGATGTTAACCAAGAAAAGTTCACCTAAGTTTACAGATCTTTGTAAATGGAGTCCTTCACCCACGTTCTGACACACCTACTGACTAAGAGGATTGAGTTCTTGGTCCCCAGTGCCAGGTCTAGATTCTGAAGTTTATATTGCCCAACTGCATGCTTGGATTCTGGAGCCCTACCCGTTTCAGTCTACAGATTTTTGCGGTGTCTGACTCTCTGACCACCCCTTGACCCATCCAACTTTCCCTTCGGTATGAGTTCTCATGATTTCTGTGTCCCTGGCATAGGTCCACCTAGGCTACTCGCTTTAAATACCCAGAAATGTGCCCTGACGAACATCAAGAACATAACAGAAGGATGTGGGGAGGCTGTGAAAAAGCCACAGTCAGTGAGAAACAGTGGAACAGTTATGAAAGAAGTATACACAGCACATCAGCACATGAGGATCGTACACACAAGGAAATTGAGGAAGTGGAGTCACCCTCCAGCAGGGTGGGAGAGTGGCGGTGTCCCTCTGTCACCACTCTGCCCCTTGGCGCCCCTTCCATGCTGAGAATCTGTGGTGTCCTCTGCTTGCTCAGCTGTGCACCTGAGGACTTGTGACAATACCCCTGCCTCTCCAATCAGAATGGTTTTCAAGTTATCTAATCCAAAATATTACCACAACCTTACGGCTATAACTTATTCACTCTTGTCTCATAGCTTTCTTCATGTTTTTCCCCAACCAAGAATTCACTCCGTCCTTTCCTGCCATCTTCAAGGACTAGCTCCTAGGTCACCTCCATCATTAATCTTTTGTCAAGTACCTCAAGCCCTTTCCTTTCCACCAAATTCTTTCCACTATCTAGAATACATGGCATGTTGGATTCGATTAACACCTGATTATCTATATTTCTTTTCCCCAGCAGAATTCTAAGGTCTTTCATTAAAGTGACTTAAATGGGATGCTTTTCTTTTTTTTTTTAATTGAAGTATACTTGATGTATAACATATAAATTACAGGTGTACAATAAAGTGATTCACAGTTTTTAAAGGTTTCCTCCATTTATGGTTATTATAAAATATTGGCTATATTTGTGTTATACAATACATCCTTTTAGCTTATTTTATACCTAACAGTTTGTACCTCTTACTCCCCTACCCCTATCTTGCCCCGCCTCCCTTCCCTTTCCCCACTGGTAACCTCTAGTTTGTTCACTACCTCTGTGAGTCTGCTTCTTTTTTGCCATGTTCATTAGTCTGTTGTATTTTTCAGATTCCACGTATAAGTGATATCATACAGTGTCTGTCTTCCTCTGGTGCTTTTCTTATATATACTCTTCCTCTCGCCTCCGTGTTCTTGCACGTTATCTCTCTCTCCCTCTCCCTTCTCATCCCATCCTTGAATTAACTTCTGAAAGACTCAACTATCCCCTCCCCTGCGAAGCATTCATTATCCCCTACTCCACCCCTCAAAGAAACTGATCAGCACCCCCATCGTGCCGTGACTGGACCCTCCATGTACCTCTATCACAGGGAGCACTTGGCATACAATTTTCTACATGACTTTTCTTCTCCTCTGGACCGCTTGGGAGAAAAGGCTCTGTCTTATTTATCTTTGTATCCCCATGCCTCGTACCTCTCCCATAACACATAATCCACATGTATTTCATTCTTGGAGAATCTGAAGCCTGGAGTCAAAGCCCAAGATGCCATCCTGAGGGAGAGTGGGGTCCTAAGCAAGAGAACGAGGTGGCTGTGATGCCAGACCTGGGCAGGTCTTAGGAACTGTACCCCCTTTGCAGCTTCCATCAGCCAACCAAGCGGATGCAATCCAGGAATAACAATGCTTTCTGACACTCTTGATCATCATTCCACATTTGCTATCTCATTTAATCCTCTTTGACTTATAGCATTTATCTCATTGTTACTTGTAGCGTAAGTTTCCTATCTAGCCCCTTACAGAGAAGGTCTGCTGATCGCAATCTCCACTGGAAAGATGTAAGTGCAAGGTCAGGAGGCCAGGAAGGGGAAGCTAGGCTTTGGGTTATGCAAAGACCATGCTTTCAGATGCTGACCACAAGGCCCGCACTCTGAACAGATAATGCAAGAGTACTCGAAGCTCTGTATTGTTCATGTTTCCTTCCTACGACAGCCACATAGCACCTTCATTCAGAGGTCCTCAAAACTTTTTAAACATGACCTCATTTAGCTCAATCTTAACTGCCTCAACAAACTTTTTAAATGGGTGCCTCCAATTTATTTAAAATTATCTATATGATCTTTGTTGAAGAGCAAGTTTTTTTTTTTTAAATATTTATTTATTTATTTATTTATTATTTATTTATGGCTGTGTTGGGTCTTCGTTTCTGTGCGAGGGCTTTCTCTAGTTGTGGCAAGTGGGGACCACTCTTCATCGCGGTGCGCAGGCCTCTCACTATCGCGGCCTCTCTTGTTGCGGAGCACAGGCTCCAGACGCGCAGGCTCAGTAATTGTGGCTCACGGGCCTAGTCGCTCCGCGGCATGTGGAATCTTCCCAGACCAGGGCTCGAACCCGTGTCCCCTGCATTGGCAGGCAGATTCTCAACCACTGCGCCACCAGGGAAGCCCTTTTTTTTTTGAAACAAAAAAAATTCAAGTTTTCATAGGTGGCCCAGGGTAAAAATATTTTGCCCTCTGCCCATCATCTATTTCCTCATATCCTGAGTCTGAGCCAAAAGACACCAATTTCCCCCACTGCCTTCTATTCACGGCCCTGAGTCCCAGACCTCTGTTTTGCAATGTATTTCTGAGACATGCATCTGTTAGTGGCACTGTCTGGGCAAGGGCAGCTCAGGAGATGAGGATAAATGCCATCAACTGAAAGAGTATTCCTAGACAACACCATTAGCCGTCACTCTAGATCAGGGGTCAGCCAACCAT
This sequence comes from Balaenoptera musculus, assembly GCF_009873245.2. Taxonomy (NCBI): domain Eukaryota; kingdom Metazoa; phylum Chordata; class Mammalia; order Artiodactyla; family Balaenopteridae; genus Balaenoptera; species Balaenoptera musculus. Next base: position 24,102,591 of record NC_045786.1, on the reverse strand, counting down.
GGCCTGGGGGCCGAATCCAGGCTGCTACTTCTTTTTAATAAGTACAGTTTTATGGGAAGATGACAAGCCCATTTCTTTGCACGTTGCAACAGCTGCCTTTGCGCTACAACAGCAGAGTTCAGTCATTACGACAGAGACCATCCAGCCTGTAAAGCTTAAGATATTCACTGGTCTGTTACTTTTAGAAAAAGTTTGCTGACCCCTGTCCTAGAAAACTGGAAAGAGGGACACTGGACATTGTGTTATTAACTGGAGTCATGCTTTCAGAGGCTAATCACAAGGCCTGCAGCCTGAAAGGTAAGGCAGGAGGACCCAAACCTTATACTGTCCATTTTTTATTTGCATGACAGCTGCATGGTGCCAACCTCTGGAGACTCCAGATTTCTTAGACGTGATCTCCTTTGTACGCTTGCATCCCTCCTTTCTGAGCTCCTTCACGCGTGTAGGGAGCTCTCTCCTCCAACCACATCGTCTCCCCGAGGTCCTTCTGGGCTGGGCTGGCCCTGTCCAGCATTCTTCCGGGCTGCTCAGGGAAACTCAGACTGCCCTCCTTTGATCCCCACCACTTAAAAGGTACTCTCTCCACCTCTTGACGTCTTTCCAGCATCCTCCCTTTCTAACTGTGGCAGATCCACACGCTCCTGAAGAGAACGGCTAAAAGGAATGCACCAGCAGACACCACTGGACCTCATGGTACCCAGAGATTCCCCACTCTGCACCTCTGTGGTCTCCATCCTCGTGCTCAGCCGGTCCAATCCAAATCATAAGCGGGAAAGCGGCTGGCATCCCTGCACACGCCCCAGGTGTGCTCAAAGCTAAACAAGGAAACGCTAATAGTTAATTCTGTGTGTCAGAGCAGCAGCGCCATTCACTTCTCACAACAGCACGCTGCTGGTTGAAGCCTCTCAGGGCAGGTGACCTCTGTGCACTCACCTGAGATGGGCAGCATTCACGTGGTCTCCTCACTTGGCATAAGAATAGGTATTGTATACGAAATAGACAACCAACAGGGACCTCCTGTCTAGCACAGGGAACCATACTCAATATTTTATAATAACCTATAAGGCAGGGGTTGGGGACCCCTGCCTTATAGGGTGGGGAGTCTCCTGTTAAGAGCCAGGAGGCACAGCAGGAGGTGAGTGGCGGCAGGCGAGCAGGCAAAGCTCCATCTGCCGCTCCCCATCGCTTGCATGACCGCCTGAACCATACCCCTCACCCCCCCAACCTGGTCCACGGAAAAACTGTCTTCCACGAAACCAGTCCCTGGTGCCAAAAAGGCTGGGGACTGCTGTTATAAGGGAAAAGAATCTGAAAAAGAATATCTATATCTGAATCACTTTGCTGTACCTGAAACTAACACAACATTGTACATCAACTATACTTCAATTAAAAAAAAGAAAAAAAAAAAACAGGAAAAAAAAAAAGAACAGGTGGAGCCTGAAAGCCTGAGAGCTGGCCTGAAGTTACACCTCATGATACAGTGAAGAATGTTATGGGGAAGAGCTTCACGGTGGGGTAGACCGGGCTTGACTCCAAACTTTTCTACATACAACTTTGTATATTTCAGGGCACTTACATCCCCTTCCTGTCCCTCACCTTCTCATCTACAAAATAGGGATAACCATGTCTGTTTCGATGGATTGCTGGAAGATGAAATGAACAAATTTATGGAAAACCCTTAGTGTGCTGGGTACCTGCTGGTCACTCAGGGGCTGTAGCTACTATGCCTTTAAAAATGCCAGTTACATTTAATAATTTATGCTCTGGTGGGTTTTTCAGCAAAAATCACTACCCTGCTGCATGCCAGGTACCGTGCTAGGAGCTGGGACTGTGTACTCTAATGATCAAAACCAAGGTGGTTCCCAAACCCGTGGAGCTTACAGACCATTTGCCTATAAGGTTACACATAAAATGTCCAAATAGCACATGGAGGCCCAATTTTGCACAGAGAAGAAGAAAGTGAGGTTCTGGAGCATGAAGTAAGCCAGTGAAGGAAGCACGAATGAAATTCAGATGCGAGTTCTCCAATTCACAAGCTCACATTTCCCCTCGTTTTAGTTTGGCAATTACAGATGAGCAACACTGCGCTTGTTCTTTGCCCTCTAAAACTGTTGACTAAATTAAACAGAGAAAGGGAGACAACCTCCCAAAGCCACATGGGAGTCTAGGATTGGCAGAGAATGGCTCCGATTATGGGAGCAAGTCTGCAGAAAGTTATAGCATGAAAGACATCTGTTAACTCATATATTAGCCACTGTTTGGTCGCCAAAGCGGGTCCCTTAGCCAAGCTCCTTAATATGAGGGCAAAATAGTAGATCTAATTATATAGATTAGGGGAAAGAAAGAGAAGAACATGTAGACCCTTGTCAAAGAAAACTGTATCTAATAGACACCTACTATCCTCAGTGTTCCCACGTATGTTTGCTTGTGCCAATCCGTTAAGCAGGGAACCAGACAGAATAAAAAAGGTCTAACCCCCTCAAGGTTTTTGTCCCTCTTCAGATCCCCGTCTCACTAGGAAGTTTCACGAACTCAAGCTGGGAGGCAGAAATCTTGCCTGACCCAACACCAGAGCCATCTCAATATATTTTTCAGCAAGAGCAGGTGGAGAGAAAACAGAGCTGAGCCCTGAGCCGGCACCTGCAGGAGATGCTGAAGCTGCCCCCAGGCAGGTTAAGTCCCAGCATCCAGGCTCACATTCCTACCAGGATGTGAGGACCAGAACCAGAAAATGCCAAATGCACACAGTTTTGGGCGCTCCCCAGGTACTGATAGATCCTTGACTAAGAATACATTTTAAGGTGAAATGACCTTTACAATTCCTTATAGATCAATTGTTTAAGTACTTACTCAATACCAACTATATGCCCAACATTGTGATAAATACAGTGAAGTATCTCGGGCCCTTCAAAGATGCGGGAGCCAAGAACATCCAGGATAAGAGTGAATGCATGATTCTTCACAGCATTCGAGTGGACCCATGACACATGGCTGATGTTGCCACGCCTGCTGACATATCACCAAAGCCCTGTGCTTGGGGGTAATCTTCCTCTTCACCAGGGGACACAATACTGTGTACCAGACTCTACAAAGAGCCAGCTAAGCTGTTCACTCAGGGCTGTGGCCTTCAAGAAGCTGAGAGCTGCTAAAACAGTCAGCGATTTTCAAAACCACTCAAGGCAGCCACGGGCTTTAGAAATTGCCTGGAGGCTTCTGACATGTGTTTGGCTGCTCTAGGGTGGTTCTCCTGGAAAGCGGCCACACTGCGGCTCAGAAGCCAGCAGAGTGCATGCCAGACATTCAGTGCCTTGCAAGGAATGGGATTCCCTATCCAGGAATGAAGGAAGAGGGGAGAATAACAAACAGAGTGACATCTATCATTACACTGCACTTGGTAAGGAAATCCCTCCCTCTACGTGCAGCCTTCTCAACTGAGTCTTGAAATGTAAAGGCATTGACCTTGTTGCCATCTGCACATTTATCACTGCACATGGGAATGCTGTCTCATCACCCCGTTACTTTCACTGAGACCTCACAGCATCTTGGTTTGATTTATGGACTTCAGGGTCAGACCTGGCTTTGAAGCCTGGCCCTGCCATTTACTAGCTGTGTTATCTACCTTTGCAAAGCCTCAGTTTCTCCATCAGTGAAATGGGGATGACAACCAAATCGTTATAAAGATTAAATACTCATTAATTAAATAATTCATGTAATTGCCTTAGCATATTGAAAATGCTTCATGCTCCATTTTTAAGAAGTGCCTGAATTATGTTATCATTAAAGGTAAGTCTAGGAGCCCCTGGTTCAGTTCATTGATTTTGTCTGCACAATTTGGGGCTGGATTTATCTTTCTGGGCGTTAATTGATATGAGGTTATTGATAGTTCTCCCATAAGAAGTGGGAGAAGACCCATGTGCACTGGAATGGACTGGGCTTGAGGTTAAATCCTGAAGTGACTCAGGCTCCTGAAGATGTGAGCCTTTCAAGCTGCTGTAGCTTTTGGGTGATGAATGGCCTTGTGACCATGCAGTAGAACTGATCATGCATTTTAGCATTTTGGTATTTCTTAATATTTATTAGGAAATCATTTAAATATTATACTTTTGTTGAGTTCCACAAATGCATACAATAGAAACTGTCATTATAAGTAATTTACATTATGAAGATGAAAATCGTATTTCTTTAAACTTACATTTCTTTAGTTACTAGTACAATTGACTCTTTTTCATAATCTTATTGAATCTTCTCATTTCTTCTCTGTAAATTGTTTCACATCCTTTGCCCATTTTCTTATACAGGATTAATTTCATTGATCTGGAGTAGATCTTTATATATTAAAGATAAACTCCTTTCCTCTTCATATAGCACTTTATATATTAAAGATAAACCTCTTTTTGCTGCAAAGTTTTCCCCAGTCTTTTGTTCCCTTTTTATTTCAAATAAAAGTTTGAAATTTTTATATAGCTGAAGTTATTGATTTTCTTCCTTTGTAATTACTTTCATTGCTTTTAAGTTTAGAAAGTCTTTTCTTACTTCAAAAGTAGTTAAATATGCACCTATATTTTCTTACATATTTTGACATGTGGTTCATTGATTACTTTTAACTGCTTAATTTATTTAGAATTCTTAGTCTGGTAACAGGTTTAAATGTTATAAATTGGTACAGTCTTTCTGGAAAAATGTTTTTGCAATATGAATCAAAACCCACAAATGGGTTGGTGTTCCTTGCCCTACTTCTAAAAAATGTAACTAAAGAAAATGATCAGGCATACAGCCACCAAGGATTTCTACTGAAGACAGTCATTCCAATGCTGCTTATATTAGCAAAAAATGGAAATAACTTCAAAGTCTCTCAGGGTGCTGGAGTAAATATTCTTTAGCTGCACTGTCCAATATGGTAACCACCAGCCACATGTGGTATTTAAATTTAAATGTATTAAAATTAAATAAAATTAAATATTCAGCTCCTCAGTTGCTCAAATGCTCAATAGCCACATGTGACAAGTGGATACCATACTGGATAGCAGTGGTGCCAAACATCCCCATTCTCACAGAAGTTTCTGTTGAATAGTGCTACTCTGTGGCCATTAAAATCAGGTTTTGAAAGAATATTTAAAACCATTGGATAATTTATAATATGATGGTAAGTAAAAATGTCAAAATATAAAATATTTGATGAATTCAGATTGGTTGCAGCAACTTTAATCATCAATATCTTCATCAAACGATGTTTTCTACAGAGGAAACCCAAAACCTGCCCTCACGAAGCTTGTTGTCTTAAAGAAAAGAGAAAAAAAAAACCCAGAAAATCTGAAGTGCAATAGGTGCATAGGAATTTAATGAGATACACAAGGAAATGTAGCACATGGCACCTACTCTGTAGCTGTTAACTGACTGGAATTCCAAATGGGAATTATTATTCTGGATCAGATACAAGGGCTAATTAACACTGTATTCTGTGGCCAACAGTGGTCTCAAAAGAAGCCATGATTATCTTTCTGTCAACATCTATTGATATTATCCACCAAAGGCACAAAAACAACTTAGCAAACAAATGGTATTTAAGAACCTGGAGTACATAAAGCAAAGAACTTTACAGAGTACTTAGTAAATATGGAAAGGTTATAAGGCCTCTGAAACATCAATAAATAATCAACCACAACAAAAGAATGCTTCACTTATATGTGAATAAAACTTTGGAAAATGATGCCCATAAGTAAAACCTACACGCAATTTGTACTCAACCTTCCCACTAAGAACAACTGAAAAGTTAAACAAAATGTATATATTTTTAAATCTTGAAAGTATCAAAGAGTTAATAAAATAGTGAGAAAAATATCTGGGAGAAGATGAAAATTTAAAGAGGTGGACTCAGCATCTGGGATCACTTTTTAGCTTAAGAATCCAAGAGTTGATGTCCAGAGACCACCAAGGATAGAAATAAACCAGTTTTTGAAAGGACTGCAATCCAGCTCTGAGCCATCTGGTCTGCCCAGAAAAATCTCAAGCCCTGAAAATGGACTAAAATGATCCCAGATTGTTATTCCCCCAGGAACCTGATAGAAATAACTCAAAACTCTCTAGAGGAATAGATCCTGATCCTAGGCCTCAAACTATTTCTACAAAACATTTTTAATATAATTTCCATCACACAATTGAAGATAACCAGTCACACTGGAGAAAAGATGAGTGACAATCAAAACAGCTCCTAAGTGGCTCTAGAGTTTGTAATTATCAGATATGGACTTTAAATTGCTATGTGTATTGTGCTTGAGAAAATAAAAAAAAATATTAAAAACTTAGTACATAACATTCTGAAAAGTGAGAGAGCAACTCTGAAAAAGAACCAAATGGAAATTCTAGAACTAAAAAACACAATACCTGAAATAACTCAATGGGTGAGTTTAACAGCAGATCAGACCTGAAGGGAGAATTTGTGAACTGGAAGACAGGTTTGGAATGAAGCATGGAAAGGCAAAATTTGGAATATACAGAAGACATCATGGGAAACACAGAGAATATGGAGAAAAAAATCTAACATTGGAATCCCAGGAGGAAAAGTGAGTTGAAGCAATTTCATGGATGACAGCTGAGGCCTTTCCCATGAATCCCCAAATTCATGAAGCCTTACGAACTTCAGGGAGAAAAAAATAAGAAGAAATCCACACCTAGAACCATCATTTTAAAACTACAGAGAACTAAAGATGAAGAGGAAAATCTTAAAAACAGTTGACCATAAAAGATTACCTTTAGAGGAACGACAGTTTAAATTATTATTGACTTTTCAACAGCAACAATGGAACCCAGGCGACAATGGAATATACCTTCAATGGGCTGAAAGAAAATCATTGCCAACCTAGAATTGTTATCCCCAGTAATAATATCCTTAAAGAGGGAGAGGGAAAAAAATCATTTCAGACAAGCAAAAACTGAGAAGTCTGTACAAGCAGACCCACCATTAAAAAGACACCAGTGAACGTTCTTCAGGTGCAAAAAAAAAAGGAATCCCAGATGGAAGGTCAGAGATGCTGAATGAAGAAAAAGTATTAGAAAGGAAGGAGTCGGCAGGCTGACTGTACAAGAATGTGATGCAGAAGAACCAGGAAGATCTGGCTTACAGGAGAGGTTATCTTCCCCTTATACAAGTTAGAAATTATATTTGTCTATCCTCCAAAAGAAAAGAGCTAAAACAAATCCTTGTATCACATTTTGGAATATATTTTTCACTATTTGGGGGTGGGGGGAAATCAGACGTCATGGAGAAAAGATCAATATATTATACTGGGAATTCCCTGGCAGTCCAGTGGTTAGGACGCCACACTTCCAATGCGAGGGGCCTGGGTTCAATCCCTGGTCGGGGAACTAAGATCCCACAAGCCGCATGGTGAGGCCTATATATACTTATAATACTGCATCTTTTTAAAAATATAAATGGTGAAAGTAACTACAGAGTAATAACAGAAAATGTTTGCAATAATTTATTAGCTAAGATCAGGTTCAATTCTATGTGGAGGGGCACCTAGGGGTGGAAACAGGGGGGACAGAGGGTTCCTAAGAGGTTTCAGATACTATTTTACTCATTAGACCACATATTTATCATTAATTGCTAAAAACAGATAATGAATTAAGAAAGAAACCTAAGAGACCTAATTCTTTGTTGAACGTAGAGATATTCGTTGGTCTGGCAACCAGTACAGAAAAAGTTCTGTTTTCCACTATGTGAGTTGGAAATATATTATAAATGCAAATTTCTGATATTTATGATACAAGACTAGGATAAGGAATAGCCTTTTCCTACAGTTTGTGAAAAAATGTAAATAGTTGTATTTTGGGGATAATTTAATTTTTCAGCACAGACTACAGGTCCCCTTAATGTCCCCCCATCCCTGGAATTCTAAGATTCATCCTAAATACTGTGAGAATATTAGTCCTGAATTACTGAGATACAAGTCCTTGGTTCTAACCACAGGCCAAGGGGGCTGCCAATGATTTTATTCCATTGTTCTCAAAGGACATCACTACTGAAAGGAATTATTCCATCAACGATGGTGCTGTTGCGTGGCCTTCTCGTTGTATTCCCGTCTCACTCACATTATCTACCCTGCCAGTCCCCTTTACTTCAAGGTGTTTCTACAGCCCTCTGCTCTCCTAAAACCCCCAGGCTGAAATGATAATTTATGTCCATGGCTTAACTGAATCAGTTCAGGAAGGTTCCCCACAGGCAGGAACAGCTGAATGGTAAAGCAGACATTTGTCATCAGTTGAATTCTATTCACTGAGAACATCACTGTCCCAGGCAAATGTGAGAGAGGAAAAAATGGGCAGGAAGCACTCACTTACCTGCCGCAGTTTGGTTCCCACCATGGAGGCACTGCTGTCAAGCACAAACACCACATTCTTGGGTAAAGGAGGAAGGTCTTTGGGGGCAAAGTAGTGCACAAAATAGCCATTTAGAACCTGGTGGAGGGAAAAGAAAGTAAAAATGGTAGTACCCAGATTAGGTAGGAAAACAAACCAAAATGGACAGTTTATGGGATCTCTAATAAAAGTCAAAGGTAGCATGAAACAGAGTCTAGGGCCAGATTCCATACCCAGAGCAAAAGTATCCATGGTCCTGATTCCTCCAACTAATTGCAAATTAATTAATTTGTTTGTTTGTTTATTTATTTTAACATCTTTATTGGAGTATAATTGCTTTACAATGGTGTGTTAGTTTCTGCTTTATAACAAAGTGAATCAGCTATACATATACATATATCCCCATATCTCCTCCCCCTTGCATCTCCCTCCCACCCTCCCTATCCCACCCCTCTAGGTGGTCACAAAGCACCGAGCTGATCTCCCTGTGCTATGCAGCTGCTTCCCACTAGCTGTCTATTTTACATTTGGTTGTGTATATATGTCCATGCCACTCTCTCACTTCGTCCCAGCTTACCCTTCCCACTCCCTGTGTCCTCAAGTCCATTCTCAACGTCTGCGTCTTTATTCCTGTCCTGTCCCTAGGTTCTTCAGAACCTTTTTTTTTTTTAGATTCCATATATATGTGTTAGCATATGGTATTTGTTTTTCTCTTTCTGACTTACTTCACTCTGTATGACAGACTCTAGGTCCATCCACCTCACTACAAATAACTCAATTTTGTTTCTTGTTATGGCTGAGTAATATTCCATCGTATATATGTGCCACATCTTCTTTATCCATTCATCTGTTGATGGACACTTAGGTTGCTTCTGTGTCCTGGCTATTGCAAATAGAGCAGCAATGAACATTGTGGTACATGACTCTTTTTGAATTATCGTTTTCTCAGGGTGTATGCCCAGTAGTGGGATTGCTGGGTCTTATGGTAGTTCTATTTTTAATTTTTTAAGGAACCTCCATACTGTTCTACATAGTGGCTGTATCAATTTACATTCCCACCAACAGTGCAAGAGGGTTCCCTTTTCTCCACACCCTCTCCAGCATTTGTTGTTTGTAGATTTTTTGATGATGGCCATTCTGACTGTTGTGAGGTGATACCTCACTGTAGTTTTGATTTGCATTTCTCTAATGATTAGTGATGTTGAGCATCCTTTCATGTGTTTGTTGGCAATCTGCATATCTTCTTTGGAGGAATGTCTATTTAGGTCTTCTGTCCATTTTTGGATTGGGTTGTTTGTTTTTTTTGATATTGAGCTGCATGAGCTTATAAATTTTGAAGATGAATCCTTTGTCAGTTGCTTCATTTGCAAATATTTTCTCCCATTCTGAGGGTTGTCTTTTCGTCTTGTTTGTGGTTTCCTTTGCTGTGCAAAAGATTTTAAGTTTCATTAGGTCCCATTTGTTTATTTTTGTTTTTATTTCCATTTCTCCAGGAGGTGGGTCACAAAGGATCTGCTGTGATTTATGTCATAGAGTGCTCTGCCTATGTTTTCCTCTAAGAGTTTTATAGTGTCTGGCCTTATATTTAGGTCTTTAATCCATTTTGTTTATTTTTGTGTATGGTGTTAGGGAGTGTTCTAACTTCATTCTTTTACATGTAGCTGTCCAGTTTTCCCAGCACCACTTATTAAAGAGGCTGTCTTTTCTCTGTTGTATATTCTTGCCTCCTTTATCAAAGATAAGGTGACCATACGTGTGTGGGTTTATCTCTGGGCTTTCTATCCTGTTCCATTGATCTATATTTCTGTTTTTGTGCCAGTATCATACTGTCTTGATTACTCTGGGTTTGTAGTATAGTCTGAAATCAGGAAGCCTGATTCCTCCAGCTCCGTTTTTCTTTCTCAAGATTGCTTTGGCTATTCGGGGTCTTTTGTGTTTCCATACAAATTGTGCAATTTTTGTTCTAGTTCTGTGAAAAATGCCATTGGTAGTTTTATAGGGATTGCACTGAATCTGTAGATTGCTTTGGGTAGTATAGTCATTTTCACAATGTTGATTCTTCCAATCCAAGAACATGGTATACCTCTCCATCTGTATCATCTTTAATTTGTTTCATCAGTGTCTTATAGTTTTCTGCATACAGGTCTTTTGTTTCCCTAGGTAGGTTTATTCCTAGGTATTTTATTCTTTTTGTTGCAATGGTAAATGGGAGTGTTTCCTTAATTTCTCTTTCAGATTTTTCATCATTAGTGTATAGGAATGCAGGAGATTTCTGTGCATTAATTTTGTATCCTGCTACTTTACCAAATTCATTGATTAGCTCTAGTAGTTTTCTGGTAGCATCTTTAGGATTCTCTATGTATACTATCATGCCATCTGTAAACAGTGACAGCTTTACTTCTTCTTTTCCGATTTGGATTCCTTTTATTTCTTTTTCTTCTCTGATTGCTGTGGCTAGAACTTCCAAAACTATGTTGAATAATAGTGGTGAGAGTGGACAACCTTGTCTTGTTCCTGATCTTAGAGGAAATGGTTTCAGTTTTTCACCATAGAGAACGATGGTGGCTGTGGATTTGTCATATATGGCCTTAATTATGTTGAGGTAAGTTCCCTCTATGCCTACTTTCTGGAGGGTTTTTATCATAAATGGGTATTGAATTTTGTCAAAAGCTTTTTCTGCATCTATTGAGATGATCATATGGTTTTTATCCTTCAGTTGGTTAATATGGTGTATCAGATTGATTGATTTGCATATATTGAAGAATCCTTGAATTCCTGGGATAAACCCCACTTGATCATGGTGTATGATCCTTTTAATGTGCTGTTGGAGTCTGTTTGCTAGTATTCTGTTGAGGATTTTTGCATCTATGTTCATCAGTGATATTGGCCTGTAGTTTTCTTTCTTTGTGACATCTTTGACTAATTGCTAATTTAATCTGTATAAAGATAAAGTCATTCCTTAAAAGTATATCGACTACACTGACTAAATCAATTTAAATTATCCATCCCTTCTTGACCCTTGTCACTTGAGAATCCTGCTCCCTTCATTATCTGGTTTTACCTAACCACCTTTCATGTTAAGACATAAAGACCGCTTATATTCTGGATGCACATTAATACATTTTGATATTCCCGCCCTGTCTTTGGAGCAATATAACCTAAGAAAAATGAGCCATTGGCCAGTCTCTCTAAATTAAAATTAAAGACGAACTAAGTTCTAACTTCATCTAAAACACCGCAGGGAAAATTAGATTATAGGTTTCATTTGCCTCCAGATTATTGAAGCAGGAAACAGATAACCCCAGCCTCCAGCAAGGGAACACTGCTGGTCTTCTTGGGGTTAAAACAGATTTCCTAAGAATTGGTAGTTCTCTCTCCCTTAGGTAAGTATTGAAATCCCTAGTTCTGGGTGTAACTAAAAGTATCAAGCAACTAACATGAAACAGCAACAACGAACCCATTACCTGGATGTCCCCAATGCTCTGTTCCCTATTAACATCATATCTAATGATGAAATCTCCCAAAATGCCATTCTGGGCAATCTTGGCTTGTTGGACCACAGTAGGTTTAAAAACGACTTTGGCAAAAGTTTCGTTTTGGTTGATAACAGTAGAAGGAGGTGGCCCAGAATCATCTGTAAGCAAGATGTAAAGATAATTAATAACTGAATATATAAATTTTTTCTGAAAAGAAACAAGATCTATTTTGCATGGACACAAAGGGTTAGGCTTTATTTTAGTGCAGGTTTATATTTCATATGAACTCCCAAAACTTTGTACAGATAACATATCACAATGCACCAGGTATGTTAGCATATATTTCACTTCTATGCCTCCTTTTAAATCTTTTCTTATAAGAATTTTTAAAATATGCAAAAGTAGAACAGTCAAATGAACTCCCATGTACCCATCACCTGACTTTAACAATTATCAACCTTTTACCAATCTTTTGCATCTGTTTTTATGTATCCTCTCACAACGGTTTGCTAGAATTTTAAAACAAATCTGAGCCATCATACTTCATCCATGAATACTTCAGTATATATCTCTAACTACAAGAACACTTTTAGTGTAACCACAAAACCACTGGCACAAGTAACAAAATTAATGCTCAGTGCTTTATTATCAACGTATAGTCAGTTTGTATTTAAATTTTCCTTAGTCTCTAGAACCTATCTTGGAACGGTTGCTTTGTTTGAATCAGGATCATAACAAAGTCCCCACATCACATTTGGTTTATGTTTCTTAAATCTCTTTTAATCCACTAGTGTCCCCCCTCTTCACCTTTTTTCTAATGCTACACATAAGTGTTGTAAAACACTGGTTATTTGTCCTATAGAGTTTCTTACATTCTGTATTTTGTGATTGTTTACTTGTCCTGTCTTTTAACTTGCTCTTCTGCAGCCCTGGTCCCCAACTTTGGATTGAATGTAGCATCTGGGGGAGTAGAAAACATACCAATCACCGGGCCAAGAGCTCATTTAATTGGTCTGGGACACAGCCGAGGCATCAGGATGTTTAAATTCCCCGTGGGAGTCTAATGCTTAGTTAAGGTTGAGAATCACAGCTCAGTCCCCTGTAGTTCCTGTGTTCTGGTGGGTAGAGCTAGAGACAGGCTAGCTTTCAGCTTCAGTGTCATGGACAAGAACACTTCTTGGTGATGCTGAGACATCAGAAAGTACACAATATCTAGTTGTCTACTTTTGGTTGCAGTAAGATTGATGGTGGGTTCTGATCACCCATGATAAAGTTCCTCCTCAGTCTTTCCCTTAATAGTTTTGTCAATCACTGATGATGTCTGCCTGTTCACTATTTCATTAGAGTCGCAGAAGGCTGCTTTCTAATTCTATCATTCCTTCCATATGGAATTCTTCAGTAAGGAACACTTTTCCTCCATCAATCATTTGGTCGCCCTAACATACTGTTTGTCCAGAAAACTTATGACTCTTTAAAGAAAACATTTCCCAAAGCTTTCCCCAGCATGAAACTTAGGATATAAATTAGAATTCCAGAAAGAGGATAAATGGATTTTATGTGATTTAAGAAAAATTAGTGATGACAAAGAGCCTCTCGTTTTCCTCCTAACCTTCATTTCCTTTAGTAGGACACACTACAGAGAATTATTTCGTGGACTACCCACCTTTGTAAATCCATACAACACCATGTCTATATACCGAACAACAGAAATCCAAATTTTTGAGATCTGCATGCATCATGAAGAATATGAAAATAAAATGAGGAATTCGTAAACATCAGTATGTGGACTTTTTATCCAGATACTGAATCAAAGCCCGGATTAAAACTGCTGCACAGCATCTGATTCTCTTTTTAAATCTATTCAAGTTGATACCATGGAGTAAGCTGACCAGCAATTTTCCATCCCTAATTAGCAAAATAAAAAAGGAAATGAGGCATAATTTGCCCATGGTAATTTGTGTTTAAGAATAAACTTCTTTCTGCTAAGGGCTTATTAGACAAAAGTCAAAGGAAGCTTAGACATTTCCTTCAACAGAACTGACAATTACTTTTTAGAGACCATTTAGGTGTAACCTTAATAGGAACCACCGGGCAGAACTGACTCTTGTATTATTTGTACTTATCAAGGGCAGGGATTTCAGGAGTGACCAGAGAGCTAGCAAACAGAAAGTCTGTTCTTACAGAAAGTCAGTTGTATGCAAGAGAACATACTTCCAACAGATCTGCTCATCTGAAGAAGGAGCTGTGAAAATCTCGAGGGCATGCTGACAAGTGCCAGCCTGTGTTCCCTGGAGTCAATCTTTCATTGTCATTACTGGTAAAGCCCCAAGAGTGAGAGGTATGATAATACATTAGCTAAGAACTCAGGATCACAAGTGAGTCAGAAGGACCTGCATTTGATACTGGGTCTGCCTCTCATCATCTCTGAGGCTCTGGGCAGGTTATTGAGCCCTGGTTATCTCATCTATAAAATGGATGAATGGTCTACCAAACACACTATTGAAATGGTTGTGATGTGATGTACCTAGCACCATTCTGATTCATGGTGGGCAGTCACGCTAGCTAACATTATCATCAACCATAAAGGGGTACAAAAAATAGAAGAGCCAGTGAATTCTAAAACAACACAACGTGTCAACCTTGGGATACTTCTTGCAAGGAAGAGGAAAGAACTACTGCTATTCGCAACACGGTTGAATCAGAGAGTCATTTTGAGTGAAAACACACGATACAAAAGAAAGTATTCACTGTGTTTCCATTTACACAAAGCTCAAGAGCAGGCATAACTCACTCATGGCAATTGAAGGAGCCTAGCAGTTCCCTTGGGGGGTGAATACTGACTGGTAAAGAGGATAAGGGGACCTTTTGGGGTGCTGAAAATACTCTACGTCTTGACCTGAAAGTAACTGGTTTGGTATAAACATAGGTAAAAATTCATTAAATTGCACACATAAGATGTATACACTTTATTCTGGGCATAGCCCAATTTTTAAAAAAAATTAAACTCATTGAAAGCTGTATAGTCCAATAGATTGAACAAACAATCCCTGGGATGGAACACAGTATTATCTGCCAAATGAACCTCTATTTTAGAGTAAGTCTGTTTGTGTAGGCATTTATATGGGGATTAGGTATATTCACTGTAGTTCCGGCTGGCCGAATGAGGACCAGGGGCAGAGTTACAAGGAAGCACTTTCGTGCAGCATCTCTAAGCTCTAAGAAAGATGTCCTGTTGGCAGAAGCAGCTTTCACAACTCATCTCGCTAGAAGTGTTCCAGCAAACCCTGGATGGGTTCATCCCCTGCAGGGGTGGTGCAGACCAGCTCTACCACGTAGTTTCGGACCAGCACCATCAGCATCACCTGGGAACTTGCTAGAAACACAAATTCTTGGGTTCATCCCAGAAACTCTGAGTCAGAAACCCTGGAGGTGGGACCCAGGAATCTGTATTTTCACAATCCTGCCAGGTGATTCTGGTTCCTGCACAAAGACAGTGGTCATGTGCCTTTGATATATGTAACTGGGCACCACTAGATTCTCTCTAACCTTAAAATTCTACATGAATGAGATTTGACTCTCTTTACACTGTCAGGACATACCTACTATTTCAAGTTGCAAGTCTCTCTCATTGAAATGGTCTTTACAATTACCCTGAATTAATACCATTCATGGTTGAATGAAAGTACTGAGGATTAAAAAGTATAATTTCTCTCTTCATAATTCATTTGACTAGGCTCTTTGATATAAGCCATGAGAAAGGATACTGTATTATTATTTTTGTTTCCTACTGACCTCGGATGTTTGCTAGTGCATGATGAAAATTCATGAGATTCCTCTAAATAGGCTTATTTTATGTGCCCAATGAGTGGGGTGATTCCCAGTTGGGTTATTCACCAAGAAGCCCGGTTCCTGAGGTTGACCTCTACCCACTAAGTACAAGACAGTCAATGTGACCCAAGGAATTTTCCACTACCTATCAAAAAAAAAAAAAAAAGGTCTGCTGGGAAAAATTCCAGAGTAGTATCTCCAGAAAATAAAATCCTCTTCTTATTAAAGAAGGAAAAAATCTTAGTAAAAAATTTATTAGAGAACGAAAAAAATCAATGAGATTAGTATAGGCTGCCCACAGTTACTGACCAAAATCTCAAAGCAGAATAGTACTATTTAGCTTTTCCTGACTGTGAATTGGGGCTCACCCTGGTGACCGCCACAAAATCGTAAGCACAATGAGCTAATTTATTAGCAGGGCCCTCAGCAATCACGGGATGTGTCCTAAACATAATGAAGAGTGCAAGGCAACAGGTTGGGAGCAGACCAAGAGTGAGAATCTGACCTACTTTTCTAATGAGAAACCACATGTTTTTTCCTCCTATTGGTTTGCCCTCCTTCATGCCCACTTGGTCAGGGGTAGCAGTGAACTTCGGTGATTGCTCTGAATTGAAGGAAACTATGTCTTCTCATGTCATCCCCCTGTTTTAATCCAAGCATCAGTGGTCTGTGCAAGATGACCTTCGGGGGCACAAGACTACCTCTAAGAGCATCCTTGAGAAGATTCACCGACTGCTCTTTTCCCACCCACCGTTCCCTGCTTCTCAGGTCACCAGCATCCCCACGATGTCCTCTTCCTGTCTAAAGCCCCATATTTTCGAACAAGAAGATACGTGTTATTTTAGAACCCACATAATACCGAAGGAAGTGGGCTCTAGAGTTTGGGAGACTCAAAACGATAGACTTAATATCTCTGAGCCTCAGTTCCACATCTTTTAAATCCACATCATAGAATCACAGTCAGAATTAAGTGACATCATATATAAAAGCAAGTGAGGATGGTGTCCGGCACATGATAGATGCTCAATACATAATAGCCCCCAGCCTCTCCCCGTTCAGAAGTACCTTCTTATTCTTTTTGTCTAGGATGAAAGGCAACTCATGAGGGAAAAAAAACTCTTTGGTAACACACAGTTTACATTTTCCCATAACAGGTTTCTCTACACCACTAAGAGCTTAGTAAAAACAAATAATCATTATTTGGAGGAAAAAAGGTACATCATAATGAACATTCTTAACAAGGAATTCAAGAATGTTGATACAGAGAACAATCTTTATAAAGAATAATGGAATTAGTAGCTTCCCAAGAGCTCCCTGAAATTATATACAGAATTTGGCATGAAAGTGTACATGTAGGGACTTCCCTGGTGGCGCAGCGGTTAAGACTCCGTGCTCCCAATGCAGGGGGCCCAGGTTCAATCCCTAGTCAGGGAACTAGATCTCACATGCGTGCCACAACTAAGAGTTTGCATGCCACAACTAAGGAGCCCACCTGTCGCAACTAAGACCCGGCACAACCAAATAAATAAATAAAATAAATATTTTTTTCAAAAAAGAAAGTGTACATGTATATTTTTTTCTGGAGAGATGTCCGTAGCTTTCACCAGATTCTCCAAGGAGCCCCCATAAGGTTAAGAACCATGCATACAAGTGCCATTAAATATTCCTATTTTTCCCATTGATTCTATCTTGTAATGATAAGGCACGTCATCTATTTTGCATAAAGCATGAAGAGAACAGGGATGTTATTCACAAATAAACATTCTCCTCCTAGACAACCACCTGTGGGAAAAGGGAAGCTGACTGCGATGTACAGTGTCTAAAGGCGAAAAGATTTAGGATCAAAGAACCACAGTCAAGGTCATCAGCTGAAAGCTACACTTCTTTGGGTCAACTGATGGGGGATTTCCTGGCCTCTGTTTCCTGTGGGCCTTGGGTTGGCCAACTGTCAGAGAAAAGCAGCCAACACCTGGTGATTTTACAAAAGGATTTCCAAACAAACACTGTCTACTCATTTCCCCTTGGAAAAGAGGCTAAACTGTCTATACTTGTTTATGTAACCTTCTCACCTGGGCTCCAGTGGGGAGATTTCTTCAATAAAGGGCAAGTCAAAAACATGTGAATAATTGGCCAACTACCCTTCAATGGTCACGATAAAGACAACATTCAAGCAAACTGGCAGAGTATTAAAAGAAAAAGTGATGGGGATGTAATTATGGCATGGCGACTATGGTTAATAATACTGTGTTGCATATTTAAGAGGTGCTAAGGGAGTTGATCTTAAAAGTTCTCATCACAAGGAAAAAAATTCTGTAACCACGTATGGTGAGGGATGTCTGCTAGGTTTATTGTGGTCATCATTTTGCATTATATACAAATAAATCATTTTGTTGTACACCTGAAACTAATATAATGTATGTCAACTGTACCTATATTGGATAGGTCTCAGGGGAAAAAAAAAGTGGTAAAGTTGAGGCAATGAAGACGGAAAAGAATTTAAATACCATCGTAAGTCCCCTATTATATGCAGTTTTCTTATTGGAAGGGGGCTTTCTCCTCTATATTGATAGTTGGTATTTTAAATCCTTTTGGAAAATAGCATCATATAGATATGACAACATATAGTATAGAATGATAATGCAAATTTACAGCTGAAGGAGTTCAAATTCAACTCCATCACTGTATAGGTAAGCGGTGTTTACCCAGATTTCTTAGCAAATTAGCTTACTACTTCACTACTTACTCAAAGCTCTTTCTTTCCCCAAAATGATACACTACTGAGTCTCAGTTTTCCCTGTTTGATTGACTTGCCCAGAGAAACTATGCATGAAAACAAGTACAGCTACCTCATACATTCTAAATGCAGATAACCCCTAAAAACATGAATTACCCCTTCCTGATACCATTTTGTGTCCATTGAAGACCTCCAACATTAGCTGCTCTAAGTGCTTGAAACTGGACCAAATGAAGGCCCAGCAAAAGCAGTGCTAGGGCAGCAAAGGAATATAAGACTAAGAGATTTCTGGTAAATTTCTCCTCTACGTTGTCCTCTGGCACTCAGGCAGAACACGGTCCAATCACTGAGAAAACCTGGGTGGCATTTTATAGATGCAACCTTACAGAGGGTGTCCTTATACTACTATTCAAAACTGCCAATTCTTCTTACCCATTAGGATGGTTACTACCAAAAAAACCACAAAAAACAAACAAAAAAAAGAAACAAAAAAAACCCCACCAGAAAATAGCAAATGTTGTCAAGGATGTGGAAAAACTGGAACCCTTGTGCACTGTTGGTGGGAAAATAAAATGGTATAACGCTGTGGAAAATGGTATGGTGGTTCCTCAAAAAATTAAAAGTAGAACCGCCATATGATCCAGAACTGAAAGCAGGATCTCAAAGACCCTACACGCCATGTTCATAGCAATACTATTCACAATAGCCAAGAAGTGGAAGCAACCCAAGTGTCCTTCTGCAGATAAATGGATGAACAAAATGTGGTCTACATGTACAATGGAATACCAGTCAGCCATAAAAAGGAAGGAAACCCTGTTGTGTGCCACAGTACGGAGGAACCCTGAAGACATGATGCTAAGTAAAATAAGCCAGTCACGAAAAGACAAATACTGTATGAGTCTACTTATACGAGGTCCCTAGAGTTGTTAAACTCATAGAGACAGAAAGTAGAATGGTGGTTGCCAAGGCCTGGGGCAGTGGGAGAAGGGAGAGTTGTTAAATGGATATAGAGGTGCAGTTTGGGAAGATGAAGACATTCTGGAGATTTTGAATAAACTCAACACTACTGAACTGTACACTTCAGAACGACTATGATGGTCAATTTAATGTTATATGCTTTTTACCACAATTTAAAACTTTTGTTAATTTTTAAATGAACTTATTTACAAAACAGAAATAGACTCACAGACATAGAAAACAAACTTATGGTTACCAAAGGGGAAAGGCTGGGAGGGATAAATTAGGAGCAGGATGTTCACCAGTACCAAGTGAAAGAGAGAAGGCTACCCTCCCTGGTGTCTCTGAGCCATCCTGCTCAGAGCCAGCGCCGACCCAACTATAGCCAATGTCCAAACAGAAAAGTAACATGGGTCCTCCTATCAGCATTAAAAACAAAACAAAAAAAAACAAATCCAACTACGGAGCCAAATGATTCATACCTCAATAATTTCTGCACTGAACAATGCTGGAAACCCTCACATAACAACCAGATTGCTTCCTGGCAAATGTACAGAGGCCGAGAGGGGCCATGCCCTTCCAGCTGCAGACTGGAGACTGGATCCAGGGGAAAGACACACAGCAGTGGGGAACCGGAGCTGGGGGTGAACCATTAGTCACAATGCAGCCTTTAATAGGGCAGAGCACCAGATTTAGCAAATAAAAAGACAGGATGTCCGGTTACATTTGAATTTCAGATAAACCACGAATGATTTTTTTAGGATAAGTATGTCTCAGATACTGCACAGGATATACTGTTCATCTGAAATTCAACTGTAACAGAGCATCCTGTCTTTTATCCGGCAATTCTAGAAAAGGGAGGGATCTAGATTCTTGTAACCAGTCTTCTGGAACCAAATTCTGTCTCCTAATCCCTCCTTCACAACAGAAAAAGAGCTACACCCAAGAGCTGACAAAATTGACCAACTTAAACCAGGAACGTATTGAAAATCCAATAGCATCTTCATGCCGACAGTTATTTATTCCTAAATTCTTTTAACAAATATTTATTGAGCACCCATTCTATGCCAGGCACCACACTACGTGCCTTGATTACAATCCTGAGAGCCTTCACAGCAAAAGGCAGAGTCATGAGGTTAACAGACCAAGCAAAGAAAAAGAGAAATAAGATTTGTAAACAGATTCAACCGACCCCTCATTGGGCATCTACGGATATGCAGGACACAGGCTAGTCTGCAGTCAAAAGTGACTTGATCCTGCAGGATGTGTGGCTGGTTTTTAGTTTATCCTCAAAGACCCCTGCAGTGTCAACAACCTCATCTGTCAACATAAAAGGTAATGAAAGTGTATTTTGAGTGTTTCTCTTCTTCCTAATGAAGCTTCCTTGGTTCTCCGGATTATCTTATGGGAAGCTTACCAGGAGTGATACAATTAAAAAGCAAGCTGTAAGCTGAGTTCCTGAGCAGGTAAAGGATGCAGACATAACTCCTGGAGAGCACAGCAAACATGGCTTCCAGAGCACCTGGGGGAAGTGGGATTCTAACAACCTAAAATGTAATTTTTTTCCAAAAAAAAAAAAAGATACAAATGAACTCATATACTAAACAGAAACAGACCCCCAGACATGGAAAACAAACTTATGGTTACCAAAGGAGAAAGGTGGGGTAGGGAGAGGGATAAATTAGGAGGTTGGGATTAACATATACACACTACTATACATAAAGTAGACAATCAACAAGGACCTACTGTATAGCACAGGGAACTCTACTCAATATTTTGTAATAACCTATAAGGGAAAAGCATGAAAATATATATGTATGTATAACTAAGTCACTCTGCTGTACACCTGAAACTAACACAATATTGTAAATTAACTATATTTCATTTTTTTAAAAAAATGGTTAAAAAAATACATAAAATTAATTCATCTTTTTTTAAAAAAGCTGCTTCTGTAGGTCAAGATCCTGACATAGTTAACGTCCCCAAATTCTTCTGGAAAGTCCAAAGTAAAAGTTCCTAACTTTTACCAACCATCAGAATCACCTGGGGTGCTTTTAAAAATGCAGCTGTCTGCAAATAGAGACAGAAGGTAGATTGGTGGTTGCCTGGGGCTGAGGTGGGAACAGGGAGTGACTGCAAGTAGGCACAAATGCCTTTTCGGGGTGATAGGAATGTTCTAAACTTGGATTGTGCTGACGGCTGCGTAACTCTGCAAATGTACTAAAAACCACTGAATTATAGACTTAAAATGAGAAAATTTTATGCTATGCAAACTAAGCTTCAACAAAAACTGCTTTTTCAAAAAGCAAAGAATATAAACGATAAACAATGAAAGTCATAGAACCATTATCTGTTTAGAGGTAGAAAAAATTTTCAACATTGTTCTTTAGCTTTACCAATAAATAAGCATGTTAAAAAGCGCTCATAAAAAATTTCAGTTTCTCATAGAAATTCAAATAATATCAAACCCCAAAAATACAGCTACCCAGGCCTCACCCGGATAAATTCTAATTCACGTGTTTGAGGTAGGACTCAGTCATCTGGATTTTTTTTTTAACCTCTCCGGGGACTGTAGGGTATAGCCAGGTTTGAGCATCACTGATGTAAAGCAAAAGGGGATAAAAGAGGCAAGGTACCTTATTTCTTATTTTGTTTATCTCATTTTATTTTACTCCTAGCCATCAGGGGTCTGATCATAAATGAAAGTTTTATGCCCCCCTCCAGTTTTTTAAATCATGGAAAGGGCAGTAATTTTGGTGCCATAGGGCCATAAGAAGTTTGAGATTTTAACCTAGAGAGTGAAATAACCAGCTTTAAACCAATCACATAGATGGAATATCTATCCTGGTATATGACTTGAGAAGATCACACATCCAGGGATGTTCCAGGAAAGTCTTAATTTCAAATACTCTGTTCCATTGAGCCCACAAATCATAAAAATATTTTAGAGGAGAGTTACTGGAGGAAAAGGGAGCAGGGTGATGGATGAGAGAAGGAGTCTGGTCTTGTACCGAATACCAATTTGTATCCTTTTAGAGTTTGAACCACGCACGTGAGTTAACTATTTTAATAATCCAGAAAGTATAATGCTTTGGCTTCCAAAGTACATCTCACCGAATTGGCTTTCACATTGAGAAAAAGCCCATTCATTTACGATTCAATAGCCGTGGGTCCAATCCCCATACATCGGACAAGTAAACTGAGGCAAAGGTAGGTTCCACTGCTTTTAGCCTTTCTCTTTCTTTTTACGTAACTAGGGAGAGACTCGGAATTGGAACTCACACCCTCAGTATTTTACAAAAGCTCCCGGAGAGGGTTGTTCTAGAGGCTGAAGGAGATAATCTTGTGTGCAAGGGCCGAGTCTAGCAGCTATAGCACATAGTCATCTTTATCTAGAATTGCTTCCGTAAAGATGTCAATGGGGTTTCCCTGGTGGCGCAGTGGTTGAGAATCTGCCTGCTAATGCAGGGGACACGGGTTCGAGCCCTGGTCTGGGAAGATCCCACATGCCGCGGAGCAACTAGGCCCGTGCGCCACAATTACTGAGCCTGCGCATCGGAGCCTGTGCTCCGCAACAAGAGAGGCCGCGATAGTGAGAGGCCCGTGCACTGTGATGAAGAGTGGCCTCCGCTCGCCGCAACTAGAGAAAGCCCTCACACAGAAACAAAGACCCAACACAGCCAAATATAAATAAATAAATTAATTAATTAATTAACAAACATACTATTAAAAAAAAAAAAGTCAATGGGTCCAGCGGTCAGAGATTTGCTTAGAGAACATCCAGAGGTCTGACCTCTTAAGGACAGCCAGATCTATCAGAGGCATGTGCTGGCTCCGGCCCACATTCACACTATCACCGTCCACGTCCTGGTCTAAGCGCTACTCTAGCTGCATCTCTATCCTGGATGCTTTCTGGAAACACGCAATAGCGTCCAGACAAAATCACAACATCCTATGCCTCTGGCTCCTGGGGCTGCCGTTTTGCAGGAAGAGGAACAGCTGAGCTCTGGATGGGAATGAGGAGCAAAAAGGGCCCCGGTCCACTGCACCTGGCTTGGGTAATGGCCTGTGAGACCTCTTGCTCTGGAAGGCAAAATATCTACTCTGGTGCAAAGAGCCAGGAAAACAATTTTCTTAAAAATAAACAGATTCCCAAGAGATCAATGGTCTGGAAAAATTCCTCTGAGATTCCCACAGGCCCTGCAGAGAAGCAGTAAGCAACTTTACAACTAACCAACAGGATTCAGACCTGTCCCCTCCAAGCATAACCCACACACCACAACACGGACACCTCTGAAGAGTCACGGTGGTTCTGAACCTGGCAAGACACACGTCCATTTCATTCCTGCAACAGGACGACCATACTTCCCACGTGGGAAAATTTCCCACTGAATTGTGATTAGGGAGAAATGAAATTTTAAAATGTTCTTTGTTATTAGATTAGGTGTGTATTTTTCTTTTTCCTTTCTTTTTCTTTTTTTTCCTTCCTTTTCTTCTCTACTTTGCAGACACCTAATTAGCTATCTACTCTTTAAAAGGCATCGTGTTTAATACTGTAAGGAGACAAAGGTTAATCAGACAAAGACCTGCTTCAAAATCACTTATGATCTAATAGGGGAGATAAGATTTGCAGAGAAAAAAAAGTAAATAGAAGGGGATAATAATAATTATGATGATTAAGCTCTTACTCGGCACCACATGTACACAAATGCTTCCCAATGACCCTAAGAGACAGTTACTGTCCCTGTTTACAGATGTGTAAGCTGAGTCTCACATGGCCCAGGTCAGCTTTTTTCAAGGACATAGTTCATAACTGATTGAAAATCCACTAACCATACACACAGTGACCTAGATGACCTAAGAATGGTGTCATGTATCTCATGCCATTTCTGAATGTCAGGTCCCTTGATGATATCTGTAACTTTTTGACGAGATCTGGATGGACTGCCAGCCCACTGTCTGGAGTCAACTTATAACAGACCTGAATCCACACTCCAGTCTTTGAGGGTGAACGACTTCTCACGTCCAGAGTCACTCACTGAACTGCGTGCTGGGGGCAGAACGCGTATGTTCCATACTGTTTACTCTCCCACATACCAGCTCTGGCTCTTGACTGCTTTTGCATCATGTAAGATAACGACATTCTGTTATTCCTCGTGTCCAGTTACTTCTCTCCTCTCCTTCCAACCTCATCCCTAAATATTCTTGTACAAGAAGCCTTCTTGGGAGACTCTGGACCCTCCTTGCAGTCACAGGGGTTGAATTCAGATTCTGCACATTCCATGATCACTTAGCACTCAGCACTTCCCTGACCTCAGTGTCACAGATATCTGAAATCTTGTCATTCTAACCCCGGTGAATTTTGGGGCACGTCTATCTTATCACCAATTTGACATAAAGCCTTACTGATATATTTAGGATAAGGTACAATGCAAGTGAATATTTAATATAAACTATTAGTGGAAATTAATATAGTGGTTAAAATTAGATTAGACTGATTTTTTCATTATCATTTCAACAGAGTGCTATTTAAAAAATTAAAATTTGAGAAAAAAGCTAATTGAGCAATCTTACTAATGAAGAAAAATGTCTGCGTCTTAAGTCAAACTGGCAGTACATATTTTTCATTATTTAAATTTAGAAAGATATAGCACATTATTTAGATGTTTACGTTAATGTCAAAAGTTTGTTTTAAAAACAGAGTATTGAAAAATAAAACAAAATAATAAAGAAAAGTATTAGAAAATGACCACATACTCCCTTACCCCTAGTATAAAATGATTATTTTATATAACTTCCTGGTCTTCTGTCAGCTTCACAGTTAACATATTTAACATTAAAGTGTATGTACAACTGTGTCTCTTTTTTCTCTATCACGTGCTGAATTGTTTTGGTAACCCTATTTTACTAATCACGTCTGTGTGGTTGAATACTTAGGATGAAGGAATGTTTTTGCTACTACAAATATTATCAAACGGGTTTGTACACGTAACAGTACCTATATTTTAGACGTCTCACCAAGGTTAGATTCCCAGAAGTGATACGACAGTGTCAAATGATTTGAACATTTAAATCTCCTGATAGGGCTTCCCTGGTGGCACAGTGGTTGAGAGTCTGCCTGCCAATGCAGGGGACACGGGTTCGAGCCCTGGTCTGGGAAGATCCCACATGCTGTGGAGCAACTGGGCCCGTGAGCCACAACTACTGAGCCTAAGCGTCTGGAGCCCGTGCTCCGCAACGAGAGGCCGCGACAGTGAGAGGCCCGCGCACCGCGATGAAGAGTGGCCCCCGCTCGCCGCAACTGGAGAAAGCCCTCGCACAGAAACGAAGACCCAACACAGCCAAAAAAAAAAAAAAAAAACTCCTGATAGAGCTTGGCTTAAAAAAAAAATGTACAGGGCACTGTCTTTGTTTTGCTGCTGTCCTTCAGATTCTCCCTCCTCTTGGGGCCCGTGCTGCAGGGGTGCCATCTGGTTTAATGCCAGTGCCCAGCTTGGAGTCAGCACAGGACACCTGAGTGCATCCGGCCAGCACCACTCACCTTGCCCCCGCCCGCTGCCCTGGCGACGGCTGTTCTGGAGCCCCAGCACCTCCAGCGCTGCGATGCCCGAACTCTCCAGAACAGTCACCTCCACCGTCAGCCGCCCCGCCAGCTGCTGGGGCCGTACGCTGACCACGTGCTCATACTTCCCCAGCCGCCGCTGCAGGAGCTCCTCGTAACTCAGGAGGAAGGCAGCCTTGTCCTTGCTGGGAAGCACCACGGAGGCTCTGAAGGTCTCCGTCCCCTTCTCCCTGGAAGGAAGAGAAAAGGGAACAGGGGATCGGAGAAAGCCATGTTCCCTCGAGTCCCCCAGGGCCCCGGCCAAACTCTCTCAGCGAGAGGCCTTAGCGTGGACCACAATGTTTCCCCATCATCAAGCCACCAGCCACTGCAGCTGCCCCCATGATGCATCCTGAGGGGATTCAGGACAGAGAAAACCAGGAGACTGGCCCTAGATAGTTAAGATGCGTATCTAAGGAATAATTTCAATGAGCCCAGACTCTTGCATCTTCCTATACACAGAAGCACTGAATTCATCAACTCGAGATGTCTGTTGTTTTTCAGTGTGTGTGATTAGCAGTAATCTTTTGACGTGTGACTACCTTTTTTTTTTCAGCAAAAACTCCTCTATATCCTGGCATCTGTTTGGAACAGTCCCTCAGAGCTGAGAAGCTGTCTCCCAGGCTATAGTCTTCAGTAATGCCTCCAATAGAACATAACTCTTGATTTTTAGGTCGTGCATATTTTTTCAGTTGACATTAGAAAGAAAAACTAGAATTTAGTTTTGGGAGGAGTAGCAAAGGCCTGCACTAGGGGAAGGTCACACAGGTTCAAGGAATTCTGAAGAGCAGAGAATTCAAAGACTACTGAACTCTCCGACCTCTCCGTGTGTCAGACCCGAGGGAGCAAAGGGGAGGGGGATTGACACAGGTGACCTCCAGGAAAAACAGATTCCTGCTGTGATCCAACTAAACGGAACTGTGGCTTGCCTGATTCTGAACAATTTATGAAGTGTAAGAAAAGATAATCCTCATAAAGCCCACACCTTTTCCTCTAGATACTAAGATCGTTTTTCTTCAAAGGGAACAGATGACTTTTTTTCAAATGGGCTGGTAGAGAGGGAAATTGATTCTCAGTATACTAGGTGGTTCTCTAGTTAATGTTATTTACGGAGTCATTAAAAGTGAATTGATTTATTGGTTTTCAGTGTTTAGATTCAGTTTACAGACAAAGAATACAAATACCATGACAGATCAGAATTTTAACGGTGATAACTCTGATGATGCAAAAGTAAATGATTAAGTAGGAAGAGATGAGTGCTGGAAACGGAAATGAAAAGGTAGGATGACATGAAGGAGTCAGAATATTATCACTGAAGATAATAGGGCTCGTCTAAGATGGTATAACTCTGCTTAAATTAACTGAAGAAGAAAAAGATAATAATACAAAAAACTGGAATGCAGAGAGAAAGTGGGAGTATTGTAAATATGCTAAATCCTCTTTCTTCACAGCACAGAATCAACAGATAATACCTGATTTTTATCATGAAATTTTTAAAAAGCAAAACTATCATAATATTTAGAGTGAGGGAGGTAACTACCAGAAAACTACAGAAATATCAGAAGTGGATGTTTCTAGAAAGTGAGAACTGGGGAATGGGAGTGATAAAACATTCCTTTTCATCATAAACCCTTAGCTACTGTACTGTTAACCAGGTATATATATGTATTTTTTAAAAAAGATTTTTTTTTTGATGTGGACCATTTTCAAAGTCTTTATTGAATTTGTTACAATATTGCTTCTGTTTTATGCTTTGGTGTTTCGGCCGCGAGGCATGTGGGATCTTAGCTCCCTGACCAGGGATCGAACCCGCATCCCCTGCACTGGAAGGTGAAGTCTCAACAGCTGGACTGCCAGGGAAGTCCCTAACCAGGTATATTTAATTATTTATTATGATGATAAAAAATAAAAAGATAAATCTTTGAAGAAAAGGGTGAGAACAAGATGGGTAGGCAGGGTAGAAAATTTGACACTTGGCTGAAGTGGACTTTTAATTCCTTAATTCAATGGTACTTACCCACTGTCTTCTGTGGTTTTATTCCTTTTCTCTTTTACCTTATCACCATTTTTCTTTTCCTTCTCTGTAATTTCTCCCTGATACACCTTGTCTCCAATAAGCCTGAAACACAAGACAGCTGCGTTGCCAGCTTGCCATCCAAGACAAACTCAAACATGGATCTCATAACAATGACAACCCTGGAAAATATTTTTATTTGCCTCTTGGGTGTGTGTGCAGAAAGAATGCATTCCAGCCCAGGGCACTCCCCTTGCATCACTCATCTCGTTACAGGGCAATTTTCAACAGGTCCAAATGGGAAGATCCAAGCCACGGGGCCTCTGATTCTCCAGGAGTAAATCAGAAGACCTGCTCAAACTTCCAAGAAGATTCACCAACTTGAACCTTGCCCAGACCTAAAATTAAACCCATACACCTATTTTGCATCTCTTTACCTCTTAGTTCAGGAGAAAAGAAGAAAGATATTCTATCTAGTACATCAAAGGTTTCATGGTGTCTCGTCCTTCAGATCTCAACTTCAACACTGACTCCTCTGAGCCACCTCCCCAACTAAACAAGCCCCCTCAATCCTACTCGCCATCTTTACAGCATTCGCTACTGTCTGAAGTTATCTCATTTATTCATCTGTTTGCTTATTTATTGTTTCTCCCCAGTGGAGTTTCTGGAGCAGAGCAACATTGTCTTTTTCACAGAAGTAGACCAATCACCTTGAAGCACGCCTGGCCCAGGGTGGGTACCCATTTGTTGGAGGGAAAGAAAGAGGAAATGAAGGTGGGGGGAGGAAAGGAGGGAGGAAAGAAGAGAGTAATGGGATAAAAGAAGAGGTAATAAAAAGGAGGAAGGGGGAGAGGGAGAGATAGAAGGAAGAAGGGAGAGGAAGTGGGGGGAGGGAATCAACCTTCTTTCCCACGAACTGTCCGCTGGACTGAGAATTTATAAATTCTCACGGCCAAAGACTGTGTCCTCACAGCATCTCAGGCTCCCCCTGACCCTCCCGCATAGAAATCTTCAACCCAGGGTCTCTGACCAGGGTGTCACCTACATAGTGAAGTTAGTGATGAAAGCTGCAGCTGGAATCTGCATCTGAAACGTGATTTCCTGGTCCTCAGATCCTCTGTTCAGCATCCTGCAGACAACCGTAGTGAAGGCATAACGGGAAATGATGGTGGACTTCACCGAGAATTCTGTCATCAAGGGTTTGGTTTTCTGTTGGAATCAAAACACACAGTATACTGTGCACCTGGAACTCTCACAACATTGTAAATCGACCATACTTCAATAAAAATTTTAAAAAACAGTATTTTCAATGGCGCATGAAAGCATGATTCAACCATTTGGGGGTAGGTGTGGTTTTTTTTTTTCCGTAAGAGAAATCATCTTCAATTTGGGAGCCCTTGACTTGTGATTGTTTTCTTCTTTCTTTGTCTTGTCCTGATTTTCCGGATTTTCCCCTCAATTGTAAAACAGTCATGGTTGAACAACCAGTACATGACAGAGAAACAAATTATTTAGCCCAGCTTTAAGAAATGAACACAGTAGGGAGGGATAAATTAGGAGGCTGGGATTAACATATACACACTACTATATATAAAATAGATAATCAACAAGAACCTACTGTATATATAGCACAGGGAACTCTACTCAATACTCTGTTATAATCTATATGGGAAAAGAATCTGAAAAAGAATAGATATATGTATATGTATAACTGAATCACTTTGCTGTACACCTGAAACTAACACAACATTGTAAATCAACTACACTTCAATATAAAATTTTTTTAAAAACTGTAAGAAAAAAAAAAGAAATGGACACAGTTAAGATTTCCAATTTAACAGAGAATATACTCTACTTAAAGAATTTAATAAAATATTGGAATTTTAGAAGTACGTGAAGTATATAACACTTTTCTGTTATAAATGTTTAGATCACATTTCTAGACTCACTGAATTGACCACAACATCAGATTACACCTAAAGAAATTCTCGTATTTCCAAATTAATTTCAATATCCACTTAGAGAAACTATACTCTGGGGCTTTTCCATTCAGATGACAATCACATTATTGTAAAATAAGAATCAATACTGAGCTCAGGAAAGTATTTGGGGAATTAGAACCCAGAAATAGGAAAGTCTGTGCTAATTAAATTTATCCCCAAAACTTCTGATAAGGGCAGTAGCTAGACAGTGCGAATGTAAAAGCTGGTTAAACTATTCACTGTTCTCTGTGCATCTATAGTACATGCGTTTGCTTCTACCTCATGGTATTATAACTCCTGCTAAGTGTCCTCTTCACCGCATGAGCCAGGCCAGAGTGTGGGCAGTGGTGGCGGCAGAGTTCCACCAGACTGTTCATCTGGTGGCTGAACTCGAAGCAGAAAAAAATCTAAACGCATCTGAAAGATTTTCCCCTAGAAAGAAAACAAGTTCTCCAATTCGGTCTGAGAAGGAGTTATTTCAAAACCATGGTTCTCGAGATGTGGTCTTTGGACCAGCAGCGCCAGCATCACCTGGGAACTTAGCAGAAATGCAGAACCTCAGACCCCATGCACCACACCTACAGAGCGAGCATCTCAGGGGGTGGGGCTAGAAGCCTATGTTTCAACAAGCCCTCCAGGGGATTCTGAGGGTTGAGAAGCACTCTTTTAAACTAATATAACTAGGTGACACTTCATGTATTTCTGCTAGAATTTTATATCTATAAATTGAGAGGGCTTGAGTAAATCACCTAAATTATGTCTTCTTCTGAGATCCAAGAATCTATGTCAAAGCCAAAAGTAAGGAATAAAACTTTGGGTTTTAGGAAATTATTCCTGAAATCAGAAATAATCAATGATTATATATTTTATATATATATGATTTTATATATTTTACATATAAAATATATAATCATATATATGATATATAAAATATATCATATATATTTTATATATTTTTATATATAAAATATATAATCATATATATGATCATATTTTTTATTTTTTAAAAAATTCTTTTTTTAAAAAATAAATTTATTTATTTATTTTATTTTTGGGTCTTCGTGGCTGCACGCAGGCTTTCTTTAGTTGCAGCGAGCGGGGGCTACTCTTTGTTGCGGTGCGAGGGCTTCTCATTGCGGTGGCTTCTCTTGTTGCGGAGCACGGGCTCTAGGCGCACGGGTTTCAGTAGTTGTGGCATGCGGGCTCAGTAGTTGTGGCTCGCAGGCTCTAGAGCGCAGGCTCAATAGCTGTGGCGCACAGGCTTAGTTGCTCCGTGGCATGTGGGATCTTCCCAGACCAGGGCTCGAACCCGTGACCCCTGCATTGGCAGGTGGATTCCTAACCACTGCACCACCAGGGAAGCCCTCTTTTTTTAAAATTGGGGCATAGTTGCTTTACAATGCCATACAGAGGAAGTCAGAAAGAGAAAAACAAATATTGTATATTAATGCATATATGTGGAATCTAGAAAAATGGTACAGATGAACCTATCTGCAGGGCAGGAATAGAGACACAGACGTAGAGAACGGATGTGTGGACACGGCGGGGGGAAGGGGAGGGTGGTATGAATTGGGAGATTGGGACTGACATATATACACTACCATGTGTAAAACAGAGAGCTAGTGGGAACCTGCTGTATAGCCCAAGGAGCTCAGCTCGGTGCTCTGTGGTGACTGAGATGGGTGGGATGGAGCAGGGAGGGTGGGAGGGAGACCCAAGAGGAAAGGGATATATGTATGTATATAGCTGACTCACTTCGTTGTACAGCAGAAACTAACACAACATTGTAAAGCAGTGATGACAAAACATTCTTTATGAACATCTAGTCTCTTTAGGACAAAATCCGCTGCTTTAGCCACCGAGTTTGGAGAAGATTTTCATACAGCAACAGAAACTGGACACCTTCCTCGTACACCTTTAGACATTTAGACCTGGACCTTTAGACCTGGACACCTTTAAACATTTGAGTTTACAACCCTACTTTAGTGTGAGTTGCCCTTGAGCTGGATTTAGTCATTTTGTTAATTATTTCGAACTCTATGCTCTTTCTGATCTCTACGTGCTTTATTGGTTTTGTTTTGGGAACTAGACTTCTGCATATTAGAAACACCCTTGAAATGAAGAAGTTATAGTAAAAGCTATCAAGACAAATATAAAGAAAAAGCAACTCTCAAGTCCAATCCCCTCGCTTTACCAACGTTAAGACCAGGATAAGGTACTTGCCCCTGGTCACACAGGTGGGAGGTTAAGAAATCCAGCATGAGACTATGGAGTTGCTGACTTCCAATCCTGCCTCTTCTGTAAAAGGATTCCAGAGGTGGCCTGGCTGATCAAGGCTTTTCCCAGCGGTCACTGTTAGACAGCCAGTAAAATACAGAACTGCCAAAGCATAGTATATGTAATGCTGATTCAATTCAAAAGTTACCTGTAAACCTCAGTTATCCCCCCCATTAAATTGTAAACACTCCAGACAGGGCAGGGAGCTGAATCCATTCTGCTCTAGTGCCACATTCTGACATTTTCTAAAAATTTTTTTCTTTTTTTTCTTTTTTCTTTTTGGTTACACCATGCAGCTTGCAGGATCTTAGTTCCCTGACCAGGGATTGAACCCGCACCCCCTGCCATGGAAGTGCGGAGTCCTAACCACTGGACCACCAGGGAATTCCACCCCCCTCCCAATTTTTTTCTTATCAACTTATCACTTCTTTACACAAAAGTCAAGTACTACTAGGGAAAAAATCTTGTTAAGTTTACGTCTTTGATAAACAGAGCATACAGCTCTAGCTGCACAGCATTCCAAACAAAACTGAGCTTTTCCATAAAGAGTCCTTGCCCTGTACTATTTCTAAAGTATTTAAAGATCTTCTGCACTTGGTATCCTTGAGATTATCTTTGATGTCATGTTTATTTGTTCTCATTTATGAGATAATTATCACTTAAAATATCACTGCAATTAAAATGTGAAAATTAGAAGATGCCTGACAAAATGCTAAGTTTGACTACTATGGTATCTTCTTTTGCCTTAAGATTATGAATGTAGCAGAATTTTCCACAACATTACATCAAGAGGAAGCACAGTTTACGGTTTGTAGCCCCAAGAGACAGGGTGAGAAAAGTTTCAAGAAACTATTTTAGTTTTACTGCTTCTGCCCAGTTAGTGTTTTCCCACAGGAGCCCCTGTGTTATTTACATGCATAGCCCTTGCCTTTCCGTGACAGCGCTGTCCGCTGAAAATCTATTAACATCAATTATGTGCAACTCTATCCCCCATCCCCGAAAGCTACCCATCCCTTCCCCTGCCCCTCCTGGCCTGTAAACATGTGGAAAACAGGGGCCATGACTTATTCCTTTTTTCTCATCCACAGCTCTCAGCAGAGAATCAAAATCAAAAACATTTGTAAAACTGAATTTTCTGAATCTTGAACAATTAGAGAAAAATATATATCCTCCAAAGGGAAATAGTAATAAAGTAGTATTTCAGAAGCACGACTCTAAATTCTATGATGGATTGGGAAGAAATATTACACACGATCTGTTCTCTCAAGGCGTGGTGGGAAGAAAGTGCAAAAAATAGAGAGAAACACAGGAAGATATAGGGAAATATATGTATTTACTTTTTTTTATTGGAGTATAGTTGCTTTACAATGTTGTGTCAGTTTCTGCTGCACAGCAAAGTGAATCAGCTATACGTATACATATATCCCCTCTTTTTTGGATTTCCTTCCCATTTAGGTCACCACAGAGGACTGAGTAGAGTTCCCTGTGCTATACAGTAAGTTCTCATTAGTTATCTATTTTATACATAGTAGTGTATATATGTCAATCCCAATGTCCCAATTCATCCCACCCCTCTCCTTTCCCCCGTGGTATCCATATGTTTGTTCTCTACGTCTGTGCCTCTATTTCTGCTTTGCAAATAAGATCATCTATACCATTTTCTAGATTCCACATATATGCTTTAATGTATGGTATTTGTTTTTCTCCTTCTGACTTACTTCACTCTGTATGACAGTCTCTAGGTCCATTCACGTCTCTGCAAATGACACAATTTCATTCCTTTTTATGGCTGAGTAATATTTACTTATTGACTAGAAGACTTTCCAGAGCTCAGAAGGAAGAGAAAACAGTGAAGACCGTAAAAGTAAGAAAAGGCTTTTAAAGAGATGTAGAATTTATATGTGGTGAAAGAAAACAAAAAGAATACTCTAAAAACACAAAAGACATAGAAATGGAAATGAACCATAGCCCATTCCTGGCACAAGAATAGTGCAATTTACAAATCAAAACTACAATGAGATATCATCTCACACCGGTCAGAATGGCCATCATCAAAAAATCTAGAAACAATAAATGCTGGAGAGGGTGTGGAGAAAAGGGAACACTCTTGCACTGTTGGTGGGAATGTAAATTGATACAGCCACTATGCAGAACAGTATGGAGGTTCCTTAAAAACCTAAAAATAGAACTACCATATAACCCAGCAATCCCACTACTGGGCATATACCCTGAGAAAACCATAATTCAAAAAGAGTCATGTACCACAATGTTCATTGCAGCTCTATTTACAATAGCCAGGACATGGAAACAACCTAAGTGTCCATCATCGGATGAATGGATAAAGAAGATGTGGCACATATATACAATGGAATATTACTCAGCCATAAAAAGAAACGAAATGGAGTTATTTGTAGTGAGGTGGATGGAGTTAGAGTCTGTCATACAGAGTGAAGTAAGTCAGAAAGAGAAAAACAAATACAGTATGCTAACACATATATATGGAACCTAAGAAGAAAAAAAAAAAGGTCATGAAGAACCTAGTGGCAAGACGGGAATAAAGACACAGACCTACTAGAGAATGGACTTGAGGATATGGAGAGGGGGAAGGGTAAGATGTGACAAAGAGAGAGAGTGGCATAGACATATATACACTACCAAACGTAAAATAGATAGCTAGTGGGAAGCAACCGCATAGCACAGGGAGATCAGCTCGGTGCTTTGTGACCACCTAGAGGTGTGGGATAGGGAGGGCGGGAGGGAGGGAGATGCAAGAGGGAAGAGATATGGGAACGTATGTATATGTATAACTGATTCACTTTGTTATAAAGCAGAAACTAACAAACCATTGTAAAGCAATTATACTCCAATAAAGATGTTGAAAAAAAAAAAGAATAGGCAATTTAGTTAGAAAGGAGGGCACATGGGGCGAAGAATACTGGCCAGGTACATAAAATCGTGAGGAGATGCACCACCCCAAGGCCAAGCACAGAACCTGGAATGGCAGAGGTTTACGAAAATGTGTCATAAAAGAGAGGATATAAAACCGTGGTCTCGGTTTTTCCCAAAGCACAGTTCTTAAAAATCCAACACGCTTTCCATATTTGCATTCAACTCAGTATTTTGTTTAGGGATGTGAGCTGGAAAACAGGGGGCAGAAATCAAGTCTTCCTGTGATATAATAATGTCTTCATTATCTTTCCTGCAAAAGCGAAACAGATGGAAAAGCGTTTTTAGGCAGGGAGTGTCTTAATTAGCTGCTTGGGGGACCAGAGGTTTCTGTGTGACTCATGTGAGTCACTTCAGATCAAGCCACCCAGAAGACATCCTGAATCCCCCAAGATGCCATCTGGAACTGTGACCGGGGAGTGTTTGCCACGGCCTTTGCCAGGAGCCAGGTCTCTTCCCAGAAGATTAACCTTCTGCTGTGTTATCCAGTCTACGAGTTCTTTGTCGACCACTAGAAGAAACCAGCCCAAAGGTGGGAGAGAACCTCAGAAACAACCTCAGCAGCCTCTCTCACTTTACGGAGCTTGGCCATGGGCTGACTCCCGTCCAGAGATCTTTACTAAACCTGAATGCTTCTTCCTTTTGAGAAAAACACAGCTCATGCTGTTATTACGTGAAGCAGAGGACCTCAGACCGGGCACCTCCCTGATGACTGTATTCACCACCTTGGGGAAATAATTTTCCCTCTGTAGACAGAGGGTGTCATCAGCTCTGAATCGCCCATTTGCAGTAATACATTCTATAGGGCAATATTTCATTATATTTAGAGAGGAAACACAAAATGCAATTATCATCTTTATGCAGAAAAAAAAATTCCATTCTGTATACCCCCTAAAACAGGTAAACCATGATGGCTAGAGTTGGGAGCAGGGAGACAGACAAGTACGTAGCTAGCTCTCAGTGAGGTAATGGTGCCCAGCACCACACTACCTGCTGAACTGACTATATTTTCTTATTTTCTATATTCTTGATGCTCTGGCATTTGGGGCTTTGATCTCGGAGAGGCTGCTCCTCCCAGGGCCAGCTGATTCCTAGGGATAGCAAATGATGCCCCTGCGAGCACACCTTCGAGACACAACCAATCAGCACGGAGCCCTCTCCCCAAACCACCTCCTTTACCAAACTCTCACACACCAACCAATATTCCCCCTGCCCCGCATCACCCCAGGACCAGGTACCTGACCACTGGGGACCATCCCTGTAGCCCAGAGACTGCCAAAATTATTCCAACTACCCAATCCTAAGCTTACGCAGCATACCTAACCTGACTCATCAATTCCTTCCTGTAAAAACCCCAATAAAGGCTCTTAGCCGCATTCTCTCTCTGTCCCTGCTGCCCCCTGACTGACCCGGTGCTTCCCCACATAGCACTGCCATGCCTCTCATCCCTCGGGATCTCTGAGTATAAACTTCCTCCTTCGTGACGATCATTTCTGTGTCTGTGTGTCTCACCACATCTGCTCAAAACACATCCCAGCTACAAATTTTAGAATATCTGCTAGCAAGGGGATGCCAAGACACGGCCCCTGCCATCGGGAGGTTAAAGGATGGCAGTGAATTATTTTAGGAAAACAGGCCAGTAGCTGTTAAGCACCATGGAGACTCAGAAAAAAAGATACTCCTGCTTTTCAAAACATACACATTTTTGGTGTCTGTGATACCAGAGAGCTTCATTAAAAGGGTATCTACTTAATTCAGAATAAAATCAAGCAAATCCCCAGGGGTCCATGAGCTGGCAGTGATAGGAGGGTACCAGCTGTGGTCACCACGTCCTCTTCATTAATTAGAGTAGAGAACATTCAGATTAGTGTGGTATGGCTAGAACACGAAATACAAGGAGACTCAGGTAAACGAGGGCTACAGAGGCAGGCAGGAGCCACATCACAGGGGGCCATAGATGTCCTCAGAGTTAATCCTACAGGTGATACAAAGTCACTGAAGACATCTGCAAAAGAGAGTGATGCACCAGACCTATGCTGGAAAGATCATTCCGGTACTGTTTGGATGGGTAAATAAAGTCCACATGACAAAATTATAATACGTGTATCAATAAAAGTGAGGCTTTTAACATTCCTAGATTTCTAAGAAAATTTGAGAGATTGTATAAAACAGTCTAAGGCAAAGGGCCAAGGAAATCTTTGTAACCAAGAATGAAACCTTGAAGGGTATAAAGAACAGATAAACTTATTTATTACTCAGGAACTTAAAGCTTTTATATGGCAACTATACTATATACAAAGTTAATAGACAAATAACAGATTTAGGGGAGAACTCTTCCAATTCAGAAGACAGAGTATGCATAGCACACAAAGATCTCCTACATACTGACAATTAGGGGATAAAAAAACACAATAGAAAAATGGGTGCAGAAAAAATTTCACAGAAGAACAACCCTGAATGGCCAATAAATATATGGGGAAAAGTCCAAACTCAGGGAAATGCACATTAAAGGAACAATGAGGTATCACTTTAAATCTAAGAGACTGACAAATCAAAAGGAGTAATTATAGCACTGCTGGCAGAAATGTACATATTCATCACTGCTGATAGAAATGAAATTAAGACAGAAGGTACTAGGTGTATTCAAAAAGTAGTCTGACTACATCTATCAAAATTAAAAGTGTATGTGCACTCTGACTCAGCAATCCTCTTACTGAAAATCTCAGCCATAGAATTAAAAGCACCTACATATTAGAAAAAAAATTTTTTGCAGCAGCATTTACAGGGGCAAAAAAATTGGAAAAATATTGAAAGCTCATCAATAGTAGAATGCTTGATAAACCATCGTGTGCCAACAACCTGTAATATTTTTCACCATCTAAAAGAACGGATAGAGGTAGGCCAGGTGAGGCACTGTTGAGTGAAAATAATAAGAAATAGAAAAATACAATCAGGTGAGAAGGCAGTTGGGTGTATGAGTGACAAGCACAGACTCAGAAGCTAGACTGCTGGGACTCAAAATCCTGGTTCAACCACCTCTTTTGGAAAGTGCAATCTTGGACAAGTGACTCAATCTCTCTGAACCTTGGTTTTCTCATCTGTAAAACGTCTCTATATTTGGTTGAGCTATGACACATGAGGCGCTCAGGACAATGCCTGGCACATGGTCAGCATGCAGGGAACAGTAGCTGTGGTTACATGGTCCCACTGTCTGAAAGCAAATATCAGAACTCTCCTACATGCCAATGTACACGAGGGTCCCCCACCTGCCTCTGCCATGTTGTTTTTCTCATGGCATCTTCTCTATTCCTAACACACTTAACCATTTATTTACTGACTGTGTCTATCTCTGCCCCGCTTTAGAATCCAAGCTCTATGAAAGACAGGGTCTTTTGCCTGTTTTGTTCATTGCTGTATTCCCAATGCCTTCAACATTTCTGGGCAGATAGTAAGGATTCAAAAAAATAACTTGTTGGGAATTCCCTGGCAGTCCAGTGGTTAGGACTCAGCGCTTTCACTGCAAGCAGTACGGGTTCAATCCCTGGTCAGGGAACTAAGATCCCACAAGCCACGTGGCTTGGCTAAAAACAAAACAAAACAAAACAAACCTTGTTAAATGAATGAATAGGTGTATCTATGTCTTGCTGGGAGACTGCTGTCCATGAGTCTGGTATTTTTGCACATTTTCTGAGCAGAGGCACTGGTTACCTCTGTTTTGTACTACATTTTCCAGGATATTCGTATAATCAGCAGCTTGGGAAGAGAGAGGTGGGGCTTCCCTTCAGAGCAAAGGGCGGGTTGGCTTAAAGTCCAGAGTAAAAAAGAGAATGTCTCCCTCCAGGGCAAAGATCAGGCAGGCTTAGCGCACATTACAAAAGAGTCAGGTTCCCTAAGCTTAGCGTTTCTCTCTTTTTTTTTTAACTAATATTTATTGGAGTATGGTTGATTCACAATGCTGTGCTCGTTTCTGCTGTACAGCAAAGTGAATCAGTTATACCTATACACATATCCACTCTTTTTTAGATTCTTTTCCCATATAGGTCATCATAGAGGACTGAGTAGAGTTCCCTGTGCTCTACAGTACCTCTCTTGTGATAAAACCAGCCACGTGTGTAGGTGTCGCCTGGCCCTCTCTGTATCACTACGTGAGAACTGAGCTGGAGGAAAGGCACCAATCCTGCCACTCTGACTTCTGCTCTTACTGTGAGTAATAAATCATCCTTCATCTCTGGCCCAGCAGTCTCTTGTTCGGTGCCAGCAACCATGAAACAGCAACAGACTAGCTTATTGGCTTGTAAGTAGGGTAAAAATCTAGACTCTTCACAATTCTTGACCCGTTTATGTTCACATATGTCTGTGCATGATGATGTGAACATGGACAAAAACATGAGACAATGAGGTCAGCAAACCTGGGGTATGGGGAGTCGGATTGGGAGGATAGGAGAAGGGAGGGGAGGAAGAGGTCATGCAGAAAACGATGAGAATACAAAGTTCTGGTCCAAGTAAAGATGGTAATGATTGCAACACTGGTCATGGTCAATCCAGCCTTGACTCAACCACCAGCCAGGAGTGGGGAGGCCTTAGGTAAATGGCTCATTCCTGAGGATGTACAAAGGAATCCATAGCCTCAGAGCCTGAAGGTGTGTCCCCACATTTTGATATGTCACGGCACACACAGTGGGAAGGAAGGACTGAGATCATTTCAGATAAATGCTTAGAATCCTGAACATCTATCTGCCCAAGTTCCATCTGGAAACCTCCAGCATGCACTGAGAGCCTGGACCAACTTCCATTACACAAAGCTTTAATCTACAAATGTGAATTCTTTGCTTGCTTTAGCTGTTTACTTCACAACACAGCCTTTATTTCTTGTGTAAGAACATCATAAAAAAGTAAAGATTCACTTAGGTGTTGGGCTTTTTTCTAAGAAGGTCTTTGAAAACTTCACACTTCGTCCTTATAGTTCTACTGGAATAATCAGGTCTCTTTTCAGAAAAAAAATCCACTTAAAGAAAGCCTTATAAAAGCCTATAAAAGAAAGCCTTACAGAAGCTACACTGTTTCATGTTCGATTTCTTCTACATGCAATTTATCAGCTTTGGAGAAGTTGCGAACATAGTTATTGCCTGGTTCAAAATACAAAGAACAGCGAGGGGAACAGATTTTTAAGAGAATATACGTGAATATACGTACCAGCCTTTGCAACAGCCTGACTTGCCTTG
The DNA here is from genome assembly GCF_009873245.2 of Balaenoptera musculus. Lineage (NCBI taxonomy): Eukaryota > Metazoa > Chordata > Mammalia > Artiodactyla > Balaenopteridae > Balaenoptera > Balaenoptera musculus. The sequence continues at coordinate 24,062,196 of NC_045786.1, read as the reverse complement.
GGACCCTGAGTGCAACCTAGAAGAAGAAAAGAGACATGAAATATGATCGTGAGGTCATTCTCATGTGAGTTACATGAGGGGGGTTAAAACCAATTCGAATTCACGCAAAGGGTTATCCATCCTGAAAAGCAGTTTGGACCTGTAACCAGGGAGCGTCCAGGCCAGGATTAGAATTCATCCCTCTCAGACCTGGCTGACTGCTGAACCCACGATGTCACACCCCCTCCTCGCCTGAGGGTTCTTACATCTGTTAGGGGAAGACAGATGAAATGGCCAGGACAGAGTTCATTAGAAAATATGTTTTCGGTTTCCATTCACTTTTGGCTTGAAAATCGGCTCTTTGCTGTTGTGTCTGTTACAACAAGTAAACCTGTCAGCTCAACGCTGATGGGTTCATTTACTCCGCTCAAAACTCCAGGAAACTCTGGAAGCAAAACTGAACTTACCTTGAACTTTCTTACTGTGTTTTTTGTGGATGATTTGTTATACCTTCCCACATGCAGAGGAGGGGCATGGGATGGTAATAACATCCTTATTTTTAAAAATCATATAATAATTAACCAGCCCCTCTGGACTAATTTAAAAGTCCTAGCTGGTTGCTGATTATTTCTCATGACACATCACTGTTTAAAGAACAGAAGTGTTAACTACCGCTGCTGTGAGTGATGAATCGGCCTTTCTGGAGGGCAGTTTGACAATGTCGATCACAGACTTGGAAAATATGCTTAGACTGTATGCATGCCTTTTTCAACAGCTTTATGAGGTATAATTTACAAACAATAAAATTCATTCATTTAAAACAATTCAATGTGTTGTAGTGTATGCACAGAGTTGTGCAATCACCACGACAATCAACTTAGAACATTTTTATTATCCTAACAGAAATGTTGCACCCCTACCCACCAGCTCCCAACCCTAGCCTTTGCCCTGGTCCCAGGCAACCACTAATCTACTTTGTCTCTATGGATTTACTCATTGGGGGCATTTCATATACATGGAATCATACCATATGTGGTCATTTATTACTGGCTTTTTTCACTTAGCATAATCTTGTAGCATTTATCAGCACTTTGTTCTTTTTTACGTCTGAATAATATTCCATTGTGTGGATACACCACATTTTGTTTATCTATTGGCCAGTTGATGGACGTTTAGGTTATTTCTACTTTTTGGCTATTATTTATAATGTGGAACTTGCATGAACATTCACATAGAGTTCTTTGTGTTGGGCATATGTTTTTAGCTTCCTCAGGCAGATACCTTCAAGTGGAATTCCTGGATCATATGATAAATATAACTTTTAAGAAATAGATAAACCAGTTTTCAAAGCAGCTGTAACATTTTACATTTCCACCAGTATGCACGTCTTCTAATTTAGAAATCGTAGTTTCAGAAAAGCATCATATGGGGGAAAAATCAATAGGAAAAAAATGAATGTACAAAAAAATTCTTTGCAACTTTTAAAACAATTGCTAATCATTGGAAATAGCCTAACATATCCTTTAAAAATGGTTTGGTTAAATATATTATGATACATTGATTAATTAGAATACAGCTATTGAAAATAATAGTATGGGCCTATATTTACTGACATCAATGTTAATTTTACTGGACTTCTGTGCTGTTCACCAAATATTTCTCCAACTCTCTGCCAGAAGGATTGCATTTCCTGGCCCCCTTGTGGGAAGACAGAGCCACGGGACTGGCTCTGGCCAGTAAGTTATGAATGTTAAGTGGCGTCTGTCACTTCTGCGCCAAGGATTTGATCGCAGGTGTGAGGTCCTCCAGAACTGCCTTTTCTCACCGGCATAGTAATTAGCAACGTTTGATATGGTCACTGCTCCATCAAGCCCAAGATCACACTTGCTGCACCGACAATCCAAGATGGACAAGTTATACAAGCAAGAAATAAACGTTTGTCATTTAAGTCACTGAGATTTGGGGGTTGTTACCCCAGCGAGGACAGCCTGGCCTGTCCTCACTTATACATTCAGACATATTTTAAGTGATTAAATCAGGTAGCAAAACGCTATATTTAACATGATCTCATTTTTATAAGTGTCTACATGTGTAGAATGTGCCCAAAATGCTAATGGCTGTTACCTCTGAGTGATTAAATTCTTTTTCTTTAAACTTTTTTGTACTACCTCAGTTTTGGACAAATTACTGTGTATCATTTCCAAATAGGAAAAAAACAATAAAGATATTTCCATTTTGTTAACTAAAAGTATAACAGAAACTGGTTTAATCACTATCCTCTCCCTGATCCCTCCTGAAAATAGATAATGCTACTGTAAATTACCATTATAAGCCATTATAGAGTCTCCTATTCTACAGAACATGGAATAGAAAGAATCAGTACAGGATTTAGGTTGACATCGGCCCTGGCTCCTTATGAGAACCAAACAATGACTAGGAGGACACTGGTTTCTATTTCTAAAATGACATGGGATGATTGGGACCGTCCAAGGAAAGCCAGAAGAAGCGTCCTGGGCAAGGTCTCCATCGGGTCTGCAGGCTCAGCTCAGGCCTCTCCCTTCCTAAAATTGTGGAATAGGCTGGGGACCACTTAAGATAGCCATGGTCAGAAGGGAAGCTCAGCCCTGCTCAGGTATTATGTTCTCTGGTTGATCTAAAGTATTTCTTTGAAGTCTCCTCCTTTGTAAAATAGGTTTTCCAAGAAAATAAACAAGCATTAAGGAGAACAAGAGAGGTTGGTTTTTCATTTTTGAGATGACTATCTGACCTCTCAGGGGATCACGATGGCTACACTTCAGTCCAAATTTAGACTCAGACTGAACCAGAATCAAAACTTCCTGGTGCCAGCTAGGATTAGAAGTGGAAATGACAGCAATGTCATCTTCATTGTTTTTAGTTAGGAATTCCTGATCCCTTTTATTGTTTGAGAGTTTTCCCATTGCCTGGTAAGAACCTGGGAGTGTGGGTTAAGGACAGGTAAGTAACCGACTTCAGCTTAATGTCAAGGGCTGCCATGAAGAGTAATCTCAGAGCATGGACCCCCAAATAACAGAATTAAGAGATGGCTCAAATAGGATGTTTTGCTCCTACTGAGCTGAGCTTACTTCTCCAGCATCAGAACAGATGTCCAGACCACAGTGTTTATTGAGAAATATGAGCCACGATCTTTGCCATCAAGGACCATACTACCTAACTTGAAAGAAATACACTCAGGAAGACTTAGTAGACGAGGTAATTTTTACAAAGGAAATGGAAAACAGAAGAGTTCACTATGTTCTCAGATGACCATGAGAGGCTTTACAATGGAGGGATGGCTAGAAGTAGTTGTGTAGGATGTTTGTTGGAGTGGAATGAAAGGGGAAGAGAAATTCAAAGAGCATCCAGTTCAATACAGGAACCATGCTGAGAAAAAGCTCATCATCTGCCTCTTTAACTCACATGGACCAAGCAGCATTCCCTACCAGGATGTGCAAGGGTGGCTGAAGACTGCCTTTGCACAAAGAATGCAGCAATAACACCATCAGAGCTGGGGGATTGGAATCTCCTCTACTCCATCATCGGGTAGTCCAACCAGAGATAAAAAACAGCAGGCACTGCTTAGTGTTCGTAATTTGGATAACAGAGATGGTATTCTCACCCCAGGATCAATCACAGTGTTGGATCAGGATTGGGAGGGAAGAGAAACACCGTGAAAGCATTCCAGAAAATCCACAGATGGGAAAGCACAGGAAAGGAGAAGAGGAGTGAACCCTAATTCCACCCAGGGTGAGGGATGTTGTGAATAGGCAGAACAAACACATTCCCATTAGGGATGGATGCTTTAATGACCCGGGTCCACTGAAAGAGGGACAGAAAGGCGGGGTTCATGCCCTCAGGCTGTACTTAGGCCAGCCTCAGCCACACACCGCCAAACGGCTGAAGACATGAGTTCCCAGCGGGCTCTGTGCCAGAAATGTATCTACCCGCTGGGCTCCATCTTCTGAGGGTATTCTGAAAACCTGAAACCAAGAGCCAGGAGCTCAGGAGTCCGCTGCCTCAGAGATCTGATACAGGACCTGACACCAAACCCAGGGCTACAGGGTGGACAGCACGGGAGATGCCACCCATCACCTGGACCGAGGACACTTAGTCTGGGAGGATCCCATCTGGGTAATTCTCTGTCATCCGCACAAAAGTTCTCTTCCTTTGGAGAAATGTTGCTACAGGTTGTCCTGCTATGAACCTCTTGCCATTTGGGGGGCCCATAACCTCAGCAATGGAAGAAGAAACTTCTTTTGGGGGCTGAAATTCCAAACAATTTTCCAGGCAGCTGGAAAAACAAAAACAAAACCCAAACCAACTAACCTTAGGCAAGTCACCTTGTTTCTTTTAACCTGTGAGAAACAAGGGAAATGGATCTGGCTTGTGGGAAGATAATCAGGAGGTTGGGACCACCCCCCAACCCCACAAAGAAAGCTCAGGTCTCCATGCTATGGCTCCATTTTCCTAAACGGACCCTCTGCTCCTTAGATACAGAAAGCTTTCAGGACCTCCAGCGGGACCTCTGACAGCACGGTGGGCACGGCTGCTTTATGTTAGCGCATACAGGACCTTGGGAGAGCGTTCGTTAGGAACACGAAGTCACATACGACTCATCGCCCAGCTCGCAGGACTCCCCCATCCTTCTCCCCACCTCCCCCCAAAGAAACCAGGTATAGCTGGTTCTGGTTCAGGAGTGAGTAAATCTCTGGAATCTCTCCCGTAATACCCTTCTTCCCCATCCAGCCTTAGGACTCCATTGCAACGATCACACCCGTGCACATAAAGGAGACAATTATCGAGTGGTCTGGAGCTCAGAGAATCTTTTCCTTGACTTTACTTTTCAAACCGTTAAAAAAACCCAAAACTGGTCTTGATTTTCTTTGTTTTCCCAAATGCAAAGGTTCTGAGTGAGAGACTATAAAACTTAAAACTGCAGAAATGCTCGATTCAGGGAATTAGAAACGTATCACCGCTGTGAGTGTGGTACCAGAAGCCTATGCTGAACACAATCTAGGAGCTTGTGCCAGGAGCTACAAATTAAAATCGTATTTAAACAAATTACATTACATTGTAAATATGAAAGTGGCGGTCTTTGGAGGAGTCACTGAGAGCCCGGCTTGGCATGCAGCGCTCCTGGGTTCTAATCTAGGCTCTGAAATATCCCTTGCAGGCATCGCTTCCCCTGGGTGGACGTCCATAGTTCTCCTGGAGCATAAGCTCGCTGAGGCCTTCCTTGCAGTGGCAGAGATTCAACCAGGCTGCACATAAACAACCCAAATAGCTAATAGGACCTGAGTGCTTACTATGTGTAAGTGCTGTGCCTGAATCAACTCATTTTATCCTCACAACAAACAGGAGCAGAAGTGGGTTTGCTATTTTTTATTTAATAGTTTATTATTGTTTAGAAGCTAATAAAAGGTAAGCGTCAGGATCCTTCACTTGCACGGTCCCTTAACAAACGGTGGTATTCGTAGTGTTTGTCAAAATGTGTCATTTGCTGTGATTTATTTATCATTCTAAATAAATGTTTATTTTAGCACTTTTAGCATTTGGCATTTTTCTTTAAGAGGGCTTTGCCCATTAGGTAAACTTGACTCCTCTCTCAAAACTTAGATCCACCCCCGTCTATGAGGTAGGAACCATTAACAACGCCATCTTGCAGGTGAGGAAACGGAGACCCAGAGAGGTTAAGTTACTTGCCCAAGTACACACAGCCAGTAAGTGGTGGGATCCAGATTTGAACCCAGGCAGTCTGGTTCCACTTGGGGTGCTCTTAACCATATACTTTATTGCTTCTTATTATGTTTACATAGAGCTCCTAGCAAACTCTCCCTGACACTCAACACTTGGTGCCTACTATTATTCTGTAAATTAAAAACTGCTTTTGTAATAATGGGAACGCAGCTCCATCCTTAAAGAAACCATATCAGTTTGAGGGACTTCCCTGGTGGTCCAGCGGTTAAGAATCTGCCTTCCAATGCACGGGACGCAGGTTCGATCCCTGGTCGGGGAACCAAGATCCCACATGCCGCTGGGCAACTAAGCCCGCGAGCCCTCATGCCACAACTAGAGAGAAGCCCGCGAGCCACAATGAAGACCCGACACAGCCAAAAATAAATAACTAAATAAATATTTTTTTTTAAAAAAAGAAACCATATCAATTTGAAAGCAGGCTGATTTTATACAAGAGCCTTGCTTTTTAATATTGATTTCCTGAAAGTTTCTTTCAAAGCTGAATTAGTCTAAGTGTGGTCCATGCATCCCCTGCATCAGGATCATCTGGGTCCCACCCAAACCTAGTGGATGGAAATTAATGGGGGTGGGGCATAGGAATCTGAATGTTTAAAGAGCCCCCAAGTGTCTTTCTGCAGGATGAAGTTTGAAAACCACTGCTGACAGTGGGTTTATTACACTACGGGTAACACTGTTTACAGATGAGGTGGAGAGGGAGGAACGGACTTGAATCTAGGATATTATTAGTAATATTTTCAATTAAAGGTATATAACAAGCTAATAGGCAAGTTGCAGCACAAGAATTGCCACACAAGCTAATAGGCAAGTTCAGGTACATTAAAATTTACATATTCATTGACATTTAAACATTGTTCACCAAATACCATATGATATCACTTATATGTGGAATTTAAAACTGGACATAAATGAACCTATCTATGAAACAGAAGAGAATCAGGGACATACAGAATAGACTGGTGGTCGCCAAGGGGGAGGGATGGTGGGAGAGGTTTGGATTGGGAGTTAGGGATTAGCAGATGCCAACTATTATATACAGAAAGGATAAACAACAAGGTCCTACTGTATAGCACAGGGAAGTATATTCAATATCCTGTGATAAACCATAATGGAAAAGAATATGAAAAAGAATGTAAATATATATATGTATAACTGAATCACTTTGCTATACAGCAGAAATTAACACATTGTAATTCAACTATACTTCAATAAAAAATAAATTTTAAAAATTGTTCACATATAATTTTGAAGACCATAATTATTGAGACCAGAGCACTAACTGCATTGCCAGGCACCATTCTAAGTTCTAAGTATATTAACTATTTTAATCTTCAAAATCCTTTTAATTAAGTAATCTCATCATCCCCATTCTCAAGATGGGTAAATAGGGGCTCATAGATGTTAATTAACTCCCCAGTAAGTGCAGAGCCAGGATTCAAACCCAGGAAGTCTGATTCTGGAGCCTGTGCTCTCAAATCCTACATCTTATACACACACACAAATTTTTTTAATACAGTAGGGATAAAAAGGTAAAATCGCAAATTTTCACAGAACTTTATATTTGGAGTCTTTTCTGATTTAGTCATTTTCCAGATGAATGAATAGTGTCGTGAGTTGACGACTGCATGAAGTCACTAAAATGGGCTAAACCTGTGTTCTTCTATTCAGGGAAGTTCAGTGTTAAGCCTACTTGGACTTGCAGATGTCAGAGCTTTAGTCCCTCCTCCTAGTTCACAAACAGAATCTTTGTTTCAGTGCTTCCCACATTCTTCTCCCTCCGCCCCCTAAAAAAAGTTTTAGGATCTTTACCCTAAATTCCTACCCTCGGCATTTCAGCTGCCCAAGCCTAACAGCAGCCACCAACATTAAGTGCTGACACCGTTCCCAGCACCTTAGGTGTATTAACTACCCAATCCTCATCACCCTATTCTCTCCCACTTTTCACAGAATTGGAGATTGAAGCACCCAGGACCTTGCTCAGCGTCACAGAGCTGGTAAGTGCCAGAATCAGGAATCGAGCCCAGGCACCAAGTCTATGCCCTTAACCACTGACCAAAACAGTTACCATTTCTTGAGCACCCACTGTATACCAGGTCCTTTACATAAACTAGCAGCTGGATCCCTAGTATGCTCAAGAGGAGGTGTGTTCCGTGCTGTGATGGACAGTAAAGGAAGGCTCAGAGAAGGTAAGCAGCTTGTCCAGGCCACACAGCTGTAAAGGGCAAAGGAGAGACTAGCCTTTCGCTCTGGATCCCAAGCCTGCATGTTTCTCCTCCACCGCACAGCCTCCTGGAATTTTTATGGGTTATTTTTCCTGATAGTCCTACAAGAGAATGACCATTTCTTCCATTTCACAGATAAGCACATCCTTGAGGGAGCGTCAACATGAAAGTAACTACGGGATGTTTAGGTAGATTCTGTTTTCCAGATCTGCTCTTCAAACCAAGGTGCTGGGAAAGGGGACAGAAAGTATACTTGCTTATCTCTTCTTCCCATCCTGTGAAAGCATGCTATCAGCTAAACAACTTAAATACGTGTGTGTAAACAGCACCAGGAGCCTTTAATCAGGACAGAGCCATTTCTCCCTATAAGGTCTGCGCTTTGAAAACTGTTCCAACGTGTTTTATACTCGTCAAAGAGCTTTCCTATCCATGGGGCATTGTACTGAGATTTCATATTTGCAGGTTTCATTCACCTGTGAGGTTAAGCCATTTTAAAAACCCTGGCACATACACAGAGCATTAACCAGGGTAACTGAGACCCTTTGGTTCTTGATCCTCTGCCCATCATCTGGCCACCTTTAAACTGCTAAAGCATTGATAAGAACCTGAGGGAAAGTCGTGTTCTCCCTGTTTTCAGATGGGAAAAGCAGAGGCTTCCAGGAGTTTGGAACTTTTCCTAGATGTGCTTTCTCTCTGGAACAACTAGGAACCGACAGCAACAACACACTACCCCACACACGAGTCTTAAAGAATCCTGTAGTTAACCTGGGGCTCTGGCTCAGAAATGAACAACAAAAAACTAGCAGAAACCCGGGCAGGTAACAGGAGCCAAGGAGATTTGGTTCTGCAGGATTTTGAAGTGGCAGACACAATTCTGCAAGAAACTTCGCCAGCCAGACGCTCTCCTCGAGGGACCAGTAGATGGGGAAGTTCCCGAGCAGAAGGCTGGGGACAGAGAGGAGGCGGAGGGACGATGTGACAGGAGATGGGGGTGAACCCTCCCTTCCTCGCGTCCAGGAGCCTGTCCGGCAGCCACGCGCCCGAAGGAGGCGGTGGGAAAGGGCGGCAGCCCGCGTCCCGGGCCCGCCCTGCGGCCCCCCGAACTCCACTTACTTGCTCCGAAGTGTCCCCCCAGCTCTGCGCCTCTTCCAGCGACCCCGCGCAGAACGGCAGGGCCAAGCACAGCCCGAGCAGCGGGAGCATGGTGGGGCCGCGGCGGTGGCACCGGGACGCGGCGGGACGCGGCGGGACGCGCGGGGTACAGCTCTGGGTAACAGCGCTGGGCTCGCGGCTGCGAACGCGCGCGGCCCCGCCCCCGCGCCCTCTTGCGCCACCCCCGCGCCCCACAGGCCCCGCCCCTGCACGCCCCGCCCGGGCCCCTCACCACCACAGACCCCGCCCCACCGCGCACCTCCCGCCCGCGCCCCGCGCACCCCGCCCCGGCCCCGCCCCTGCGCCCTTCGGTCCCGCCCCCTCGCCCCTCCGGCCCTGAACTCCCGCGAGCCCCCCGCTTCCGGCCCAGCACTCCCGCGAGCCCCGCCCCCGTCCTGCCCCGCGCCTCTGCACCCACGCCGGGTACCCCCCGCGCCGCCCAGAGCGCACAGCTCGCACCCCCTCCCTTGTCCTCTTCCCCACCACCCATAAGCCCCGCCCCTTCCTCGGCTTCTTTGCCTCCCTTCTCCATCCAGCCTGTGGCACCACCTCCAGGCCCCCAACCCTCTCTTCCTCTCCCGCTTCTTCATGGACTCGCTTCATTCCTGTCGCAGGAGAACACGGTAAGGGCCAGCCTGACCCTCGGTACACAGCCCACCCCTTCACCTGCTATATATACCCCGCATATATACCACCCTCCCACTGCTAATATATACCACCCCCTCACCTACTGTATGTACCACCACCATTCCTCCACCTGCCAGCCTAAAGGCAACAAGAGACCTTCTGCCTTCTTCCGAGAGAACAGCGCATTCCCCTTGGCATCCAACTCTGACGCTCACAGGCCCAATGAAGGGGTGCTAATTTGTAGTCTAATGCAGAATGGCATTAGCAATGTGGTCCCGTTTTATGTGGCTCTGGCATAAGGGAACAGAAAAGAGGAAGCTAGGATTGGCACCATGTCGTAGTATTTCTGAGTTTTTGGTTGTTAATCATGAAAGTGAATGTCATTGTTATCACAGTTACAAACTATCGGTGATGTTTCTGTCCTGTCATAGATAGAATAATTATCTGGCAACCACTCACCCACTGGCCTTTTAGAGTCTGGGCTCCATCTTTGTACCTGGTAGACACACAATGAGCTGGAGCTGTTTGTTTCCTCTTCCAAAAGACAAACACCTCAAAGACAGTTTTTATGTCTCTGTAAAAATTGCATCTAAGTCAATACACTGAGAAGTAGAAGTTGGCATCAATCTCAGTGGCCAAGAACAGGGAAATGGTTAACTCAAATGATGGAACGTCCATCCTGTGGAATATTATGCAGCTATTAAAAATCACGAGGTCTATGGAAACAGGGAAAATGTTTACAGCATAATCTAAAGGAAAAAGATCACATGCCGTATCGAGAGTATGAGTGTAATTAGGTAAAAATACATATGCATGGACATCAGAAGCAGGGAAAAATGAAAACAGTGGGTGTGTTAGCTTATGGTGATATCTTTTTAAAATATTTTATTTACTCTTGTTGAAATGCTGATTGTTTAAACAAAGACATTAAGAGAGGGGGAAATGTTGCTATGGTAAAATAAATGAAAGGAAAATCATCGTCATTAGCAGTTGAACATATAATAGCCTAACCACTGACTAATTTTTTAAAATGCCACCAACATGAAGTGACAGTAGCTGGTCCAGCGGGGTTTCTGCAACAAAAACACTGGTAAAGGAGAAGGAAGTCAAAGGATTTTTATTTTTAGTTCTTTACTAACCGTGAGTTACAGATGTATCCCAGGCGCACTTAGAAACTTTGCAGCATACAAAGCCTGCCTACCCACCTCCTCATTTTAAAACTAAGGAGGAGAGCCCCAAATCTGGAATCAAGGTTTACCTATTCCCCCCACCACCTCCTCGCCGCCAAAGGGAAATACCTACTGGTGAAATGAAAGTTGAATTTGGACAAAGCTGGGTTATTTGAAAGGAAACAATAACAGCTACTGTTATTTCCATCAATCCTCCAACAGGACTGGGACCCGGTCTTGGTCTTTCTACCATCCCTCTCCTACTGGACTCTATTTTTGACCTTACATCTGCTCTTTGTCCCAATTTGTCCCAGCTGGTTTCAGCAGAGGTCAAACAGTCAAGAGAAGAGTTTTATTTTCTTCATCTGGTAGGACTCTCCAATTCTACTGTAGGCTGTGGTGCTAGTGCGTTGTTACATTGTTTTGTGGCCCCTTTGACCAAATGGATCCCACCTTCCCTGAGGGCAAGCATCTTCCACAACTTGTAACACTGTGCTGAGGGTATAGTTAGCATTGAAGAAGCATTCCATGAATGGAATTAGGAGACTGGAGGCCTGGGGGTGCCCCCCACCCCTGCCGCCGAGCTGGCTGTGCTGGGGCAGAGGAGGCCTGGGCTGTATTCACTTTCTAGCTATGTGACTTGAGAGAGTTTCTAAACTTCCCAGTATTTGCAGACTGTAGTAGCCTGGGCTTCTGTGTGATGTCAGAGCATCTGCATGACCAGATAGGGATGGTCTTTAAAAACTAGGTAGTGTGATACAAATAAAACCCAGTGAGACTTCCCTGGCGGTCCAGTGTTTAAGACTTTACCTTCCAATGCAGGGGGTGCAGGTTAGATCCCTGGTCGGGGAGCTAAGATCCCACATGCCTCGCTGCCAAAAAAACCCACAAAGAAACCAAATAACCCTGTGAAAGGTTTGCAAAACTCTTGATAAGCATAGATAATTATTTATATTGACCTTATAAATGTGGATGAAAAAAAATTTAACTGTCCTCCCCCAGAAGGGGCTGAGGTATCCCCACGCCTGTGTCCTTTGATGCCAGGAGTTGCTGACTTTGCGGTTTGAGACCACAAAGCTTCTAAAACCTCAAAGCCAAAACCCTATCCTGACTTTTCCAAGGAGACACGTCAGGGGCTTACCAGGCCCACACTCCAGTTAGGCACAAATCTCCAGCCAGGACCCAGGTGCTCATTGACAGAATCTGGGTCTAGGACTCAGCAGCAAGGGCTTCGTAGTGCAAGAACGAAGAGGAGCTGCCGGTCAGAGAGGCCCCCGTGCCGGCTCTTGCCAGGAAATGGCTCCCCTGTGTAACTGAAGAATGGGCCAGGGATTCCAAAATTTTAGAATCAGACTCATTAGGGTTAGGGGCTTTCCCCTGGTCCCCCACTTGAGACCACCAATTGATGGGCCCAGCTGGCATAGCCAGGGCAGAGACTGAAGAGAGAAGGCAGGCTGTCCATTTGGTTTCTTTTCTTCTCCCTTGAACTTACCCCCAATGGTCACCCCTTGGTCCCTCTATCCAGCTGCTCTGAGATTCAAGCCCTTCCTCCGGCCCCCACCCTCAGTCCCTCCCTGGCCTGTGCTCCTTTCTGAGTGTTTGCAAGGCCATTGTTCTATTCTGGGCCAACTCTTTCTCACCTCCTTGGTCTCACCTTTTTATCTACTTACATGGCCTTGTGTTTCTCCTGGACCCCTGACAACTTTGCATAATCCTGACAGTTTCTTACAACTTGCCTTTTTTTTTTTTAATCAAAAAGACTGGGGAGGAAACGGATTCCTTTTGGCTTTGGCTCCACGGTTTCTCAGGAGCCCTTGATATCTTGGGAGTCTAGTTATACCCACTGTTCACCTAGTTTACAGACAGTGAGTTTTACCCAGACAGAAGATTTGTGAAACTGGAAGCAGAGAATACAGTTTTCCAATTTCTTCTGATTGATGATTTGCTGAATTTATCAACTATTCACAAAGTGTAACACATCATATTTTATTTTAATTATCTGCTTACAGATTTGAGACCCTAATTAGACTTGATTTGCTCATGGGCAAGGATTGTCTCATGCTCATTTTTATATTCCCAGTCTGCCTGGAATAGAGTCGACATGCAGTGTGTTTGATGGATGGTTGAAAGAATGTGTTTCTGTCTTTATGATGCCCTGTGCTAGCTGTGTTATAACAGGGGTTTTAGACACGGTCCACAACCTGGAAGAATTTACCATTTAGATATGAAGGTGGAACTAACAGACAGCATAATTTGAGCTCAGTGGTGAGATGCTAAGTGGAGAGGAGGGTGAGATTGTGATTGTGGTCTAGAATAATTAGAAAAGTCTTTGGGGAGGAAGTGGAAATTATTCTTTGCATGAATCAGATTTGATTCCAGGTGGAGAAGACAGGGCATTAAGGAGACAGGGGAAGGAGAAGGTGCAAGAGTGGAAAAGGCTTTGACATCGGGGAAAAGAACACAGAATGCTGGGGGAAAGGTCCAAGTTTGGGGAGTTACCTGTAGAATGTTCCTGAGCTAACAGGTGGGAAAGGAGATCGCAGTAGTCCCCAAGGGCAAACCTGCAGACCAGTGCAGGCTCGTGACAATGTTTTGTCCAGCCCCTTGCAAAAGGAGATAAGTAAATGGAGGCATTATGGTATATTTTTTTCATCAAGCTAATTTTTTTTAAAGAACTGTCCTTGACTTCAAGGTTTTTGTCACCCTTATTAGTGATAGTGTCTCACTGGGGGTCCTTGGGGTGGGAGGGTGAGAAGAGTATGTCCCTGGGGGTGGTGCGGTGGAGGAGGTGGTGAACCAGAGCCTCAGGAAGGCGTTGGGGGGAAAACATGCCATTTGGGAAATCTCCCAGATGATTCTGAAATCCCGCCCACACCCTCCACAAACGGTACCGTATACCTAGGTGTTATAAAAATTATTACTGTTGCAGTGACCCATGCTTGCTGCCATTATTAATACTATAAAGTGAGTAGTTAAATGTGTATTTTTTTGCTTTTTCGAATAAACCTTTCATGTTAATGAAACTTTAAAAAATACATTTTTACTTGATAAACATGTGGTCTAACCTTCTCATGTAAGGAAAAAGTACAATTGCAAATCAAATAAACTTGACATTTCAGTACAGCCACGTGAAAGTGAGCAACCAGTTGTAAATCAAGCAAGTTGTTCTTAGTAAACCATTAAAGTTAAATTACATGGCTCATCGCCACACGCTGTATTGATAGGTTATGTTGTTTAGGAATCTGACAGAGACGTTTACACAGCCTCCAAAGCTCTCAGTGTAAATTAGGCTCAATAAACATTTCATGTGATGCATTATGCATTTGAAAGAGCACACATACTTTTTAAAAAATTCATTTTATTGAAGTATAGTTGATTTACAATGTGTTAATTTCTACTGTACAGCAAAGTGAGTCAGTTATACATATATATACATTCTTTTTCATATTCTTTTCCATTATGGTTTATCACAGGATATTGAATATAGTTCCCTGTGCTATACAGTAGGACCTCGTTGTTTATCCATTCTGTATGTGATAGTTTGCATCTGCTAATCCCAAACTCCCAATCCACCCCTCCCCCACCCACCCCCTCCTTGGCAACGACAAGTCTTGAGAAGAACACACATGCTTTTTAAGGACACCCATGCTGTGGACTCCCCACCTAGGATTCATCTGGGCTAAGTGACTGTGACGCCAGTCTATAGTAACATATATGTAGAACTCTCTCTAGATTTACGTGGTAGGCCCACTAATGAAAAGCCAAAGAAACGTAACCCTCTGGCAGCAATCTCTACCAGATCTGGACATCCATCTACTCTTTGACCCATCAGTCCCACTTTGGGGGATTTATCATACAAATAAACCTGCTCACATATAAAATGGTGTAGGTACAAGGTTATTCATCACAGCATTGTTTGTAATGCCCAGAAATTGGAAAGAATCCAAACGTTCATTAACAGGAGTCTGGTTAAATATAACATGATAGCATGAAGCTGGAAGAAAGGATGAGGCAGCTTTCTCCGTGTTGCTATAGAAAGATACCCAATATATTATAAAATTAAGAAAAAAGAGCAAGTGTAGCGTGTGCCGTCTTTAGTGTTAGAAAGGAAGAAGATAAGAAAGCATATTCATAATCCCTTGTATTTGCACAGAGAAATTCTAGGAAACATAAACATAGAAGAAGCGTGTTTGGGGAAGGCAGAATGGTGAGAGGGTGGGAACAGGTCAGAATCCAGGAGAGGAAGGGAGGAATTTTGTTTTTACACATAATATTCGATTTTTTTACTTTTGAACACTGTGAACATATTACCTGTTCGGGCTTAATTAATCAATTAATTTAAAATTGTAGCTGCAACAAAACAACAATAATAATGGAAAAGCTGACTCCTGAGGGTTCTCTCACATCAGACTTGATCTCACTTGGGCTTGTTGGGTTAATGCTAGCCTCAGTAGCACACATGGGAGGGACCTGTACGCCCCAAAACACAGACACACACACACACACACACACACACACACACACACACACACACCATACTCAATGACTTCTGGTTTCCTATACACTCTCTTGTTCTGTCTTTCTTCCTTGCTTTGCATGGATTCATCTCTTTGCTGGAATGCATTCCACTGACTCATCAGGTTGGTGAGTGCTGTTTACGCCTCTAGTAGAGACCTCATCTCTTTGTTTACACGTCTTTCTTACTAAACCAAGACCCAGTGGAGGGCAGGCTCTGTGTTCTGTTCATCTTCGTATGCTTCGTCAGCCCCCAGCATGTCCTCCAAGCTTGAGAAATATTTCTTGACTCAGTAAGGAAGACTCAGAATGGCCTACTCTGCACGGTGTGCCTTTCATTGGGAATTTCTACCACACCAGCCTGAATGGCCATAAGACCTTAGACAAAGTGTTTACCTCTCTGGGGGTGAATATTTTCCAAGAAAGAGCAGAATATTGACTTTCAATGGCTGAAAATGCTTTTAGCCCACAATTATCTCTCTTTATTACTTATTCATCTTTGTGAGAGTTATAATTAAAAGAGCAGGGGAAAGACAACAGAATTTGACCCTCAATATAACATTCTATCCGATGTTTAATCTTCTCTGAGAGGATTAGATCCTGATAGGCTTGAGTTCTCATGGTGAGAGAAGCGAGTTCTAATCTGTCACTTTCCCCACTCCTACCTCTATTTTTCTATGCTGGAGACCCTTGCCCCTTCAAGGATCCCCCCAAAAAATCTGCTCTCAGAAATTGCTATCATCTTTCTGCAAACATACAGACTAAGGTATCACCTTCCCTTGAAAAATTTTAAGGATTATATATAGTAATATATTTTTATTATTCCTGAGGTCATCAGAAGGCACAACTAGCATGAATTTGGCCTTATTTCCTGAAATGCACACACACGCAAAAAATCAAAGCCAGTTCCTCACTTTTCAGCATTAGCTGTGGATGGCTGTCTTTACTTTTCTGCATCTGTGTTAAAGAGTAATTCAAAGCCAGGCAAATCATTCTGAAGAAATATTTGTTCGTTGAGCAATGGTTTGTAGAAGTGCTCACTAAACACCGAACAAGCTCAGTGCAAAGTTAGGAATTAATCTTATCCTTTGGAAGGATGCCTAGGGCCCCGAGAGGTGTCCTGGTTTTCTGGGATTTAACCGGGGACCACAGAAGACTTGAAATAGCACAGAGACTTTGCTGATGCTACAACAGGGATGGAGGATCAGTTCAACCTGCCTCAGTGCCCAACGTGAATGCCCCACCAGGCTTTTTCTTTCTCTCTGAGGCACTGAAGATGGAGAAGCCAGCAAAACTT
Organism: Balaenoptera musculus; assembly: GCF_009873245.2. Taxonomy (NCBI): domain Eukaryota; kingdom Metazoa; phylum Chordata; class Mammalia; order Artiodactyla; family Balaenopteridae; genus Balaenoptera; species Balaenoptera musculus. The sequence goes on along the minus strand of NC_045786.1, from coordinate 24,045,463 downwards.
GGAGTTCATCCACAGCGTGAGTTTTCTCCCTGATGACCTGCTGGATCCTTTCCAGACAGATGTTGGGAGATGTCCAGAGAACTTCACTGAAAGCCACAGGTATGTCTTTGGAAGGGTTTTGACTAAAGCAAAACAGTGTTGGGTTTGTGGTTGATGCCAAGAGATAGATCGCACTCTCTGAAATCAAGACTTAACAACAGAGCTGTCATCGAGTTTTTTCTCTGGTAGTCACAGGCTTGCTGCCTGGCTGGTGAAGGAGAAATTCTCTTGTCTCTGGAACACATGCAGCAGGTTTGAATCTCACGGGTGCAGACTCGCTGAACCAAAATATGTAATCCTTTTTCCCCTGTATCTCAAGGTTTTCTCCATACTGAGTTCCCATCCTCCTGTGTAGAATGAACTTTACACTTGCCTATTCATGATAAACCATCCATATGCATCTTTTAAAAATCAAATTACTGTTTTCTTAGTCAATTTAGTGTTCTTTGCCTTCCTTCCTCTCCGTTGGATGGGTCCTAAGTTCCATCAAGTCATTAGGGAATGGATTGGGGGTATAAGGAAGGGTCCACTGGTCCTCAGTCATCACCTGTGTTATAGACTGAATGTCTGTGTCCACCTAAAATTCGTATGTTGGAGCCCTAACCCCCAATGTGATGGTATTTGGAGGTGGGGCCTTTGGGAGGTGATTAGGGTGAGATGAGGTCATAAGGGTGGGGTCTCCTCCTTCTAAGAAGAGGAGGAGACACCAGAGCTCTCTCTCTCTCCACTCTATGAGGACACAGTGAGAAGGTGGCCGTCTTCAAGCCAGAAAGAGAGCTCTCACCAGGAACCAAATCCACCGGCACCTTGATCTTGGACTTCCAGCCTTCAGAACTTGAGAAATAAATGTCTGTTGTTTAAGCCCCCAGTCTGTGGAACTTTGTTACAGCAGCCTGAGCTGACTAATACACCCATTAATGTTGGCACGTGCATCATCCCATCTGGTTGCCAGGGTCTAGGGATGCAGGGAAGGGCTGAGCGATGGAGGGATTGGGTGTAACTATAAAGGAGTAACAATTCAAGGGACATCTTTGTGGTGATGAAACTGTCCTGTATCGACTGTGGTGGTCGTTACACACGTCTACATGCGTGATATAATTGTAAAGAACTAACCCCCCTTCACACACACACACACACACACACACACACACACACACACACACGCAAGTGCATATAAAACTGGTGAAATCTAAGTCTGTGGATCGGACCAATGACAATTTCCCTGATTTTGATCTTGTGCTATAATTATGTGAGATGTTACCAACAGGGAAGTCGAGTTAAGGGTATGTGGGACTCCACTCCCAGGGTACCCGCCTTAGGATACTGGCATATAGAAAGTATTCAGTAAATGTGCCTTGCTCGACTGGCTGATTAGTTTACAGGAAGTAATTATCCATATCTTCTGTTTTCTAAGTGCAGCTCCTGAATAAGACTTAGAAGTGAATCTCTCTTGGGTATTCATGAGTTTCATGTGTTGTATGTCAGGATCAGTATTTTTTCTTTTTTTTTAAGGACACCAACTGTACTTGAACATTTGTTACTTTTTTTAAAAAATTAATTAATTTATTTATTTATTTTTGGCTGTGTTGGGCCTTCGTTTCTGTGCGAGGGCTTTCTCTAGTTGCGGCGAGCGGGGGCCACTCTTCATCGCGGCACGCGGGCCTTTCACTGTCATGACCTCTCTTGTTGCGGGGCACAGGCTCCAGACGCGCAGGCTCAGTAGTTGTGGCTCACGGGCCTAGTTGCTCTGTGGCATGTGGGATCTTCCCAGACCAGGGCTCGAACCCGTGTCCCCTGCATTGGCAGGCAGATTCTCAACCACTGCGCCACCAGGGAAGCCCAGGATCAATAATTTTAATACATGACGATGCCAGCGTTTTTGGAGGGAACACTGCATGGTTGACTGGTGATATTAGGCGTGTGCTTATGCAGTGCCACTACAGTAGAGCTCCTATGATTATTCTAGAATGACACGGGAGTTCGTTTCCACCCACTGCCTGGTCAATGCTTTACTGTTTTTGGTCCCTATTTTGCCCAAGGGCCTTTGGATCACCTCAAAATAGGTGAGCACCTTGCGCCATCTAGTGGAGACACATATGAAAACATTTCCGGTTATTTACTGGCTGAGATTTGCAGATCCACACCTTCCAAAAGCCACTTTGGTTAGACTTAGGAATCGCGGTAAAAACAGAAACTTCGAATAAAACTAAAATCTTTTCCCCAGTAAGCAGGAGCTCTAAAATCATTCTTCCAGACTCTGCCAGACTGTTCTTCCTGATTTCGCACAGCAGCTTTCTACTGAAAACACCCCCTATGTGTCCTAGAAGAGACCACTTTGCTGATCATTTGACCCCAAAGATTTCTTTCCTTCACAGTGTGGTGAAGGGGCTCCTGGCAAAGTCAGCAGTGCTGCTGGGTGCCCAAGGGCGGGCTGCAGGGTGTGGTGGGAAGTGCCAATTCCTGATTCCTGGTCACCCCTTGTCAGCTACTCACCTTTGCTGATTGAATGTGCTGTTCCATGCTTGATGGGAAGTTCAAGGGCCTCCCCAAATTTCTGCAAATTCTGGGCCTTATTCTTAGGTTAGTATCTACTTTTTATCCTGCTGAACCCCCAGTCTCAGTTCTAGCTTTCCTCTGCTGGTAGGCATTATTCTGTACCAAAACCCAGCTTCCTTCTACTTCCAGGCATAAGGAAAGACTACAGTTCCCTGCCCCACTGAAATTAAGCCTAGCCATGTGCCTTCCTCTGGCCAGTGCACTATGGATGGAAATGACGTGTGTCACTTCCAGATAGAAACATCTGAACAATGTACTCCTCCTCACTTTTTCATTCTCCCTACCATTCCTCTTTCAGCAGGTTGTCTGAGTGAGGCAACAGGGAGCAGAGCCCTCTGCCCACCTGCAGTGGACAGGTAGTGAGTGTATCCATGAAGCACGCAAGATTTTGTTGCTTTAAGCTACGGAGATTTGGGGCTTGTTTGTTACCAAAACATAGCCTAGCCTATACTGACTAATACACTCCCCAAAGCAATTCTCTCTCTTCTTCTCGCTCTCTTTCTCTCTCTCTCTCCTTCTCTTCTGTACTGATCTATTCATGGAATATGTCTCCCTCTCTTTTTTAAAATTCACCAAAATGCCACTTATTAAAACCTTCCATGAGTATAGGGAACTTTTAAAAATAAAACATTATATATTCTTGTTATTAAGGATTCTGTGTCCACTCTGTGGTGACCTAAATGGGAAGGAAATCCAAAAAAGAGGGGAGATATGTATACATATAGCTGATTTATTTTGCTGTACAGTAGAAACTAACACAACATTGTAAAGCAACTATACTCCAGTAAAAATTAATTTTAAAAAGGGAATCAGGAAAAATTTTTTTAAAAAGATTCTGTGTCCACACTCCCATCACTAGAACCATCCTTCCGCCTTTTTCTCTTCTCCCCTCAACTCGTGCTGCACACACAGCACTTCAGCAATTCCTGTGTCTGTCTCCTTCTAAACCAATGGTTCTCAACTCTGGCAGATCCAGTATTCTGTCCTTTATAATAAACATTTTTAACACTCCCTTTACTATCTTGAGACAAAATTCATAGCTAATATAGCTTACCTACACACATGATTTTTAAAATTCAATATAAACTCTTCCCTGTAATAGAAGGGAGAAATAATCCATAATAAAATATGATTTTCAGTAAGTTCATGCTCAGAACCAACCACAGGAGAAGATGTGAGGAAGGAGTCAGATGCTTGCACGCATATTGGTCACTGTGACCTTCACACTACGGAGTCAGGCTGATAAAGATACAGATTCCATAAGCACCATTGTCATCGATGATGCTGTTTTCCAAAATGGTGCAAACTTCTTGGTTCAAAGTACAATCATTCATTAATTTGCACAGTAGTTGCATTCCCACAAATTCAATTACATTAAAACATTTTTAAACTATCGCATGAAATAGAATTAGGTTGGAAGACCAAATAATTTTAAACATGCTTTTCACTTACACAAATGTCTGGTGGGGCATTCAAATGCCATGTGGCCCTCACTGTCCTATGCAAAGCAGGACACTTGTTATTCTTGACCTCACCCACCAATTGCTAGCAGCACCTTCCAATCATTAAGACAACCAAAAAGTGCCCCCACAAACTCCCAAAGTAGCCCCTGGTGGAGGCCCACTTCATGGTTCTAAAACATTCCAAAGCGGGCCCCATTTTTTACCATAAAGCAAGCTATTGTGTACATGTGTATGTGTGTACATATTTATTTTTATTTTCATATTTACACACACACAGAGGTGGTCCTCACTTTGCAACGTGAGGCCATAAACATGACCCTAGATGCTGATACTGTGCAAACCAATCAATAATAAATGGGAAAAATGATGATTATTCCTTGACCTTTAAAATTTTTTTGTCAAAACATTAAAAACTCTCTTACTGTTGGTTACAAATGCATAGGAAAATTTTAAAAGAGTAAAACTAGTATTTATTGAATACACCATAAGTTCAGGCATCAAAAACATTGAGAAAGTGTTTCACTTTTTGGTAAAAACTTACCAATAGTAGTTGAACAGTGCTGGCTTTCTTTTTCCCGCTGTGTAACTTCTGACATTAAGTGAACATCTTCTCTATGCCTCGGGGAATTGCCCTACCTCTTTCTAAGTTTGGGTTCGCTTCCAAAATTTCTTCCTTTTTTTTTTTTTTTTTTTTTTTTATATATTTTTTTTATTTATTTATTTTTTTTTATTCACACACACACACACTGTATTTTATTTTTACAAGACATAAATAGACTGACACCAAGCATTGTACATGGATGACCACAACAAAAGCAACAATGATTGCAATTACCAAACATGAAACACACTCATACTATGTCATAATATTGACATTCAGTCCAGTAATCCTCCACTGTAACAGCTCCTTTACTTTGCAGTGAAAATTGATTTGTATATTCTTTGCCTCTGAGTCCTTGTGGGATTTTTTTTTTTTTTTTTTAAATTCAGACAGAAAGTCACAAAAATTATACTCATCCTCATCAGTTCACTCAGTCCCATGTAATTAATTTTTTTTTTCATCTTGATCTTTTGTTGGCACTTTTATGAGTTCATCAGTTTTTCATTAGAGTTCTGAAAATGCTTATTCATTCAGTTCAGCAGTACAGTCAGTTACCAGAAACCTGTACTTGTCAGAGTCTTTTCCATGAATTTCTTGAAGATGAAACCCTTTTATAGGAACATATTTGCAAAATCATCAGAGTACACCCAGAACTGTCTGTAAATGACAAAAGACTTAAAAATGACCACGGTTAAAGATTTGATGAAAGTTCATAATAATGCAGTTGACAAGAAAATTAGTTATTTCTGAGATATACATTTTAAAGTAATAACTAGGATTATTACTTATAACATTATACCAGAACATATAAGATTTTTAGAAATTTCATGTAATGTCTGAAACATTTATATTAACATATTTCCATACATATTTCCATACAAATACAAATACAAGATTTTTAGAAATTTCATGTAATGTCTGAAACATTTATATTAACATATTTCCATACAAATACAAATATAAGATTTTTAGAAATTTCATGTAATGTCTGAAACATTTATATTAACATATTTCCATACAAATAACCCAATGAAAGTTTAGTATTAGTTGTTTTGTTTGTTTTTTTATACTGCAGGTTCTTATTAGGCATCAGTTTTATACACATCAGTGTATACATGTCAATCCCAATTGCCCAATTCAGCACACCACCATCCCCACCTCACCGCAGTTTTCCCCCCTTGGTGTCCATATGACCATTCTCTACATTTGTGTCTCAACTTCTGCCCTGCAAACTGGCTCATCTGTACCATTTTTCTAGGTTCCGCATACATGCATTAATATACGATATTTGTTTTTCTCTTTCTGACTTACTTCACTCTGTATGACAGTCTCTAGATCCATCCATGTCTCAACAAATGACTCAATTTCGTTCCTTTTTATGGCTGAGTAATATTCCATTGTATATATGTACCACAACTTCTTTATCCATTCGTCTGTTGATGGGCATTTAGGTTGCTTCCATGACCTGGCTATTGTAAATAGTGCTGCAATGAACATTCGGGTGCATGTGTCTTTTTGAATTACGGTTTTCTCTGGGTATATGCCCAGTAGTGGGATTGCTGGGTCATATGGTAATTCTATTTTTAGTTTTTTAAGGAACCTCCATACTGTTCTCCATAGTGGCTGTATCAATTTACATTCCCACCAACAGTGCAAGAGGGTTCCCTTTTCTCCACACCCTCTCCAACATTTGTTGTTTGTAGATTTTCTGATGATGCCCATTCTAACAGGAGTGAGGTGATACCTCATTGTAGTTTTGATTTGCATTTCTCTAATAATTAGTGATGTTGAGCATCTTTTCATGTGCTTCGTGGCCATCTGTATGTCTTCTTTGGAGAAATGTCTATTTAGGTCTTCTGCCCATTTTTGGATTGGGGTGTTTGTTTCTTTGATATTGAGCTGAATGAGCTGTTTATATATTTTGGAGATTAATCCTTTGTCCGTTGATTCATTTGCAAATATTTTCTCCCATTCTGAGGGTTGTCTTTTCGTCTTGTTTATGGTTTCCTTTGCTGTGCAAAAGCTTTGAAGTTTCATTAGGTCCCATTTGTTTATTTTTGTTTTTATTTCCATTACTCTAGGAGGTGGATCAAAAAAGATCTTGCTGTGATTTATGTCAAAGAGTGTTCTTCCTATGTTTTCCTCTAAGAGTTTTATAGTGTCCAGTCTTATATTTAGGTCTCTAATCCATTTTGAGTTTATTTTTGTGTATGGTGTTAGGGAGTATTCTAATTTCATTCTTTTACATGTAGCTGTCCAGTTTTCCCAGCACCACTTATTGAAGATACTGTCTTTTCTCCATTGTATATCTTTGCCTCCTTTGTCATAGATTAGTTGACCATAGGTGCGTGGGTTAATCTCTGGGCTTTCTATCTTGTTCCATTGATCTATGTTTCTGTTTTTGTGCCAGTACCATACTGTCTTGATTACTGTAGCTTTGTAGTATAGTCTGAAGTCAGGGAGTCTGATTCCTCCAGCTCCGTTTTTTTCCCTCAAGACTGCTTTGGCTATTCGGGGTCTTTTGTGTCTCCATACAAATTTTAAGATGATTTGTTCTAGCTCCGTAAAAAATGCCATTGGTAATTTGATAGGGATTGCATTGAATCTGTAGATTGCTTTGGGTAGTATACTCATTTTCACAATGTTGATTCTTCCAATCCAAGAACATGGTATATCTCTCCATCTGTTGGTATCATCTTTAATTTCTTTCATCAGTGTCTTATAGTTTTCTGCATACAGGTCTTTCGTCTCCCTAGGTAGGTTTATTCCTAGGTATTTTATTCTTTTTGTTGCAATGGTAAATGGGAGTGTTTCCATAATTTCTCTTTCAGATTTTTCATCATTAGTGTATAGGAATGCAAGAGATTTCTGTGCATTAATTTTGTATCCTGCAACTTTACCATATTCATTAATTAGCTCTAGCAGTTTTCTGGTGGCAGTTTTAGGATTCTCTATGTATAGTATCATGTCATCCGCAAACAGTGACAGTTTTACTTCTTCTTTTCCAATTTGTATTCCTTTTATTTCTTTTTCTTCTCTGATTGCCGTGGCTAGGACTTCCAGAACTATGTTGAATAATAGTGGTGAGAGTGGACATCCTTGTCTCGTTCCTGATCTTAGAGGAAATGCTTTCAGTTTTTCACCATTGAGAATGATGTTTGCTGTGGGTTTGTCATATATGGCCTTTATTATGTTGAGGTAGGTTCCCTCTATGCCCACTTTCTGGAGAGTTTTTATCAGAAATGGGTGTTGAATTTTGTCAAAAGCTTTTTCTGCATCTATTGAGATGATCATATGGTTTTTATTCTTCAATTTGTTAATATGGTGTATCACATTGATTGACTTGCGTATATTGAAGAATCCTTGCATCCCTGGGATAAATCCCACTTGATCGTGGTGTATGATCCTTTTAATGTGTTGCTGGATTCTGTTTGCTAGTATTTTGTTGAGGATTTTTGCATCTATATTCATCAGTGATATTGGTCTGTAATTTTCTTTTTTTGTAGTGTCTTTGTCTGGTTTTGGTATCAGGGTGATGGTGGCCTCATAGAATGAGTTTGGGAGTGTTCCTTCCTCTGCAATTTTTTGGAAGAGTTTGAGAAGGATGGGTGTTAGCTCTTCTCTAAATGTTTGATAGAATTCACCTGTGAAGCCATCTGGTCCTGGACTTTTGTTTGTTGGAAGATTTTTAATCACAGTTTCAATTTCATTACTTGTGATTGGTCTGTTCATATTTTCTGTTTCTTCCTGATTCAGTCTGGGAAGGTTATACCTTTCTAAGAATTTGTCCATTTCTTCCAGGTTGTCCATTTTATTGGCATAAAGTTGCTTGTAGTAGTCTCTTAGGATGCTTTGTATTTCTGCGGTGTCTGTTGTAACTTCTCCTTTTTCATTTCTGATTTTATTGATTTGAGTCCTCTCCCTCTTTTTCTTGATGAGTCTGGCTAATGGCTTATCAATTTTGTTTATCTTCTCAAAGAACCAACTTTTAGTTTTATTGATCTTTGCTATTGTTTTCTTTGTTTCTATTTCATTTATTTCTGCTCTGATCTTTATGATTTCTTTCCTTCTGCTAACTTTGGGTTTTGTTTGTTCTTCTTTCTCTAGTTTCTTTAGGTGTAAGGTTAGATTGTTTACTTGAGATTTTTCTTGTTTCTTTAGGTAGGCTTGTATAGCTATAAACTTCCCTCTTAGAACCGCTTTTGCTGCATCCCATAGGTTTTGGGTCGTCGTGTTTTCATTGTCATTTGTCTCTAGGTATTTTTTGATTTCCTCTTTGATTTCTTCAGTGATCTCTTGGTTATTTAGTAACGTATTGTTTAGCCTCCATGTGTTTGTCCTTTTTACGTTTTTTTCCCTGTAATTCATTTCTAATCTCATAGCGTTGTGGTCAGAAAAGATGCTTGATATGATTTCAATTTTCTTAAATTTACTGAGGCTTGATTTGTGACCCAAGATGTGATCTATCCTGGAGAATGTTCCGTGCGCACTTGAGAAGAACGTGTAATCTGCTGTTTTTGGATGGAATGTCCTATATATATCAATTAAATCTATCTGGTCTATTGTGTCATTTAAAGCTTCTGTTTCCTTATTTATTTTCATTTTGGATGATCTGTCCATTGGTGTAAGTGAGGTGTTAAAGTCCCCCACTATTATTGTGTTACTGTCGATTTCCTCTTTTATAGCTGTTAACAGTTGCCTTATGTATTGAGGTGCTCCTATGTTGGGTGCATATATATTTATAATTGTTATATCTTCTTCTTGGATTGATCCCTGTATCATTATGTAGTGTCCTTCCTTGTCTCTTGTAACATTCTTTATTTTAAAGTCTATTTTATCTGATATGAGTATAGCTACTCCAGCTTTCTTTTGATTTCCATTTGCATGGAATATCTTTTTCCATCCCCTCACTTTCAGTCTGTATGTGTCCCTAGGTCTAAAGTGGGTCTCTTGTAGACAGCATATATATGGGTCTTGTTTTTGTATCCATTCAGCCAGTCTATGTCTTTTGGTTGGGGCATTTAATCCATTCACATTTAAGGTAATTATCGATATGTATGTTCCTATGACCATTTTCTTAATTGTTTTGGGTTTGTTTTTGTAGGTCCTTTTCTTCTCTTGTGTTTCCCACTTAGAGAAGTTCCTTTAGCATTTGTTGTAGAGCTGGTTTGGTGGTGCTGAATTCTCTTAGCTTTTGCTTGTCTGCAAAGCTTTTGATTTCTCCATCAAATCTAAATGAGATCCTTGCCGGGTAGAGTAATCTTGGTTGTAGGTTCTTCCCTTTCATCACTTTAAGTATATCATGCCACTCCCTTCTGGCTTGCAGAGTTTCTGCTGAGAAATCAGCTGTTAACCTTATGGGAGTTCCCTTGTATGTTATTTGTCGTTTTTCCCTTGCTGCTTTCAATAATTTTTCTTTGTCTTTAATTTTTGCCACTTTGATTACTATGTGTCTCGGCGTGTTTCTCCTTGGGTTTATTCTGTATGGGACTCTCTGCGCTTCCTGGACTTGGGTGGCTATTTCCTTTCCCATGTTAAGGAAGTTTTCGACTATAATCTCTTCAAATATTTTCTCTGGTCCTTTCTCTCTCTCTTCTCCTTCTGGGACCCCTATAATGCGAATGTTGTTGCGTTTAATGTTGTCCCAGAGGTCTCTTAGGCTGTCTTCATTTCTTTTCATTCTTTTTTCTTTAGTCTGTTCTGCAGCAGTGAATTCCACCATTCTGTCTTCCAGGTCACTTATCCGTTCTTCTGCCTCAGTTATTCTGCTATTGATTCCTTCTAGTGTAGTTTTCATTTCAGTTATTGTATTGGTGATCTCTGTTTGTTTGTTCTTTAATTCTTCTAGGTCTTTGTTAATCATTTCTTGCATCTTCTCAATCTTTGCCTCCATTCTTATTCCGAGGTCCTGGATCATCTTCACTATCATTATTCTGAATTCTTTTTCTGGAAGGTTGCCTATCTCCACTTCATTTAGTTGTTTTTCTGGGGTTTTTTCTTGTTCCTTCATCTGGTACATAGCCCTCTGCCTTTTCATCTTCTCTATCTTTCTGTAACTGTGGTTTTTGGTCCACAGGCTGCAGGATCGTAGTTTTTCTTGCTTCTGTTGTCTGCCCTCTGGTGGTTGAGGCTATCTAAGAGGCTTGATGGGAGGCTCTGGTGGTGGGTAGAGCTGACTGTTGCTGTGGCGGTCAGAGCTCAGTAAAACCTTAATCCACTTGACTGTTGATGGGTGGGGCTGGGTTCCCTCCCTGTTGCTGTGGCGGTCAGAGCTCAGTAAAACCTTAATCCACTTGACTGTTGATGGGTGGGGCTGGGTTCCCTCCCTGTTGGTTGTTTTGCCTGAGGCAACCCAACACTGGAGCCTACCAGTGCTCTTTGGTGGGGTTAATGGCAGACTCTGGGAGGGCTCACGCCAAGGAGAACTTCCCAGAACCTCTGCTGCCAGTGTCCTTATCCCCACGGTGAAACAGAGCCACTACTCGCCTCTGCAGGAGACCCCCCAACACCAGCAGGTAGGTCTGGTTCAGTCTCCCCCAGGGTCACTGCTCCTTCCCCTGGGTCCCGATGCACACATTACTTTGTGTGTGCCCTCCAAGAGTGGGGTCTCTGTTTCCCCCAGTCCTGTCAAAGTCCTGCAATCAATTCCCACTAGGCTTCAAAGTCTGATTCTCTAGGAATTCCTCCTCCCGTTGCCGGACCCCCAGGTTGGGAAGCCTGACGTGGGGCTCAGAACCTTCACTCCAGTGGGTGGAATTCTGTGGTATAAGTGTTCGCCAGTCTGTGAGTCACCCACCCAGCAGTTATGGGATTTGATTTTACTCTGATTGCGCCCCTCCTACCGTCTCACTGTGGCTTCTCCTCTGTCCTTGGACGCGGGGTATCCTCCTTGGTGAAGTCCAGGGTCTTCCTGTCAATGATTGTCCAGCAGCCAGTGGTGATTCTGGTGTTCTCGCAAGAGGGAGTGAGAGCACGTCCTTCTACTCCGCCATCTTGGTTAATCTCCCAAAATTTCTTCCTTTGAGCTTTCAGTGCTGTGAAACACCTCCAAGGGTTCCTTTAAGTGGGTTTTTTTGGCAGTGTCACTTTCTCTAAGAGATATCCTTCTTTCCATCACGACTGCTTTCCTCATTTATGCAATAAATTCACCTTCACAGAATTTCTCTGGCTGCCCAGCTAGAGTGTCCACATCCCCCATGTCAGCTTTTCGTTGTGACTCCATTTACGTTCAAATCCAAATTCCACTCCCAGCATGATTGCTTTTCATTTTCTTCCTGCACTTTCATCTTTTAGGCCAATTCTCCTTTTCGATCATCCATGTTTGTAAAATGTCACATGGGTTTATCACCGGGAGACAAGGAGGAAATACAAGTACATGCTTTGCTGTCTGTGTTTGAACCCAATAACAGATGCTTAGCGGCCAATCACAGAAAGACCGTGAAAGAAGTGATGTGATTGATCATTGATTATGATGCACCTGCTGTTTACAGAGTGGAATTCTTTCCCTTGAATCTGGGGAGCCTGGAGACTCTCTTGACCCAGTAAAACGCAGCGGAAGTGTGACTGTGCAACTTCCACGGACGGGCCTTACCCATCTACAGCTCCCACTGTCACACACCAGGAATACTCCTGTGGAAGCCCCGCAGCCATGCAGGGAGAAGTGCAGGTCATGTGGGGAGGCCACAGAGAAGAGAGTCAAAACGCTCTGGTCAGCAGCCCCAGCTAAGCTCCAGCCAGCCACCAGCGCTGCCTGCCAGCCGTGTGATGAGCTATTGTGGATGTCATAGCCCAGCTGAGCCCCAGTTGACCGCAGCCCCAGCCAACACTGCATGGGGCAGAGTCCGCCCATCAGAACCCCGTCAACCCACAGACTCAGAAGAGAGATTAAACCCTTGTGCTAAAGCACTGGAACATTCCAGGTTCTGCCCTCTGGGAAGACAGTGATTCATCCATCTCCACAGGGCAGTTAGGTCCAGTTTGCCACCAGCAGAACCTTGTCCTAACCCAATGAGTCCTGCTGAACGGCGCCTCCAGGGAACGTGCCCACAGGTGCTCAGTGGTCTTGGGGTCAGTTCCAGAATGGCCCAGCTCCATCCACTTGACCCTGCCTCTGCCCACAGCCTCCCTGGGGCAGGGTTGGTCTTGCTCATTCTCCTGCCCCAGAGATCGGCCACCTGCCCAGCTCCTTCCAGTTTGTTAATTCTTTTCCTGGGTTCTGAATTTTTCTCTCCATCTGGCATGGCGTCTCCGTAGAACAATAGCCCCATGAATGAACCTCCTCTCTGGCCAGCAGGCTTCAAACTTGGCAGCTGTCATATCCATGCCTTCGCCTCATTTTTGAGTGGCTCTTTTCCTAAATGATGTATAACATCAAGCTCTCTTATGACACAGTTTTCAAATCGCTAACAATCCTGACTACCCTCCAGTGGTTTACCTTCCAATTTATTAGAATCCCTCATAATATTTCATTCAGAATTGAATGCAATATTCCAGGTAGAGTCTACATTGGTGAATGCACTGAGTCTTCACTGCTTCTGGAATTTATTTTGGCCTATCAAGATGTCTTTGAATTCTCGATCTGTCCTCCAGAATATTAGGCATTCTTTCCAACAACCTGTCATCTGAAATTTTGTCCAGTGTTTCATTCAAGTCTACTTCAAATATATCTTATTTGAACAAGTTCTGTGAGTTTTATTTTTTATTTTATTTTTTAAATTTTATTTATTTATTTTTGGCTGCGTTGGGTCTTTGTTGCTGCCCACTGGCTTTCTCTAGTTGTAGTGAGCGGGGGCTACTCTTCGTTGCGGTGCGCGGGCTTCTCATTGCGGTGGCTTCTCTTGTTGCAGAGCACGGGCTCTAGGCGCACGGGCTTCAGTAGTTGTGGCACACGGGCTTAGTTGCTCTGAGGCATGTGGGATCTTCCCGGACCAGGGCTCGAACTTGTGTCCCCTGCATTGGCAGGCGGATTCTTAACCACTGTGCCACCAGGGAAGTCCCTCTGTGAGTTTTAGAATGCTGTTTCTCACCACAAAATCCATTCCTTCAATTTAACATCAATCTATTCATCAAAGCTCTTCTGCTTGGATTTGTTCAAACAATGGGTTCTGTAATTAAGCAGTTGAAAGCTCATTCGTTTTCATTTTCCACCTCATCCATGATAAGCACACTGGAAACCATCTGTGCTTATAAGAAGTCTGGGTCTCTAGCGTAGAAACACTGGGGTAAAAAGAAGTGAAATTAGTTCAATCAAGCACTGCATAATCACTGATCCTTTAGGCAGGAAATGGCCCTTTGCCATTCACAAGCTCACAAATCAAGGGGAAGGATTAGGCTATGATACACGGTACGGGCATGTTAATGGATTATGTGTGTGTGTTACCAGCCCCTGACTCTGCTGACAAATTAGTTTGCATCTCAGTGCCGGACTAAGCTTGGGCCCATACCTCGGGTTTCAACTCCAGCCAACATCAGCATGCACCTGAAGGTGGCTGGTTCCTCCTGCTTCCTGACCCTTGAGAAGGTCTTTACAGTACTCTTGCACCTTCCCGTGGTTTTCAGACTCCCCTTCTGCCTCCTGGGTGCCCACCTCCCAGGACTTCAGAGCCCAGGCTGTCTTCCTCTGCCATCTCTGGTCCGTCTACCCCCGAATCTCACATTGATTCCTCCCACTTTATTCCTATCCCATAGAATCTAGCGAGCCTTAGTCACCAAACCCCTTCCGCACACATGACTTTGTCAAAATGCTTCCTTTTCAAGAGTTCTCAAACCCTCTTTTGAATGGTTTCATTCATTCATACTTTTTCTAAAAAAAATAAAGTCAACCTCAAGCTCCCCAACCTATAATTTATAGAATCTAAATGGCTTCCTTTTTGGAAATTGAAGGAGCCAAATGAGCATCATTTACAAGCTCTTTCTCCAGAACTTCTTTTGGTTCCCTGGCATGTAATTAGTCTTGGGCCGAGACACGATTAATTTGAATTAGTTCAGTGCAACCTTATTACTGGTACATTCCTCCTGGGTTTTACCCATTGCTCATGCTACACCTTGCAGCTGATGATCCTATTCTAAGGAAAAACCAAGCTGAATAAACTCCCAGTTAACATTACCCCTTCTTTCCCCGGCTGTAGGCCTGGTATTGTTCTTCATTGTCCCCCACACGCTCCAAACACAGTTTTAAAGGTGCATTTTAGTGTTGGTATCTCTCACACATCCATTTATTCTTTTTTTTTTTAATTTATTATTTATTTTATTTATTTATTTTTGGCTGTGTTGGGTCTTCGTTTCTGTGTGAGGGCTTTCTCTAGTTGCAGCGAGCGGGGGCCACTCTTCATCACGGTGCGCGGGCCTCTCACTGTCGCAGCCTCTCTTGTTGCGGAGCACAGGCTCCAGACGCGCAGGCTCAGTAGTTGTGGCTCACGGGCCTAGTTGCTCTGCGGCATGTGGGATCTTCCCAGACCAGGGCTCAAACCCGTGTCCCCTGCATTGGCAGGCAGATTCTCAACCACTGCGCCACCAGGGAAACCCTCTATTTATTCTTTTAGACTTCCCAGCACTGCTCTCACAAGTGTGCTGGTCCTCTTGACCCCTTCATTCCACCTGTCCTTCCAAGTCCCTTTCACCGTCCATCTCATTAGAAAAGAGGGTGAGAGTTTATCCTGTTGCCCCGACACCAAACTGCAAGAGGTACGTTAGGGATGAGAGTGAGGGAGGCTCATGAGGCCCCTCCTTGATGCAAGGCTAACAGGACAGCCTTTCTCCTTGGCTGTGTTCATTCCATTTGAAATGCCCTTGAGACACCCTTGAGGAGACAAGAGATGTAACATGAAGAGAAAAAAAGCACCGATTACTTACCTGGAGATCAGAATTCCTTGGATTAAATGTGCTTTGATACCACTACTAATCATCGCTGACATTAACTGAGCACTTAATGTGTTGCAGGCACTGTTCTAGGCCCTTTACATATGCTCAGAGATGAGTACTATTTCTTATCCCCATTTTTCAGATGAGAACATGGAGGCACACAGAGAATTGCCCAAAGTCATGAAGACAGCTGGTGAGTTAGCAGGCTAGGGTTGGGGTTGGAGATGAGGAACCAGTCTGCCCAGTTCAGACACCATTGCCACTACTAGTCTGTCCCCCACCCTATATCACTCCTCTGTCCACGACCAGCTTGTATCACTCTAGCCCCGGACTTAGCTTCTCAAGCCTCACTCTCATCATCTTTTAAATTAGACTCTCAGCTAGATGACTTTGAGCATCCCTTGTGGCTCAGATACCCACATACTCCTTGCCCTATTTACACCTCAGAGGCAACCACAGTAACTCATAAGGAGGTGCTTCCCAACCTGGGACAGCAATACCAGCTGTCAGTGTCATAGTGAGAGAAGCTTCCAGATGTGGTCCCTTCCCCTCCAGAAACACCCAGATTCCCTGGGAGGGATGCAGGAAGCCGCTACACTGGAATTGACCTATAACGTCTGGTCAGTCCCCAGGCACCCATGGACCCAACTGTCTCCCTTCTGGCAGTGAGTTTGAATGCAAACTTCTGAGACAGGGAACACAGAGCAGAAAATAATGGGACCGACTCAACGGCAAAGCCAAGTTTTCGTGGCTCAAGAATTAACGAGGAGTAGAAAACCATAATTTGAAAACATCATATGCACCCCAATGTTCATTGCAGCACTATTTACAATAGCCAAGACATGGAAGCAACCTAAAGGTCCATCAACAGATGAATGGATAAAGAAGATGTGGTACATATACACAATGGACTATTACTCAGCCATAAAAAGAGAATGAACTAGGACTTCCCTAGTGGCGCAGTGGTTAAGAATCTGCCTGCCAATGCCTGGGACAAGGGTTCGAGCCCTGGTCCGGGAAGATCTCACATGCCTCGGAGCAACTAAGCCCGTGAGCCACAACTACTGAGCCCACGTGCCACAACTACTGAAGCCCACGTGCCTAAAGCCCGTGCTCTGCAACAAGAGAAGCCACCGCAATGAGAAGCCCGTGCACCGCAACAGAGAGTAGCCCTCGCTCACCGCCAACTAGAGAAAGCCCATGCACAGCAACAAAGACCCAACGCAGCCAAAAATATTTTTAAAAAAGAGAGAAAATGAAATAATGCCATTTGCAGCAACATGATGGATCTAGAGATGATCATACGAAGTGAAGTAAGTCAGACAAAGACAAATATCATATGATATCACTTATATATCGAATCTAAAAAAAAATAATATAAGCGAACTTATTTACAAAACGGAAACAGACTCACAGACTTAGAAAGCAAACTTATGGTTACCAAAGGGGAAAGGTGCGGGGGAGAGATAAATTAGGAGTTTGGGATTAACATATACACACTACTATATAGAAAATAGATAATCAACAAGGACCTACTGTATAGCACTGAGAACTCTACTCAATACTCTGTAATAACCTATATGGGAAGAGCATCTGAATCTGTATATATACATATATACGTATATATATATATATATGACTGAATCACTTTGCTGTACACCTGAAACTAACACAACATTGTAAATCAACTATCCTCCAATATAAAATAAACAATTTTTTAAAAAGAATGAACAAGGAAATCAGCCCCCCACACTCTAACTCTGTGTTTTTGGCTCATGAAACCTCTACCCAATGTCTAACATTTTTCTTCTGAAATCTCTTTGTGTTCTGGTCCCAAATTACAGCAACCCACACCTACACCTAAGAGAGAGGAAAAAAGATGTGACAGAATAATGGAACATCATCTTGAGAAATTAAAACAAATAATCTTTGAAGAACCTAAGACAGAACATCTTAACCTGACTACTCGAAGGAAGGTATGAGAGTTCAAATACGTGTAGACAACAGACCTGCTCCACATCACGCCCCATCTGAACTCGCGAAACAAGCAGGTAAGGGTCAGATACAGCTATTTGTACGTTAGCTCACCTTTGACTTTGGACTTTTAAAAATAGACTCTTTCACAATGATAGAACTAGAACTGGATTTTGTAAATGTGCGATAGTTACCGCCGCACCGTTATCTAAGCCACAATGCCTTACACCCAGAGCCACAAATCCCAAGTGTATTGATATTCCCGAGAATTCTCATTGGGCACGAGATGAGTTGTTCTTTTATTTAAACATTATGAAGTGTACTGAAATTTTTTTCTCTTAGATTCCTACTGATTCTCACATCTGTGAAAGTGAATATTCTGGCAGCATTTGTGGTAGCGATTTCCATGCTATAAATCGGGAGAATGTAAGTACCAACCGATACTTTCCATTCACCAGTGACAGCTGCCCAGGGCCAAGGCTGGTGGAAGGGCCCCAGGTGCAGGACCCCGTGACCTGAATACACACCTGCCCTGATAGGAAGCCTGGCGCTTCTGGACAGCAGGAGAGATCAAACATGGTGGGTTTTTTCCCAAGACCTTGGAATTTGGAGATAGGCTATCAGCATAAAAAGAGAAGCGTGACCCAGGCTGCCCTTAGCTTGGCTTGTCCTGAGGTCATTCCAAATATCAGATAATAGTCATCAGAGATGAAATGACCAATGGAAGGGGCCAGAATATTGGAAATCATCCTTATATTTGCAAAACATGCCATAAGGTCTTTTTTTTTTTTATTAGACCAACAAAAATGTTCCACATTATCCTTGCCCACAGCCAACCACCGCCAACACACTAGAAATCTCAGAAAACAGCAAAATGTGCTAAGTAACTTTCTTTTAGACCGTGTTAATTTTACTTTCTCAACTTCAGTATCCACAGTATACTATGGAATTTATTTCAACATTAATAACTGTTAAAGATATCCACCGAGAGATTATCTTGGACCTCTTAGTTGAGAAAAAAAAAGTTGTGAATGGTTTTGTTCAAATTTTGGAGATTCTGTTTGGTACTCAACCCATAAGTTCTTAATTGTCTTTATCTCAGCAGAGAATGTAAAGCTGTGACAGGGTTTTTCCGTGAGGGCTAGGCTGAGGCACCCACTGGGCTGGGAACTCCTCCAGCCCGTCCTACACAAGGGAGGGGAGGGGTGGTTTTCCCACTTGCAGTATCCAGAAGATACATTTTTCCAGAAGGTATAGCGCTGTGCGATTTCAAAGGCTGAAGGGAAAACTTAGGCAGAAAAATAGAGACAACTCTCAGTTATATGCCCTTGAGCTGGTTTTCTTTTGCTGTTTAGAACAGTGACAGTAATGATACAAACACAGAACAGCCACTAGATTTGCGCCAGGCACCTATCTCGTTCTTCACTTACTCTTCCTCACAGCCGCCCTATGACGTGGATGGTATAGCCCCATCTTACAAGTGAAGAAACTGATTTACAGAGAGATAAAGTAACCTGCTACAGTCACTAATCTAGTAAGAGGTAGACACTAGATTTTGAAGATGGCATTGCATATTACGTTCCATTATTGGGAGCTAAATAGCTCGATGTGAACATATTTTGAAAAGGACAGTGTATGAAAGGAAAGAATTATTACTCTTGGGCCCAGGTCACCTTCCAACAGTGATTCAAGTCAGTGTTGATACTTAAGGGCCAGTTATGTTCAAAGGCACTGTGGTGAGTACTGTCCACAGTGCTGGGCACATAGTAGGCTGTCTATAAAGAGTGGGTTTTTTAGTTTATTTTATTGAAGTATAGTTGATTTACAATGTTGTGTTAGTTTCTGATGTACAGCAAAGTGATTCAGTTATACATATATGCATTCTTTTTTAAAATATTCTTTTCCATTATGGTTTATCATAGGATATTGAATATAGTTCCCTGTGCTATACAGTAGGACCTTGTTGTTTATCCATTCTATATATAATAGTTTGCATCTGCTAATCCCAAACTCTCAATCCTTCTCTCTCCCACCCCCCTCCCCCTTGGCAACCACAAGTATGTCCTCAGTCTGTTTCTGTTTTGTAGATAAGTTCATTTGTGTCATATTTTAGATTCCACATATAAGTGATATCATATGGTATTTGTCTTCCTCTATAAAGAGCGTTGAATGAAGGAGTGTGTGGTCTCTACACTTGAGAAAATGTAGCAAGGCATGGAGGTGTGTGTTGCAATTATGCCCCCAAATGACATGAATGATGAGCGTCAGCCAGAGGAATCTGCAAAATGTTAGTGACGGAAGTCGCAACTAAGACGGGCTTGGAAAGAGGGATGTGGTTTTAATAGAGAGACATTGGAGGAAAAGGTTGGAATTCCAGACAAGGGGAACTGTGTCGGGGAAAGCACTTGGTTGAAAGGTTTGGAGGTGAGCCAGTAATCTGGCTTTGTGGTGTGAAGGCTGGAGCTCAGGCTGAAAAGGTAGAGCACTGACCACCATGAAAATCAGTCTTGGCTGGATCCTCTATAGAAAGAGAGTGAAAACTTTGGAGCAGGGAGTAAGCGCTTCACAGCTGCATTTGGACGCTGCTTCAGCCGTGGTGTGATGGATTCAGAAACAGCAGCCAAGATGTCTCTGGAAAACATCGCTATCGTTCCAGAAAAATTCATGAGAGTAGTGACAGTGGGAATGGAGAGAAAGTGCAATCCATGTTGGTTGGTATGTCCCCAGAAATGCTTACCACGTTCACTCTTAGCTGAGACCAAGCATTTGGGGCGGGTGGGGAAGGGGCGTGTAAATTCACTACCCAAATCATGCAGTACACACTTAACAAAACCAAATCAACGTACACGATCCGAACCCACATCATCTTCATTCGTAGCAAACGCCGCTCTACCTTCAGCTAATAGATTTATTTGTTTAGCTTAGATCTCTATTCTATTTAAACAAAATTAGGTGGCACGTAAAACAAGGGATTTTCTTTATTCCACCAAGTTTACCTTTATTGCTTGCTGAAAATATTTTTAACTGATTTTTATTTGCTCTTTAAATTGTTTTTAAAATGTTTAGTTATGAAGTATTTCAGAGAAAAGTTTAAAAATACACTTGTTTAACAGACGCAGCCTAAGTGTCCATAGCAGGATGAATGGATAAAGAAAATGTGATATATACATATGATAGACTATTATATTTAGCCTTAAATAAAGAAGGAAGTCCTGACAGGTGTTAACATGGATCGACCATGAGGACGTTATGCGAAGTGAAATAAGCCAGTCACAAAAGGACAAATACTGGATGATTCCACTTATATGATGTATGTAAAGTAATCATACTCATAGAAAAAGAAAATAGAATGGTGGTTGCCAGGAGCTGGGGGAAGGCAGAACGGGGAATTATTGTTTAATAGGAACAGGGTTTTAGTTTTGCAAGATGAACAATTTCTAGAGAGGTACTTCACAGCAATGTGCATACAATTAATAATCTTAGATTTAATTCTCTCTTCTGACTTTCTTTTTACTATTACTTGCTATGACATCTATTTTAACCCGATACCAACTTTGTAACCCCCATTTTCAGGTATTTGAAATAAGTAAGATAGATTTTAATGCTATCTCAACTTTCAGTCTGTTTTTCTCTCGTGAAGATAAAGTGTAATTGTTAGAAACAGCATACAGTTGAACATTTTTAAAAAAATCATCAGTAACCCTTCATAATCTTACAGATAAATTTAATCTATTTGCATTTTATATTACATTTGAACCAGCACTTCCAGTTATTTGGGGCATGTGCCTGGATTTAACAAATAAATTTGTAGTTTTTTAAAGATCATTTTGCATTTTTTTTTTAAATAAATTTATTTATTTATTTTTGGCTGTGTTGGGTCTTCGTTTCTGTGCAAGGGCTTTCTCCAGTTGGAGCGAGCGGGGGCCACTCTTCATCGCGGTGCACGGGCCTCTCACTATCGCGGCCTCTCTTGCTGTGGAGCACAGGCTCCAGACGCGCAGGCTCAGTAATTGTGGCTCACAGGCCTAGTTGCTCCGCGGCATGTGGGATCTTCCCAGACCAGGGCTTGAACCCGTGTCCCCTGCATTGGCAGGCAGATTCTCAACCACTGCACCACCAGGGAAGCCCCCATTTTGCATATTTTAATATGTCAGTTTATCTTTTTTGGCATGGTTTTTGATTTCCTCTTTTCACTTGCATTGTTTCTGAAATAAACTTTAAACCGTGTCCCTTTGACCAAAATCAGAGGGCAATCTCAGAGAAGTGACCTATTTGTCCTGGGTTCACTGTAATCCTCAAGATGAGTGTCTGAGATCCACAGAAACTAGCTGAGTCTGGTCGGCACGGATCTGGTGGAAACAGCCCTACATCACCAGGTTTCAAAGGCCATCGCAGACTTCCTGTTTGCATGTGGGTGCAAGTTCCCCTGTGGGAGTGAACTTTGAGAAAGTAGAGGTTTTTTCAGCAGCAAGACCCGGACCAGGTGATGGATCAGGGAACCTCGGGCAGGAAGCCGTAGTTCCATCCTGGCAAAGGAAACTGCCAGAAAAGACATGGGAGCTGGCCAAATTGGGGTCCACAGCATGGCCCTGTTCAAGCAGATGTCTGGAGTAGAGGCTCAAGAAAAAGTTTCATCAAGTACACTGGCCACCCAGCTTGGGAACTACAGGTAATTGTTAGTCTAAATTCACACTTGGAACACTGATCCCAGAGATAGACCCCAGGCTGCCTCTCCTGGACGTGGTCATGAACAACAAAGGATTTGAGGTCAGGCTGACCTTGAATTAAGTCTCCACGTGCTAACTATGAAATGTGGAATCAGTTATTGTTACTTAACCTTACTTTCCTCCATTGTGAATGAAGATAAATGTAGTACACATCTCACATGGCTCTTCTATAGTTGAAAAAAAAACAGGGGGTTAAAGTTAATGTAGGTAAAAGTGCATGACACCACAAAGGGCTCAATACATCCTAGTTAACATTGTTATTAGGATTCATGACCATGAGCGGGAAGGGATTCCAGGCTGGGCTGTCTCTGGTTCTGGGATGGGGAGAACTGATTTTCCGCTGACCTGAGTGAGGCTGACCAGGGGCAGCGGGAACAGACTCTGTTCTCTTAATCAAAGAGGTTCCTGAAACTTCCTTGCTGAAGGGGTGCCTAACCTCCCACACTGCTGCTTGCCCAGTTCTCTCGTGAAACAGGTTCTCGGTTTTCGAAGGGAGAGGGAGGAACACTGCCAGTGAGTGCTTTGCTCAGAAAACCGTGGGGTTTCTTCTCCCACTTTTCCTAAATCCCTCCTGCTTTCACTTAAACCAAAGGATTTTGTTTCCAGAAGCTTTTCACTTTAGCTTTTTCCTCTCTGACTCGATTTCTCAGTCACGTGCCTCACCTGGTCTTTCAAAGAAGATGATGCTGATCTTTAGGACTCTCTGATTTTAAGATGAACAGAAATCAGCAAAAGGAAAAAAAAAAAAAGCACTGCATATCTGTCCGACCCTGCCTTGCTCTCACAGCCCAGGGACTGCCCCCAGCTCTGCTGTTTGAATAACCTCTGGGTGTGTGATCCACCCCCCCACCCCAGCTTAAGTTTGAACTCCAGAACAAATATTTGTCCTGTTTTGGAGCAAAGTTTGAGAGCTCTCTTCTTCTCTTTTCTCTCAATTCTCTTTTTGAAAACCAACTGTACGGCTCTGTTGTCCCTCTGACCGTGGCTCAGGGAACAGTGGGCTCCTTCCAGACCCGGCACTGGAGAGCTGGGCAGAGCAACCTAGCACAATGAAGGGGCTCATGTGCTTTCTTGTATGCTTCCTCCTTTCTGAATCACAGGGCTTCGAAATCCCCACCAATGGACTTTCAGAGGTAAGTGCTTCCAGAAGACTTCCTTGCTGTCGGCCCCATATGTTAGCTTGGTAAATAACTTGTTACCTGTTGCTATTCAAGGACGGTATTCTGTGTGGAATGGAAATTCATGATAAAATTAATCTGAGTAGACGTGTTCACTATTATAATTACTGGAACCTGTATTTACCCTTTTTTTGATTCAATATTTGTATATATTGGAAAATGATCTCTACAATGTCTTTAATATCTCTCACATACATAGTTACAGTGTTTTCCCCTTGTGATAAGGATTTTTAACTTTTTATTTTATATGGCGTATAGTTGATTACCAGTGTTGTGATAGTTTCAGGCATACATCAAAGTGATTCAATTATACATGTATCTATTCTTTTCCAAATTCTTTTCCCATTTAGGTTGTTGTATAATATTGAGCAGAGTTCCCTGTGCTATACAGTAGGTCCCTGTTGGTTATCTGTTTTAAATATAGCAGTGTGTACATGTCAGTCCCAAACTCCCTAACTATCCCTCTCCCCCTCCCTTCCCCCCGGTAACCATAAGTTCTGGAACATATATTTACCCTTTAAAGCATTAACAGGTTTTGCATGAGAACCAAGTTCATAGCCCGGCCCCATAGTGTACCGTTTACGAAGTACAGCTGCCCCCTCCTTATCTAAAAAATTGGGGATAATAATTGATCTAACCCAAAGGGTTGTTATAAGGATTAAGTGACATATGTAAACTACCCAGCACAGTGCAAACCTGAGGAAGAACTTAATAATTATTAGCTCTCATAACTATTATTATGAAATATCATTATCACTCTTTTACTTAAGAGTATATAGAAACGTCATTTTCAAAGCACTTTGTTTGTCATACCTAAGTGAAAATGATTTCCAAATTAAGGACACTTAATATTCCTGTTAAAGGGGAAGATAGGGCAAATGGACGGGCAGAGTGTAGGAATTACTCCTGGGGAGCTCAAGGTCTTCACTTCAGACCCTTGATCATCCCCAACATATTGAAAGTCTTGGACTGAAAGTCATATAAGAGCTTTTTTTTTTTTTTTTATAAATTTATTTATTTATTTTTGGCTGCGTTGGGTCTTTGTTGCTGCACGCGGGCTTTCTCTAGTTGTGGGGAGCGGGAGCTACTCTTCGTTGCAGTACGTGGGCTTCTCATTGCGGTGGCTTCTCTTGTTGCGGAGCACGGGCTCTAGGCATGTGGGCTTCAGTAGTTGTGGCTTGCGGGCTCTAGAGCTCAGGCTCAGTAGTTGTGGCTCATGGGCTTTGTTGCTCCGCGGGTTGGGTGGGGTCTTCCTGGACCAGGGTTCAAACCCCGTGTCCCCTGCATTGGCAGGGGGATTCTTAACCACTGCGCCACCAGGGAAGCCCCAAGAGCTATTTTGATGCCAGAAAAGCAGCATGTATTCTGGGAATATCCTAGAAGGCGCAGCGGCTTGTGATACTTACAGAGTGGATTACCTACAAAGATGCCAAAGAACACGATGGCATATTTGCAAGAAAAAAAAATCACCCTGTCTGCCTAGAAACTATCATATTTTCTAACACTTAAAAAACTACCAGAGTATGTTGGAAATCTCATTGACGAAGCCAGGAGTTGGAGGCAAGATATCCAAATGTGTTTGTGCTTTTTCAGTCACTTACTGGCATTCCTTTCACATCGCCATTTCTAACTCAATGGATAGTGGTCCACATTTACCTAGTAAGACACCTCTGATGCCCCCAAGATCTACCCAGTACTTCTGCCAGGCACCTACTTGATCACTGGGCTACTGTAACCCCTACTGGGATATCCCATCATCTTCAGGCAAACTCAGAAATGAACTCCTGCCTCCAGCAAATTTGGAGATACTAACTCTCATTTACTCACCTCTGAGACGTAACTAGCAAACAAATATATTAAAGAAATCATTGTAGGGACTTCCCCTGGTGGCGCAGTGGTTAAGAATCTGCCTGCCAATGCAGAGGACACGGGTTCAAGCCCTGGTCCGGGAAGATCCCACATGCCGCAGAGCAACTAAACCCGTGCACCACAACTACTGAGCCTGTGCTCTAGAGCCAGTGAGCCACAACTGCTGAGCCCGTGTGCCACAACTACTGAAGCCCGAGTGCTATAGGGCCCGCATGCTGCAACTAGTGAGCCCATGTACTGCAACTACTGAAGCCTGCATGCCTAGAGCCCGTGCTCCAAAATAAGAGAAGCCACCGCAATTAGAAGCCCGCACACTGCAATGAAGAGTAGCCCCTGCTCTCCACACTAGAGAGAAAAAAAAAAAAAGAAATCATTGTAACAGACACAGAAAACAAACTTAATAGTTCCAAAGGGAAAAGGGGGGAAGGATAAATTAGGGATTTGGGATTAGCAGATACACACTACTATATATAAAATAGATAAATGGCAAGGACCTACTGTATATATAGCACAGGGAACTCTACTCAATACTCTGTAATAAGCTGTATGGGAAAAGACAGTGAAAAAGAATAGATTATATGTATATATATAGCTGAATCACTTTGCTGTACACCTGAAACATTGTAAATCAACTATACTTCAATTAAAAAAAAAGAAATCATTGTATGAAAAAATGAGATTGCCCAGAGATATAGAAAACAAGACAAAATAATATATTGAATACAGTACCTTATGCCTGTCACCAGCTCCCTGTTTTTTGTTGATAGAAATAAACATCCTAAATTCTTTTTTAAGTTTGCAGAATATGGAGACCTTGTGGAACTGGCCCCAGGCAAATTTCAATTTGTGCCAGAGAACCGGAGGTACCAGGTACAGTAAACCTCAGTTGCAAAAGGGAAAATAAGTGAAAGAGATCATGATTGAAGAAATAAGAGAAGGATTGAGGTGATTTTTGCTACATTTTCTCAAGAGCATGTTTTTTTAGCAGCAAAGAGTCCGGTGGTTTTACACCCGGGGGAAACACTGTCCAGCTGAAATAAAGGGAAACCTCCACATGGCTGTCTGTTCATCTTCAAACTGTAATGGTCACCTTGGTCCCTTAGAGAATACATGGCTATGTGTTTTCTTCAAAGTTTAAGATTATGGGATAGTTTTACTGCCTTGTATGGAAGAGTTTCCTCTTAGGACACTTCCTATTGGGGCCGCACGTGCTCTCCTACCAGTCTGCGTCACTACTGTCTCGGGGAGTTGCTCAGAGAGCACAGGGGACCTGACCATGCTGGCGGTCTTCTCCCGGATGCCAGCAACAGCACAGATAAAATGCTCTAACTCATGGGGTGAGTTCTCCAGGGGGCCAAGAAGGGTTTGGCTTCTCCCATGTAGAGCCCAGGTGCTAAAAAAGGAGGTATTTGTGGAAGCAACTCTAAGCTGACCTATGACATCTTTTGTGCGGGTACGAATTTTTGACCTGCTGCAAGTCCAGGCTTTTTGTAGACCGATAATATTAAAACCCAGTAGGCAAGTCCTCACGTCAGGGTCTTCATCTAAAAGGGAAAACTTCATCGTTGGGAATTGCATTCAAAAAGTCCAAAAGACCCACAGACATAGAAAACAAACTTAGGATTACCAAAGGGGAAAGGGGGAGAGGGATAAATTAGGAAGTTGATTAACAGATACACACTACTATATATAAGACAGATAACCAGGACATCCCTGGTGGTCCGGTGGTTAGGACTGCACGCTTCCACTGCAGGAGGCACAGGTTCGATCCCTGGTTGGGGAACTAAGATCATGCAAGCTGCACAGCATGGCCAAAAAATAAATAAAATTAAATAGATAACCAACAAGGACTTACTGTATAGCACAGAGAACTATACTCGGTATTTTGTAATAAACTATAAGGGAAAAGTATCTGAAAAAGAATAGATATATATGTAGGTATAACCAAATCACTTTGCTGTACACCTGAAACTAACACTAAACTAACACTGCTTCCCTGGTGGCGCAGTGGTTAAGAATCCATCTGCCAATGCAGGGGACACAGATTCGAGCCCTGGCCCCAGAAGGTCCCACATACCGCGGAGCAGCTAAGCCCGTGCGCCACAGCTACTGAGCCTGTGCTCTAGAGCCCGTGAGCCACAACTACTGAAACCAGCAAGCCACAACTACTGAAGCCCGTGTGCCTAGAGCCGGTGCTCCACAACAAGAGAAGCCACCACAATGAGAAGGCTGCGTGCAGCAACGAAGACCCAGTGCAGCCAAAAATGAATAAATAAATAAACTATGCTTCAATTAAAAAAAAAGTCTA
Organism: Balaenoptera musculus; assembly: GCF_009873245.2. NCBI lineage: Eukaryota > Metazoa > Chordata > Mammalia > Artiodactyla > Balaenopteridae > Balaenoptera > Balaenoptera musculus. The sequence continues at coordinate 24,017,888 of NC_045786.1, read as the reverse complement.
GAAGAAGGCAGTCATTGGCCTCACTATGTCACATAATACCCCCTAAAATTTCAACTCACCCCAAATCAGGCAAGCTAAGCTAATGTCCCACACCTTAATTATTACTTTAAAATCCATCTGACATTAAAGGTTCACGCATCACTCTAAAGCCAGTCAGTTTTCCATGCCCACAGGACAGTCATTCATGTGGATACAGTAAGTCCCCTACATAAGAATGAGTTCCGTGCTGAGAGCACGTTCGGCAAGTCCAATTTGTTCGTAAGCGTGACAAAGTTAGCCTAGGTACCCAACTAACACAATCGGCTATAAACCTACTGTAATAGGTTTATAATACTTCTCACACAAATAATGCATAAAAAACAAACACAAAAAATAAAACTTTTAAAATAATGTTTTTGATTTTAATTTTTAAAATTTATTTATTTATTATTTTTGGCTGCGTTGGGTCTTCATTGTGGTGCGTAGGCTTCTCATTGCCGTGACTTCTCTTGTGGAGCACGGGCTCTAGGTGCGCGGGCTTCAGTAGTTGTGGCACATGGGCTCAGTAGTTGTGGCTCGTGGGCTCTAGAGCACAGGCTCAGTAGTTGTGGCACACGGGCTTAGCTGCTCCACGGCATGTGGGATCCTCCCAGACCAGGACTTGAACCCATGTCCCCTGCACTGGCAGGCGGACTCCCAACCACTGCACCACCAGGAAGTCCCAAGAAAACATTTTTAATCGTACAGTACAGTACCTTGAAAAGTACAGTAGTACAGTACAACAGCTGGCATACAGGGGATGGCATCGAGTGAACAGGCAAGAAGAGTTACTGCCTGGAGGAGGGAGAGGAGGTGGGAGATGGTAGAGCTGAAGGATCGTCAGAAGTAGGAGACGGAGGGCAAGCTGCGATTTCACTTATGCCTGATGTTGATGGAATGCACATTCGCATCTTCAGAAGTTCGCAACTTGAAGGTTCGTATGTAGGGGACTTACTGTACTTCTCTAGCATAGCGGTTAGAGTACAGAATTTTCCACCGTGCTTGACTCAGGGGCTACACGAAGGAGGAAATGCATCCAAGTCTCTGCTCCCATGTAGCTTCATCTAGTGGAAGAGACAGACACGCCTTCCCGCTGCCTGGCTTTGAGGAAAGACTCTGCTGCTGAGAAAACAATCAGTCAGACAAATAGGATAAAGGTGATCTGTGCTACTCAGCTTAAGTTTGGTTGAACATTTTCATTTGAAAACATAGGTTTTAGCATTGTATCAAAGGATGATGGGCATGCAACCAAAAAGTGACTGAGACATTTGTTCACAGAAACACACCAGTGGGAAAATAGCATTCAAGAATATTTGATAATTATGTCTTGGTTCCAGTGAATGAGTTATAGCTCAGCACTGAAGGAAAAAAATATCTTTTGAGAAAGTATATTTTGAGAAAACAGTTTTTGCCCTCAAGGTAATAAGCAACACGCTTCTGAAGAATGATTATCCAACTTCCTTTCACAGAGGAGTGTTTCTGGAGAATCTGGAGAAATTATGGTAAGTTTACTTTGATTTTGTTAAAAATTGATGTCTGAATGACTTTTCTGTTACCTATTATCGAGAAATCAATACGGGTGCCTCCTTTGTCTTCATCACTGAGAATGTTTACCTGACTTTCGAAATACCCCCTTGCCCAGTTCTGTTTGGAAGTGTGTCTAAAATTCAGCATGAAAGGGTGCAGTTTGTATGCAGCCGGGAGAGCTGTCCCCAGGAGCTGAAAATGTCCCTTCTCTTTACTTTCGCAAGTTTTGCCAACAGTGTAGGTGTTTTTGGAATAAAAACTGTGTATTTATTCCAACAGAACAGTTTTGATTTAAAATAGGACACCTAACAGCTTTGGAGGGTAAAGCGTGAGTGTGGAAAAAGCACTCAAACATGAAATGGCCCGATTCCCTGAGATGTTCGGAGTAGAGCTTCCTGTGGCAAGAAAACATCAAGAGGAAGGGGTTCCCTGGGCTTCCTGCTCTGAACTGACAACAACTGTGAGAAGCTCTGGTTTAAGGGGGAAGAAGGACAAACAATGTAACCTGGGTTTTATCTCAGCTTGATGTGGGCTGGATGTTAATGTGTTGAAAGGTTTAATCTTGGATGACAGAGTTTAGGGATATGACACCTAGTATTGAAATAAGCAAAACCTTTCGGAGAAAAAAGCAAAACCTAGTGGGTCACATCACTGCCATAATCCTGACAGTTTAGAGTCACCTCCTAAAAGATGTGCGTTTGCAGTACTTTGTCTTTGAGCATACGGATACTGGAACTGCCTTAAATCAGTAGAGAAGGATTGGGATTAGGGGTCCAGAGTACTGGACTGCATCAAAACGCCGTCTGCAAGATATTCTGTTCTTTGCTCACATCCATCAGCATTCTCATGTTTTGTTTTAATTTGGGAAAGGACAAGAGGACTGCGGGAAGGTGAAATTACAGTAGATAAGGTTGAAGAAGGTAGGTGGCAGTGTGGGGCTTTGGGGACCACATGTGTCTTCCACCCCACCGTACCCCTGGAAGTGCCCAGGTCCCCTTCCAACGCTGCAGTCCTGCATCCTTCCTTCCCTCTGGCCCTGAATTCGAAGTTATTTCCTGCGCTTTCGTAATCCAATCTTGCTTCCCCACAACCATTTTCTCCTCGTATTCTAACCTTTAAAATCATTTTTAATAGACTCATAGCGCTTGAAAGGCATCTCAAGATATCTCAGGCCTTTTGTTATTAAATTTTATTTATTTTAATTTCATTTTTCCTCTGACTTTTAAATTTTTATTGTTGTTGATATTTATTTAATTTATGACTTTGCTTTTTTAATCTTTGATCTGTTTGGTTCTGAAAGGGGCACATTAAAGTTTACTAATGACAAAAAAAAAAAAAGAAAAGATATCTCAGGCTTCTGCCTGAGGGGTATTCCAAGAAGTTAGGAGAATGCTTAGTAATACCTGAGTTATACGCTTAACGATGCCTTAGAATTGTTTGTAATAAAATGGACCAATGTTAGCATTGAATACGTAGTGAAGTTCTGTGTCATTTTTCTCTGAGTACAGTTGTATTTTCTCACCAATTACAGGAAGATGTTGATCAAGTGACTCTTTATAGCTATAAAGTCCGGTCTACTATCACTTCCCGAATGGCCAACACTGTCATCCAGACCAAAGTGGTGAACCACTCCCCACAGCCTCAGAATGTCGTGTTCGATGTGCAGATTCCCAAAGGAGCCTTCATCTCCAACTTCTCCATGTGAGTAACTCCTGTGCAGAACCAGAAACTGGATATGCTCTGCTCACAGAATTGAACCCCGTCGCAGTTAGGATGGACCTTAATGGCCACCTATTCCAGTGGTTCTCGCTTTCAGAGCTGTGGTCCCACTGGACATCAAGAGTCATCTTGGGGTGGGTCCCAGTATTTTGCGTCTGTTCAGAGTAACAGAATTTATGAAGCATTTGCTTTTCTTTTCTAATAAATTAAAGCATCCTTAAGCCTATCTCTGTGGTAACAACCTCCCACTTACTTGGGGAGAGAAAAATATATGGAGTTGCCCTGGGTTACAGGAAACCATATATGAGTGTGTAGGAGGTGGCAGGTCAGCATCATCTGTCACATGTTTCTTTATGGGGAAGAAAAAGTGGAGAACCGCTGATTAAATCCAGTCACGTGTCCAGCGCTTGAATTCCTCTGTGTAGCCGCTGACAAGTGAATTATCCAGGCTTGACTTGAATATCTCCTTAATGATAAACTCACTACTTTCCAAGGCAGTTCACTCAGTGGTTGGCAGCGCTTAGAATTATTTCTGCCACTTAATTGAAATCCATTCCATTTCCTACTCGATGACTCTAGTTCTATTCACAAAAGAATTCTTAAAAAATTCCCTACAAAATGCATACTGAAGTGTTCAAGGATGAGATGGTCAGCTATCTGAGATTGGCTTCAGAATAAATGAGGTGGAAGGAGGGGGTATAGACAATGGAGGTTGGCTGAGTATTGATAATGGTGTAACTCAGTGATGGTTTCATGGAGGTGTCTTACATTATTGTTTTTTTGTTTGCTTAAAGATTGCCATAATAAAAAAATTTTAAACCACCCCAATGTCTTTCAAATAGTGAAGGCCAGTTATTTTGTTCCCACCCTGAGGCTTCATTCATCAAGGGTAAACTTTCCCTGTTCTGCCAATAGAGGAATAAATAAAATAAAAGGTTCAAATACCAAGCACTTTGGCTTCTAAAAATGACAGAGCCATTTTAATTACATTTTCTAAACAAAACAAAGCTTCTAAACAAAACAAAGGTTAGGGGGAAAAAAGGCAATTTGTGACTTGGAATTGGACTTTTTGGAATTGGAATTCATGGATTTTGAATCCTTTGAATTGTCTGAGAAATTTATTTCCGAAAAAAATTTTTTTAGTCAGCCTTTTCTAAAAAGCAAATGTAGAAGGAAAAGCTTTTATGTAGTGGTATTATATGACACTGTCTAAAACATTATATTAAAACTAGTTTAATAAATTCTTATTTTTAAACTATATGACTAGATATTCCAGGTATCTCATCTTTCCGTTTTCCTTCATTCTTTCAATTCGTCCTCATCTCATTCCTTAGAAGATTTGAGGTGACGAAAGACAGAATTGTGAAATATATGTTTATTTTGATCTCTCTGTACTCCCGGCTGAATGTATAAGATCAGAGAAGATAGCTCCTTACATCACCACAATTTAACATGAACTGCACAGACCTCCATCTCCAGTCAAAAAACTTCTCCTGCCTATTTATCAAGGTTCCGAATATTCCACCATTAGAGATTATTTCCTTTTGTCATAAAAACTTTTTGGTCTTCGAACCTTAGCATGATTTGATGGAAATAGTGCCGACCTGGGCACACGGGGTCCAGTTCTAGCTCTACCTCTGAGCAAGTGTGTGACCTCAAGCAAGTCGCTTGTCTCCTTGGCTCTGATTTCTCTCACCTACAGAGGTGAACCAAGCATGCTCGACAAGCGTGCTGTTGGCATTTGGGACAGGAAACTCCACCTCACGTTGCAGAATGTCTAGCACTCTTGGGGTCATCCCATAATGCCAGTAGCCCTTCTCAGTCATCAGAACAGCCAAAAACTTCTCCACGCACTTCTAAATACCTCCTTGGGGAGAGATACTGCCCATTTGAAGGCCAGATGTTCCATTTTGCTTCTAAAATTCTGTCATTCGACTGCTCCAACTAATCATTATTGGGACGGATTAGGTGATGGCCAGCTAAAAGACAGAGGTGACATGAGCACACAGAGGTCCCCGAGGGAGATATTGGAGAGATAAACACAAACTTTTCGAAGAGATTGACAAGCACCTTTCTTTATCTTTCTTTGCTCTTTTCCACCCTCACAGGAGAGCGGAATGCCCCCAGGCCACCCCAGATCCTTAACACACGGGAGAATGATCTTATAAACCAAAAGTCAGCCAGATAACTAGTGACTTTTCAGTCACCAATCCTCGGCACATTTGTCATTCCAAAGGGATGCACAAGAGAACAACCCTTAATCTGAAGGGTAAAACTGGAAAATGAAGAAACATTAAAAAATTTTTTTTATATTGGAGTATAGTTGATTTACAATGTTGTGTTAATTTCAGGTGTACTGCTAAGTGATTCAGTTGCACATATACATGCATCTATTCTTTTTCAAATTCTTTTCCCATTTAGGTTATTACAGAATATTGAGTAGAGTTCCCTGTGCTATACAGTAGGTCCTTGTTGGTTATCTATTTATATGCAGTAGTGTGTATATGATAATCCCAGTCTCCTAATGTACCTCTCCCGCTTCCACATTTCCCCTTTGGTAACCATCAGTTTGTTCTTTAAGTCGGTGAGTTTCTTTCTGTTTTGTAAATAAGTTCATTTGTATCACTTTTTTTAGATTCCACATATGAGCGATATCATATGATATTTGTCTTTCTCTGTTCAACTTACTTCACTTAGTATGATCATCTGTAGGTCCACCCATGTTGCTGCAAATGGCATTATTTTATTCTTTTTTATGCTGAGTAGTATTCCATTGTATATATGTACCGCATCTTGTTGATCCATTACTCTGTCGATGGACACTTAGGTTGCTTCCATGTCTTGGCCATTGTAAATAGTGCTGCTATGAACGTTAGGAAGAAACATTTTAACACTACAATATGCGAGAGGAAGCTTTTAGGATGGGAGCCCACCTCACCTCTCTTAATCACACCATCAGATAAAGGGACTCCTGTGAAATATGCAAACGTCTCCGTGTTTCCTGCAGGTTCAAAATGATAATAATTCATTAAGTCCACCTGGTTGGGTTGTTGGCTTGTTGTTTGTTTGTTGGGCTAAGACTACTATTTGGACCAACTGTAGGCCCTCTGTCATTTTTTAGGACTGTGGATGGCACGACATTTACTAGTTCTGTTAAGGAGAAAACGGTGGGCCGGGCCCTCTACTCGCAGGCCAGAGCAAAAGGCAAAATGGCTGGATTGGTGAGGTAAGGAGGGGTCCTCATCCACTGCTGCCCCTGCTTAACCCCAAAACCAGCCTCCAGGAAGGCACAGAACCTCACCCTCAGGGGGCAGAGTTAGGTATCGCCATTCCTGTTTCCCTAAGGCCTCCTGCAACACATGAGTTTTGGATGATCTCACACGTGTTAGCCTTACATAGCTTGCCTTGCATGTAGATGGCTGTCCTGTCACTAAACACTGATTCTCAGCAGAGTACAGAGAGGAACTACGGAAGTATTGGTGATCTTGTTACAGCACTGACCACATACACAGAAAGAAAGGTTTGGAATTTGTCTTAATGATTTTCTTGGCCTATTTTTATGGAGTGGTACCTTTTTCAGCACCAGTTACTTAGTTTAGATTCTGTTTATTTTTTTCCCCTTATGGTCTTAAATAAGACACTGGAAATGCCATGCCACCCTCAAAGAGGCAGCCTCTCCCACCAGAAATGTCAGAGGAATGTTCACTGATCCCACACTGCGTATCTAAGCTGCTCTCAGATCCTGCCACCTTTTTTTCTTCATCTCCTCCTCCTCCTCCTCCTCCGTACGCCCAAATTTCCCCTTAGTTGAAGTTCTTTTCATTTCATTCATGTGTTCATTCATTCAAAAAAATGCACTGAATGTTAACACTGTACCCAGCTCTGTCAAAGGTGACAGCAACGCTGCAACAAACACCGTCAGGCCAGTGGAGGAGATGGCCACGGAACCAACAGTGTATAGGTGACTGTAACATATAGATGACCATAACATATATAGCATATAGGTGACTATAATATATATATCATACAGGTGACTGTAATATGTATAATATTTAGGTGACTATAATACATATAACATACAGGTGACTATAATATATGTAACAGATGACTGTAATATATATAACAGATAGGTGACTGTAATATATATAATATATAGGTGACTATAACATATATACCATATAGGTGACTACAGTATATATATTATATAGGTACGTGTAATATATATAATATATAATGGGGTAATATATAATGGTATAATGCGCTAATGTAGAGATGGTACAAAACCCTATGGGAGTTCCAAGTACCAAGTGAACAGTTCTGCCCGGGGGTCCAGAAGATCATCACAGAAGACTCGATGTTTGAGCTGAGCCCAAAGAGATTAATAGAATTCAGCCAGGAGAAAGGACAGGAGAAATTCCAAGCCAGGGGAACATCTCCAGCATGCATCCAGGTTAATAAGTGCTTTAAGTATCATTTTGCCGTCTTTACCCATCACTTTGACCACATCATCCATCCATTTATTATTTCTTCATTCCACAAATATTTCTTTACAGCAGAAACTCCTCCAGGTACTGCGGATACAGCAGAGAACACAGAGCTCACATTGTAGCCTGCCCCCCCACCACCCAGATACATCAGGCCTCTCACCCCATGCTCTACTCCTAAGCTCTGTACCCGGCCGTGCTCGTCTTTTTCTTCAGCTGCCCTGTATCCCAAGCTCATTTCTTCATGGTACTTCCCTGATCCCAAACGATCCCATTATGCATGGTCTCACCTTGCTTATTTAGCCGTTTAATTTTTTTTTTTAATCACCCATTGTTTCTCCTAATGCTCAAATCTCCCTCATTTGACAGTCCTGCTGTTTTCTCTTTAAAACCATAAACACCTCAAGATTAATGATCACATTGGACTTGGTGTGTATGGGACTAAATAAGGCATTAGTGCTGGAAATACACATTCAGTTTGATGAAATAATAGATGTCTTCTTTCTGAAGACTTTCAAAATATAAAGAATCTCTAGAACGAGTCTCAAAAGCAGTAGAGGAAAGGCGTGCTGTCTTTGGAATCATCTAAACTTGGGTTTGAGTTCCTACCGTACAACTGACTCACCGTGTGGTCTAGAGTGATTACTTACCCTTTGTGAGCCTCACCTGTCATCATTTGATAACAGGGTATTGGGATCCAGCTTGCAGAGCTGCTATAATAGCAATGATATGTGTGTCCAGTTCCTGGTACATAGTAGGTGATCAATAACTAGTAGCTCTTTGCAGATGACACTCAAATCTGTAAGAAGCTCTGGAAGAAAAAGATCAGGTAGGAGAGGAGAAGAAAATTCCAGGCTGGTGGAATGAAATTTATCTAGAAGTTGCAGTTACCTCTACTGTACGTACCGTTCATTCTTCTGAACACTGAGCAGGTTGTTAGCCCAGGGAAGCCCGGCTGCCCTCTGCGTAGGTTCTGCCTCTGATGACTCATGTGGGGGCCTTGCACCTTTAGGAGCAGAGCCCTCGATATGGAGAACTTCAAAACCGAAGTGAACATCGCCCCCGGAGCAAAGGTGCAGTTTGAACTTCATTACCAGGAAGTGAAGTGGAGGAAGCTGGGGTCCTACGAGCACAGGCTCCACCTGCAGCCGGGACGACTGGCCAAGCACCTGGAGGTGAGCCCATCCTCCTACGGCTCTGTCCCTCATCTGTGCTTTCTGCCTGTCCCCACTCCTTGTGGTGTTCCATGCCACTCGACACTGCAGGTCAGGGTGGTGTGCAGAAAGGACTCTGGGTTTGGAGTCAAGCAGGCCACTCCCTTGTGGATTTCAGTGCCAGCTTATCTCCTTATTAGCTGTGTCAGCTTCCTGTGGCCTGCTGTAACAAATGACCACACACTGGGTGGCTGAGAGCAACAGAAACGCCTTCGCACACAGTTCTGGAGGACGGGAGTCTGAAATCAACGTGTTGGCAGGGCTACGCGCCTAAAGGCTGCCAGGGAGAGTCTGTCCTTGCTTCTCCTGGTATCTGGAAGCTGCTGGCATTCCTTGACTTGTGGCCACATCGCTCTAATCTCTGCCCCCCTGGTCACATCACCAGGGTGTGACCTCTTCTGAGTGTCTTCTGAGTGTCTCGAGTCTCCCTCTGCCTTGCTCTTATAAGAACACTTGTCGTTGACTTTAGGGCCCATTGGGTAGTACAGGATGATCTCATCTCAAGATCCTTTATTGCATCTGCAAAGACCCTTTTTCCAAATCAGGTAGTAGTCACAGCTTCCAGGGATTTGATGTAGACATGTCTTTGGGGGGGCTCCATTTAACCCACTACACTGACCTTCCAACATGGGACAAGTTATCCTGAGCCTCAATATTCTCACCTGTGAAAAGGGTACTACAACGTTCTTAGATTCCTTGGTTACCAGTGAGATGAGCTTATGGAAGTAGGTGGCAAATAATAGGAGCTCAGTGAAGGTTGACGTAGTCGTCTTCATCTGCTCCACGTTCCTCACATTGCACCCCAGCTCTCTTCACCTCGAGAGCAATGCCTGTGGCAGGGCATTGGCTACCGATTTGAACTCACCTCTGCTGTAATCTTCACCTCTTGCCTTGAGAACTGAGCTGCTCTTTTCTTGGCTCGATTCTTATTGACATCACGTGAACACTTGTGTAAGAGGCAGAGCAGAACTGGAAGAAACCCAGGGAAGTGCACAGTTCAACCTGCTCTGCATTTGACGCATAGGAAGGTGAAACAGACAGGTTGTAATTTGCCCATTGATGTAGAAGATTCAAGGGGATGAATGAATGGATCATGGTAAAATTCTCATTCCATTCTTGTTTCTAAATAAGAATAGAATGGGGATTCTCCTGGTGGTCCAACGGTTAAGACTCTGTGCTCCCAATGCAGGGGGCCCGGGTTCGATCCCTGGTCAGGAAACTAGATCCCACATGCCACAACTAAAAGATCCCGCATGCCGCAACTAAGACCTGGTGCAGCCAGATAAATAAATATTTTTAAAAAATAAATAAGAATGGAATGAAATAGAGTAGACAAAGGGGAATTAAATCCCAGAGAAATGAAGCAATAGAAGGGGAATACTGGGTTGCCCAAAAGGTCTTCAGCCTACATGGTGAGATGCATTGTGTCACACAGAATTTAAAGAACTTGCAGAAGTGATGGTGGAGCCATGCTGGGTCATCTTTGGGAAATCCTGAGGATGAGAAGAGCAGCAGAGGACTTAGTAAGTGTGCTTCTTGCTCAATCTTGAAAGATATTTTAATGCTTTGAGTAATTTCTTTCCCACCTCTAGGTAGATGTGTGGATTATTGAACCTCAGGGAATGAGATTTCTTCATGTTCTGGACACATTTGATGGGCATTTTGATGGAGTTCCCGTCGTATCTAAAGGACACCAGAAGGTACCGCAAGCATTAATGTTACAGAGTCTAATAGGCCACTGGCTCCTGGGTTCTGCTCTCCTCCTCTGCTCTGGGGGATAGAAAAGCCGTCAGGTGCTGAGCTGAGGGAACTATATGAAGGAACAGTGATTCCTGAGCAAAGTCTAGGGTCTCCCACAGGATATACAGAATAATATTACTGATTGTTTCATTGCATTTTGACCAGAGTCTGTCCCTTTTGGGGGTCCTGTCCCACTTCCCCCAGGTAATTTCACTTGACCAGTAGCTAAAAGACAGTTTTCACAGGGACTTGAAAACCACTGGTCCAGTGGTTAAGACTCTGTGCTTCCGCAGCAGGCGGCAAGGGTTCGATCCCTGGTTGGGGAACTAAGATCCTGCATGCCGCGCGGCGCAGCCAAAAAAAGACAGTTTTCACATAATACACAGTGGATTTTCATTAATCACAGCAAGAAATACTCAGCCTAATTCTCTCTGCCTTAATGGCCAATAGTAACCACCTTTGGAGGGATCGAAGTCCTCTAAGAACCTTTCACCAACTCTTTCTAGAGCTGGTAGCTGTTTCTTCCTTGGGGGGAAAGGGAGGAATTCTTTGAATCTCTTATGAAGGACTGAAATCAGGCCAACAGCACCGCAGGCTGTTAGATGCCCCCTCACATGCTTTGGCACCATCCCTTCCATCAACAACGAGACCACCGATGCTGCCCGGATGCAGAATGGCCCTGACCTCCACCTGTGTGCACGAGAAGGTGCAGCTGTCAACTCCTCACCTGGAGACGGAGGGGGGCCGAGACCGGGCTGTGACACTACTGTTCTTTCCAGGCACACGTCACCTTCAAGCCCACGGTAGCACAGCAAAGAAAATGCTCCAACTGCTCTGAGACTGCGGTCGATGGTGAGCTCGTGGTGATGTATGATGTGAACAGAGAGGAGAAAGTCGGTGAGCTTCAGGTGGGTGAAAACAGACTCTGGGAGAATGGCCCTGCCAAAGCCTAAGAACTGTTTTTTGTTGAATAATCCCCCCTCATCCCCCCACCCCGGAATAAACCTTGCCAGCCTCTGGTTAGTTCCCAGCTGCCCAGGTGAGTGTCAAGGCTGCAGACAAGGGACTAAAAGCATATTTCTCTAAGTGTCGCTGAGCATTTTATGTCAAGATAACTGAATAAAGGTCATTGGGTCTCATGCCTTTGTCCCAGGAAGGTACGTCTAGGCCTCGAATGAAGAACCATAGGAAATCACAAAATGGGAATTTTCGATAACCTTCCAAGGCCCTTTGCAATGAGATGATCAAAGAAAGCACAGAGATTATGTTCCTTGTGAGATTTCTTGAGCATTTCCCTTTCCTCTTTTGTCACGTCTTAGATGTGTGTGCATATTTCCCTGTGCTAAAGTAATGAGGCCTTAGTAGCCAAGAGCCTCTCTCTTGGGATGAGAGAAGCACTTGAGCCAAGTGCTTCTCTCCAGGGATGGGGGGGGGCGGGTCGGGAAGTGTCCACAGCTACACACCTGACAGCTGGACACTGTAATGTCCTGGGGGAAGCAACCAAAGGGCAGTGGAAAGAGAATGAGGTGAGCCAGTCTTTAGCACCTACAAGAGAAGACAGAGGCGGGGATCAGGAATCCAGCTCCTCCCATTAACTTCTAGAACAACCCAGACTCCCCGGGGTGCACATCAAGGTCATTCATGGTCTGCCCAGTGGGTTCTCTGCCCTAACTCCTTGAATTCATCGTGCTGAACCACTTATAGAGCCCTAAGTGTGCCAAGGGCTGCCCTGTCTGGAAGTCTCTTCCCCGGCCTGGCCCCCACCCCCCAGCTCAGTCCAACCCCGACGCTGGCAGCCTAACTGCAAACTCACGAACCCACGTTGAAGTCCAGTGTAGTTGCCCTTTCCCTGGGGAAGACTCCCCTGTCTGACTTAGATGCACCGCCACTGGGGGTGTTCTCGGAGCCTTTTATTTTTCGTGATCACGGACTTAACACCCTGTGCTGCAAATTGCCTCTTTATTTGTCTGGGTCCTTCATCGCCCGCGAGCCTCAGGAGAGCAGGGACTCTTCCTGATCCACCTTCGGTTAGCAGGGTGCCTGGGACGGAGGCTCTCGATGAAGACTGGGTGGGGTGGCAGGAGTGGAGGGAAGTACCCTAGGAGGTGAACTGCTGAGAAGGCTCAGACCTTCGCAGGGAAGGACAGAGTGGGAGCAGGAAGGAGAGAGGAGAAGCAGGTGGACACCAAGCCTCTGTTCTCTCCTGCTCCCTGTGACCACCCCCTCCCCTCTCAGTCCCCAGACCCTCGTCTTCCTACATTCCGAACATTGGTAATGGTTTGGCTCACAGATGTGTTCTGGTTTCCAGGTGTTTAATGGATATTTTGTCCACTTCTTTGCTCCTGAGAACATGGACCCAATTCCAAAAAACATCCTCTTTGTCATCGACGTTAGTGGCTCAATGTGGGGAATAAAAATGAAACAGGTAAGTACCCCTGGTGGGCAGTGGTACCCGGGGCTCCCTACCTTTTCTCATCCTCTCCTGATGATGCAGTTGTTCGAGGCCCCTTCCCCACAGGGCTTGTCTCAGCTCAGGCTGCTAACGAAGTCACACAGACTGGGGGGCTTCTGAACAGCAGAGATTTATTCAAAGCTCACCTTTTTGAAAACTTTCATCTCAGTGTAACCTCTGCTCACTCTTCTGCTTCATATTCTTTTGGTTCTTCTGCATATAACCCTTTAATACCTTGCCATTGTTCATGAATAGCTTTGACATCACTGTATGCATATATTTTCTAATTATGCTGTAATTCCTTGAGGGTGGCCATCCTGTCTCACGTCTTCCAGTTCAGAGTTCAACATAGGCTTATTCAGGGTTAATGGTATAGATGCAATTCTAAACAAACAAGGAAATTTCTTATTTGATTCATCAATCCATCCATTCAACCAATTTGAACCACCAACTAACCATTCATTCATTCAACAACCATTTCTGACCACCCAAGTGTTCACTACTGTTCTAGGATCCAAAAGATGGAAAAGACATGGCCCTGCCCACTGTGCTTCTACCCCGGTACCCGGGTCTCCACAGTGGTGTTTTTGACAGTTCGGCTGGCTGATCCTTTGCTGTGGGGACCACGCTATATGTTGTAAGATGTTTAGCAGCATCCCTGGCCTCTATCCACTAGATGCCAGTGGCACCCACCCTCCCAGTCATGACAATCGAAAATGTCTTCAGACATTGTCACATATCCCCTGGGGAGAAAATTACCCTCAGTTGAGAACCACTGCTCTAATACAAGAGTTTTTTCACCCCTCCCTCCCTCCCTTCCTTCCTTCCTTCCCTCATTTAACAAGTATTTATTAAGCACCCACTATGTGTCAGGCACTTAGTTCATCACCGAAGTCTGAGATGACTATTACACACCCAAGTGAACATGTTAAGCAGGCTGTTGGCTCTACAGATCTGGTGCTCAGAGGTGAGATATTGAGATAGACACTTAGGAGCCACGAGTATGTAGAAGGTATTCACAGCCATGAGACCAGGTGAGAACATCAAGGAGTAAGTGTAGATAAGAGAAGAAAACCAAGAGTCAAACTTACACTATTCCAGTAATTAGAATTATCTGAGGAGAAGACGAGGAACCAGCAAAGAAGACTAAGAAAAAATAGCCAATGAAAGAAGAAGAAAACCAAGAGTGTCCAACGCTCTGGAAGAAGACGAGGAAGTTATATTAGGAGAGAGATGTGACCAGTTGGTCCAAACGCTGCTCAGATTGAGTCTGATGAGGTGAGAATAGTCCACCAGATTTCACAACAACCTTGACGAGCGATGTTTCAGTGGAGGGATGATGGTGAAAACCTGAATGGAATGTGTTTCAGAAAGAATAGGAAAAGAAGATTTGGAGACAGTATGTTTAGACAGTTCTTTCAAGGAATTTTATTGCAAAGGGAAGTTGAGAAATGGGGCAAGTGGGTACATTATGAGGTTTTTAAAGGAATGAGAAATGATAGCATGTTACTCTGTTTATGGAAATGTACCAACAGAGGGAAATTCAAGATGCAGGAGAGGCAAAGGGCAGTTGCTAGAGCCATGTCCTTCAGTAGACGAGAGAGAATGCAATCTAGGTCACAGGTGGATGGATTTGCATTAAGCGGAAATACAACTACTGGTTCTTCTACATTACCAGGCGGGAAGGAAAAGTTTATGGGTACAAGTACCGGCAGGTGGGACTTTATGGCGGTGGGAGTTGTGGAAATTTTCTTCTGATTGCTTCCATTTCTCAGTGAAGTAGGAATCCAGGTCATCAACTGAGACAGGAGAGGCGGGTGTTGGTGGTTTGAAGGGGAAGGAGATGGGAAGCAATAATTACGTGGTAGTGGATGAGAAGGCTGAGTAGATGCACTTGAGAAGTACATTTGATTTTCATGCACCACAGAGGGGACACCTGAAGCTCATAATCCTCAACTTAAAGTCAAGCTAGTGAGACTGGTCATGCATGACAAAAGAAGACAGTAAAAGTTTAAGTATCAAAATACAGACAATACATGTTCAGAATACAGGAGAGGTAGATCTGTGTTGACTCAAGTGGATTTATATCGTTTTCTGGAAAAATTATAGCTTGAGCCAGTACTTGAAAGATGACAAGGATGAATTATTGGTCTTCCTCATTTCATCTTAGGCTTAGAGCTTATGTATTAAGACCCTTCTCTATTCTCTCTCAAAACAGACAGTGGAAGCGATGAAGACCATATTGGATGATCTACGCGCTGAAGACCATTTCTCCATGGTTGATTTCAACCACAATGTTCGAACCTGGAGAAACGATTTAGTCCCAGCTACTAAAACACAGATTGCAGATGCCAAGAATTACATTCACAAAATCCAGCCCAGTGGAGGTGAGTAGGGTTAGCCCACAGCCCAGTGAGAAACTTCCATAGGATTCAAATCTTGGTTCACTTAAGAAATACGATTCCCTACCCCAGTGGTCTTTGCCCAGTCTGCAGTGGTCTGCTTTAAATAATACATTTATTATTAAACAATGAATACTATGGTCGTGGTGAAAGCATAATCCATACCCCATCCCACACACATTTTTAACCATTCCATCCTCAGAAAAGGGTGTCAGTAAGTGATACTAGCCTTCTTATGACTCGCATAGCAAGAGAGAGACAAATACCATATGATGTCACTAAGATATGACACAAATGAACTTATCTATGAAACAGAAACAGACTCACAGACATAGAGAACAGGCTTGTGGTTACCAAGGGCGACAGGGACGTGGGGGAGGGATGGACGAGGAGTTTGGGATTAGCAGATGCAAACTATTATATACAGGATGGATAAACAACAAGGTCCTACCGTATAGCACAGGGAACTATATTCAATATCCTGAGATAAACCATCATGGAAAAGAATATAAAAAAGGAATGTATATGTATGTATAACTGAATCACTTTGCTGTAAAGCAGAAATTAGCACAACATTGTAAATCAACTAAACGTCAATTAAAAAAAGAGAAAAAAATCACATGTCATAACACATAATTGTTTACAGAACAGTGTCCAAGTATGTCAGCAAGGCTGAATTAGGTGACTTCAGTTTGGTGGTTAACAAAATGACTGTTGCTTTGAAAGGGTTAATTCATCTCTAAGGGAACCATTTACTACAAAGTGAATATTTTATTCCACTGGGGGATCTGGACCAGCCTGGTCAAAATTTGGAAAGCAATCGAATGATTTGGGTACTGAATAAACTATACATGAGTCATCACCAGACAGATGAACCTGAACCCAAGACGTGATTGTTTCTGTGGAAAGTAAGAGTATGTAACAGAACAGCACATTCTGTGGCTTTCACAGGGACGAATATCAACGAAGCACTCCTGCGGGCCATCTTTATTTTGAATGAAGCCAATAACTTGGGACTGTTGGACCCCAACGCAGTCTCGCTGATCATTTTGGTGTCTGACGGCGATCCGACAGTAGGCGAGTATCATTTACATTTTTAGTGATAAATATTTTTACTCTCGTTGCTTGGGAACGTGATTTGCTCAAAATGGGAACTCAAATGGCATTTGCCTGAGTGTCTAAACCATTTTAAAGCCATGCTTCCTAAAAGAAGGATTCTTTTGACCCTGAAGCATTCACTCCACTTAAAGCAGTCCCCAGACGTTTGGGGGCAGGATGCTCTTGAATGCCTCAGTTTCCCCTCCACAATGTGGGAAAACTTGCATTCGAATTTGAGTCATATGCTATGAGGATTGCTGATACATACTTGTGCAGTGTGTTTATTTCCTCAGCGTAAGGTGTGTGAGGTGGTGTGTGGAGTGTGTGTGTTGAGGATGTATCCTCTGAGTCTGCAGTGACCTGTTCTCCCACTGTTCTCCAAATTTCCCCCATGTACTCACTGCACCTGGGCAGATTACTTCTCTCTGATGCATCCTGTGTGTTTTCTTATCCACACAATGGCTCGCCATCTCCCTGCTTCTATTGCATATACTGTTATTTTCACTTGCTTCATTTGCATCTTTACACGGACAAGCATCAGTGAGAGTGAATGCTAGATTGCGCTGCAGTCCGTCTTGTAGAAAGGTTGTACCTAACTGTGCCTGACACAGCTCAGTGGAAGGAGAACCAGTGGTGCAATCCTGACAATGTACCAGAGTTCTAGAAAGAGGGAGGGCGAGGCAGAATGGCAGTTGTTGTGTATTTGTCGTAGATTCAGTGCTTGGATCAGATGACTTTTAAAATTCAATTTTAGAATAAAATCCTAAGGAAAAAAAGGAAAGAAGCTTAAAAAATTGTCAGTTTCTTACTCCTGACCCTCAACCATCCATTTCCTGTCCCGGGAGCCAGTCACTGGTTACCAGTTTCTTGTGTATCTTTCCAGAGATATTCTATGTGTATCTGTATACTGTATATACATGTACACACAAATATATGAAAATATATACACACACACATATATACATGTATACAAATGCATCCTGCATACACTGACCTTCACCTTGTTTTTCTCCCCTTTAAAAATGTGCCTTTGAGATCATTCAATATAAACACATAAAGAGTTGCCATGTTCTTTTTTATAACTGCATAGTATTTCACAGTTTGAATATACCATAATTTAACCCATCTCCTTTATCGGTGTACATTTAAGTTGTTTCTAATATGTTGCTATTCCCAATAACATTGCTATATACCACTGCCCGTCCTTCATTTCAACATGTATGAGGGCATCTCTAGGGAAAATTCCTAGAAGTTGAGTGACTGAGTCAAAGCATAGGTGCATTTTGAATTTGGACAAATTTTGCTAAACTGCCCTCCATGGGTTTTCCCAAATCTTGATAGCATTACCTCCTCACTCCTTTCCTTCCTGTCATCATCTTTAGGGGAATTGAAATTGTCAAAAATTCAGAAAAACGTGAAGCAGAACATACGAGAAAACATCTCCTTGTTCAGTTTGGGGATAGGATTTGATGTTGACTATGATTTTTTGAAGAGACTCTCCAACGAAAACCGTGGGATCGCGCAAAGGATTTATGGAAACCAGGACACTTCTGCCCAGCTCAAGGTAACTTTTTCTTCTGTTCTTTTTTTTTTTTCTTCACTTGAAATCATTCAACTAGCAATATCTGATGCCCAAAAGAATATGGCTGAATTTAAGTAAAAATTGTCATTATGTCAGCTATATTAGGTCACAAGAATCGGGGAAGTGTTCTTTTCCTTTCTCATGCACCCCACCCCCACTTGTACACCTGCAGTAACAGTGAGATGAGAGGTGGTAAGGTGATGGATACCAAGTTCCCTACTCCCTGAACAGGTCTTGGGAGACACCATCACGGCTTCCTGTGTCTCTCCAGTCCTGCTAAGCCATCGGTCCTCCTAATCGCCATGGGCACTGGTCTCCCTTTAAAGTACATTGGCATCTTGGAAATCAACTTTCTATAATGCAACACAAATCAAACTATAGCCTGTACATTTCCTTAAATATAAAGGATATCAATTACTTGTTTATTTTGACTAAATGGACAAGAAAAAATGAAGGAGAAGAAGAATATACTTTACTCCACCCTCTGTCAGTACCAGGTACCATCTATCAATAGCAGGCACCATATTTAAACCTGGGAACAGGTAAGAGACGGGTTCTAACTTGGGGATATCCACCCAGCTGACTTATTATGAGAGTCCCTGAGCTTTTCATGCTCGTCATAACAGAAAGAAAATATACTGGGCTCTTAAATCAAGAGTAATATTCTTAACAAAGTCTTGATCGTCTCTGTTTCAGTTCATTGAATAACTATGAGAATTTTCCATAGCTTTCCACAGAGATCCTGGGAGAATAAATTGAGCGATGTCTGCTAAGCACTTGAAGAATCTCAGAGAAAAATGCTTTAGGTCTATAAAGTGATATGAAAATAATGATTTCTCTGTTTTTTTCTATGAATTGTAGAAATTCTACAACCAGGTCTCGACTCCCTTGCTCCGGAATGTTCAGTTCAACTATCCCCAAACACCAGTAACAGATGTCACTCAAAACAGTTTCCATAACTATTTTGGAGGCTCAGAGATCGTGGTGGCAGGAAAAGTTGACCCTGATAAATTGGAGCAGTTACAGAGTATTATCACTGCAACTTCGGTACTTCTACTTATCTGCTTATTCTAAAAATACTAATTGTCCCCTTAGTATACAAGAGACATCTTGTATATTAACAGGCTGATACTCTGAATTCCAAGAATCTTGTGGGTATGATAAAAGCAAAAAGCGAAAGGGAAGGCCTGAGAATATCTGTGCCATCTTCCCAACTATTGTGTAAATCCTTACCTTTTTCATCCCAAACTCTAGAGGTTGGCACTTACTTCCTCTTGTATATTCTTTTGGATTATTTTGCATTCCCCTTCAAGTTGCCTGCTACCCTGATTCACTCACAGTAGATCCTTTGGAAAATGTGAATTGATTAACTACAATTCTGCCCCACTGGTGTCTTTCAACTGAACCTTCCATTGTCCAGGCTAATGCAGAGTTAGTGTTGGAAACCCTGGCCGAGATGGATGGCTTGGAGGATTTTCTATCCAAAGACAAGCGTGCAGATCCTGATTTCACCAAGAAATTGTGGGCCTATCTGACCATCAACCAACTTCTGGCTGAACGGTAAGAAGACCATACACCACAGGGATTTGCAAACGCA
Organism: Balaenoptera musculus; assembly: GCF_009873245.2. Classification (NCBI taxonomy): domain Eukaryota; kingdom Metazoa; phylum Chordata; class Mammalia; order Artiodactyla; family Balaenopteridae; genus Balaenoptera; species Balaenoptera musculus. Next base: position 23,998,055 of record NC_045786.1, on the reverse strand, counting down.
AAAGACTTGCCTTGGATACTTGACATAATAGACAAAAAAAAAAGAGTTTGGAACCAAGAGAGGCAGCAAATTATTACAGGGTTTGGAGTATTCATTTCCACTGGTTTCAGGCAGTTTTAACTCAAGCTGGGTTCACTCTTTTTTTCTTTTTTCTTGACATGTAACATGCATACAATAAAGCATGTGAAGTGCATTCATTTTAAAGGTACAGTTTAATGAATTTTTACGCACATCACCCACGTAATCAGCACCCGATCCAGACACGGAACACTTCTTCCATTTCTGAAGTCTCCTTCATTCTCCTTTCCACTCAACACCCACCTCCCACCTCGAGTAGAAATCACTATTTTGACATCTGTCACTATCAATTAGTTTTGTCTATGACGAGATTTCATATAATGCTACAAACTGTATTTTTTGTTTCTGGCTTCTTTCACTCGATGTGATGGCCATGAGATTCATCCATCTCATTGCTATGGGTATCAGGAATTCATTTGCATTTACTTCTGAAAATAGATTATTGTCCAAAGAGAAATTTACGCTTATGCAATTCTGATATCACATAAGGAAGGGCTTCCTATAGGTACCTGTTTCATCTCTGGCTTCTCAGCTGACTGATATTTAAATGCTCCAATATTAAAACTATATTTCTAGAGTAATGTATGGTTCTTTGATCACGTGTATCAGAATTACAGGGGGGTGATTGGATAAGAAAATTACTGTTCCCCAGCCCGCCTCCACCTATTCGATCAGATTCTTAGGAAGCGGGAGCAGGGTGGTGTGCACAGGGCTGGGAAAAATGAAATACAGCTGTATAACTGTGCTCAGAGAGAAAATCCTTAATGTCAGTAAGATTATAAAACAGACACAAGATTGTAAGCTGTGGCTTTAGAGTGAGTGGGAACTGTCCCTGCATCTTGACAGAGGCAACTGGGTGTATGTAAAGGTACATAGCAAATTGCTGCAGACGTTAAATATTGATTTTTAAGAAAGAATCCCTGTAAAGTGGATCAGTGTTTGCCACTGAGCAGTGGGTGGAAAGGATGAACAGGCAGAGCACAGGGCATTTCTCAGGGCAGTGAAACGACTCTGTATGACGCTATAATGATGGATACCTGCCATTATACATTTGTCCAAACCCATAGCATGTACAACACAAAAGTGAACCCTGGGTGATGGTGATGTGTAGATGTAGATGTATCGATTGTAACAGATGTACCACTTCTACTGGGAGATGTTGATAATGGGGGAGGTTGTCGGGTGGTGAAGGGGCAGGGAGTATACGGAAAAGCTCTACTTTCTGCTCAGTTTTGCTGTGAACCTAAAACTGCTCTCAAAAATAACTTATGTAGACTTGTTGTTTCCAAGGGGGAGGGGGTCGGGGGAGGGGTGGAGTGGGAGGTTGGGGTGAGCAGATGTGAGCTATTACATCTGCTGAACAACAAGGTCCTACTGTAGAGCACAGGGAACTATATTCAGTATACTGGGATAAACCATCATGGAAACGAATATGAAAAAGAATGTATATATATGTATAACTGAAGCACTTTGCTGTACAGCAGTAATTAACACACAGAACACTGTAAATCAACTATACTTCAGTTAAAAAAAAATAATAATCTGTTTAAAAATTCCTTAGGACTGCATGGATAGACAAAATACTAAGCTCCATGAAGCCAGTTAATTCTGTTTTACCTCGTGGTCCCCAGGGTCCCAGTTGGACCCAGAAGTGGTGGAGTTAAATCTAGTGATGCTCTCCAATGTCTCTGTTTCCTGAGTACAGGAGCCTGGCTCCTACAGCTGCTGTGAAAAGGAAAATTACAAAAACAATCCTGCAGATGTCTCTGGATCACCATATAGTGACCCCCCTCACATCCATGGTGATAGAGAATGACGCCGGGGATGAACGCATGCTGGCAGACTCCCCTCCACAAGACCATTCTTGCTGTTCAGGTGAGTCTGCCTACCTGGTGGAGAAATTTTTCATACGATGTTACGGAAAAACCCAAATGAACTTTTTGGCCAACCCAATATTTTTTTATAAGCCTAAGGCCTGATAAGCCTTGTTGACATACATAAAAGTAAACAGGAATGGAAAGAACTTGGTTATAGCAGTGGCACCACTTATCTGAACTTCTTTGAAGCCATATACAAAACTCATATAGAATCTAGTACTCCAAAAAGTATTTTTAATGGTCTATCAGATGACAGGTCAGGCCCTACTCCAATCCTGTTGAAAGCAAAGAGTTGAAAACTGTCTGACTTACAAATAGATTTGTTTCCTAGACATTGGAGTTATTCCATTTGGGGGCACTACACCGATTTTCAAATGGACACTTAGTTCCCAGGAGGTTTTTGGTGAGGCAGGCAGGAAAAAGGTGTGCCTTCCATTTCTAAACTAGGAGAAAGGGGTTTTCTTGGGAAAAATATATATGGAAGCTAAGAAGCTCAAAATTGCCATAAAAGCTATCCATGATCTCTGTGTCTTGTGGAATGTCCGAAGGTACACCCAAGGGCATGTGTGCCCACATTTAGAAGAGCTTGGTTTACTCATTTTCTTCCTTCCTCCCTTTCTTAGGGACTGGTCCTGTTATAACAATCTTGAGAATGACCAGCATTCACCGGAGGGATCGTTTTCTGCATTTTTAATTCTGTCCAAGTGAGATGCCAACTTTATGACAGTGGTCCAGGCTTCAAGAAACTCTTACTTCTGACTTCCAGTTACAATAGCCTGGAGCCTCACAGCTAAATTTATGCAGGGAGAAACTCACACTAGATGACCTGGCATTTATAGGTGATTTTATATCCCCTGGATAAAATGCCTAGGTGAACTGGCATTTTTTCTCAGAGACAAGGAGCTGACTGCATATCAGAAAGCCAAATGAATTTTTTGCAACCAGTAGGGGATATTGGTTGGTTGGGAAACTAAATCGTTCTGATTGTTTTGTTTTGTTTTCTTTTTTATTGAAGTATAGTTGATTTACAATATGGTGTTAGTTTCAGGTGTATGGCAAAATGATTCCATTTTATATATATATGTATTTTCAGATTATTTTCCATTATAGGTTATTACAAGATATTGAATATCGTGTTATACAGTAAATCCTTGTTGCTTTCTGATTGTCGTTTGGTGAGTAGATAGGAATAGATCCGAGAAGATGCCATCCAGAGTCTGGCTGGACCTCATCTCCCCAGTTTATGGTGAAGGCACAAGGTCCTTCCCCAACCTCTGAGGGCTGGTTCCTCGTACTACTGACCCTAGCCCGGGACCCAGACTCTGCAGAGAAGCCTACAGCAGGCCCTCACAGCATGATGACAGAAGGAGCTGGAAGATAGAGAACTCAGGAATAAAAATAATGGGAGAAAACCTTAGCTGAGAACCTCTGGGGTCTGTCTGCATAAAACAGATTCTTGATATTGTAAGCAATGTCCATGGAAAAGTAAACCCGGAAACTAATGGATACAGTTTTTTTCTATGCAGGTGCCCTGTATTATGGCAACAGAGTTGCTCCAAATTCATTCCCACCTTGGGTGAACCCTTCACCGACACAAATGGTCCCAATGCCCGCGGTTGGCGCTCCAGTGCTTGAGACAACCCCTCCTCCACACGTAATGAGAGGTAAGGGAACTTCCACAATGCTTCCACATCCCAGATCTCAATTGGACCATAATGCCATGGAGCATTTGTATACGTTTAAAAAATCCTGGTAAAACTGGGAGCCTTTTATAGGCATCGTTGCCTTCCATGGAAAGAAGATGGCCCCGTGTATTAGTCAGCTTGGGCCACCAAAACAAAATACCATAGACTGGGTGGTTTAAGCAACAGAAGTTTATTTCTCCCAGTTCTGGAGGCTGGGAAGTCCAAGATCAAGGTGCCAGCAAGGTACATTTCATTTTCTTCGTTTGTAGGCAGGACCTGTCTTCCTGCGTGTTCACATGGCCCCTTTGTGTATGCACTGGAGAGAGAGATAGAGGGCAGGCTCTCCAGTGTCTCTTTTATAAGGGCACAAATCCCATCATAAGGGTCCCACCCTCATGACCTTGTCTAACCTTCATCAGCTCCCAAGGCCCCACCTCTAAACACCATCATGTTGGTGGTTACAGCTTCAACATATGAATTTGGGGGGGACAATGCATTCCATAGCACCCCATTTCCAACTGTACGAGGCAAACCCTCTGGGATGGAAGAGATGCACCTCTCGTGTGGGGAGGGCCAATGGGTATCAATGGAAAGGACATCTTCTTTGGAGATTGTTCATGACACTCATTTGAACTTAAGTTACTAACATTTCTGCACTTCACTTCCTTCATTTTGAAAAGAGGCATCATGATACTTACGTAGCTGTAAGTACGTAAGTATCATGATGTAAGCTACTTACATAGCTGTCGATTAAATGTGTAACCATCTTTAAAGAGCTGGCATGTTATAGTCACTCAATAAATAAGTGTTTTGTTTGTTTGTTTTTGGCCGCACCGTGCAGCATGTGGGATCTTAGTTCCCCCGACCAGGGATCAAACCTGTGCCCCCTCCAGTGAAATCGCAGAGTCTTAACCACTGAGCCACCAGGAAAGTCCCTAAATAGGTGTTATTATCAATTTTATAATCAAAAATACTTGAATGTTGTTTCCTATATAACTGCATTATCATACATTATTTTGTGGGGTTGTTTGTTAATTTGCTTACTTGATTTTAATCAACAGCATATTTGAAAATCCTCGTTTTGCTCAGCATTTAAAAATCTTTCTACCAGTGGTTTCAGTGGCAGGCATGGGTAGCAGATGCAATCGTGTGAAAGCCAGGAAAACGAATTTCCTCGTGAGAGTCCTGGCAGCTGCAGCTGGCTTCCTTGTGCAGATTCTTTCTTTGCCTTCTGGTTGTCAACCTCTGCAGGGTCTTATTTCTCAACCAGAGAGAGGAGCTGCCTGGGGGAAATAGGAAACTATCTTCTCTCCTGTTCCTGGTCTGCACTATGCCTTTCAGTGAAAGGGATTTCCACTGCCTACCCATTGGCTGGTCCCATGTAGAAAGCTTGTGCCCCTTTTCTGCCTTTTACTTAGGAGTAAATTTAAACATTCAAAGAAGGAGCACATCCCTCTCCCTCTTGGAAGTTCCAAAGTACCAGCTTAACTCAGGTGGTTTGCAGTTTAAATATCAGAGTAGCTTCTGGTGTAGCTTCTTAGAAATGTGCTGCTTTTCTAGACTGCTTGGAATGTAAGACTCTTCTATCCAGAAATCCTCAGAACTGATTTCTCAGGACTGTACACCTACCACTCACCCGACATCGAATTATAACAGAGAGAACACAGCAAGGGCTTTGAATCGATATTTATGATATCTTTAAATATCTTTAATAAGTATCTTGATAGAGATATTTTGAAACATCCCACCTCTACGACTTAGCTCTGAAATTGTTATTTGTGGGCCCAAAGTGATCTTCTTCACGCTTTCATTGGTGGTGATGCTTCAGACAGAGGTCCCTCCACTCCCCTCCCACATCACCTCCAACTATGGAGCTTTGGTGAAGGGCTCTGCATGTGACTCTCAGAAGTGACAGCCTCGTAAAGTGGCACATGAGGAGGGAATCTATGTGACCAAGGTTGCTGTGCTTGCACAACAGCCATTTTTACTATGTGTTTCCAACGAGTGGCTTCTGAGAACAAGACCTGATTGCAGTGACAAGATCATGAGTCACTTAAACTGTTCCTTTGCAAAATAAAACTTTGCGTAGAAACATGTAGAGCCCGAGCCAATTTATTTTGAAGTGTTCTTCTCAGTAAGAATGCAGTGCTTGCTCCGAGTTTCTTGTCTCTGCTGTATGAAGCAACCAAAAGGACAAGGTCTTGAGAGTCAAACAGTTCTGGGGTCAAACTCTGCCCCCATGACCTTGGCCTGGACACTGAAACATCTATAGGTCTCAGCCCACCTTCAAAATGGGTATGATGATAACCTGCAAGGTGGTTCTAAAGTAGGTTCCTGGTTCCTAGGAGAAGCTCAGTAAATGCTGGCTAGTCTTACACCCATTAACCCCAGGTCCTCAATCTCCCTCCAACCTGATCAGAATGGAAGGCTGCACAGACTAACTTCAGTATGATCCTTTGTTTCTGGTAGACGTCTATCAACTCATTACGGCAGTACTGATTCACTGCTGCTCACCAAAAGGTCTGATGGATGGGATTTAGGTTCATCAAAATGGCAAAACCCATCATTATCTTTAATGAAAGCAATTTCCTTCAAGCCAGGTTATCTCAAAACACCCTATTTGTGTAGAGGAAAGAAGAGGCTATCATAATAAAATGATTCTTTTGATTAAAAAAAACAAAGAGGTGGGAACCTTTGTTGCGTGTTTTAATGATGCCCTCTCATGCCCAGCTCCTACACAAAATCAATTAACCAAGTATTTATTGACTACAGAACATGAGCTTGGTGGTGTGAGGGGTGCAAAGAAGTACAAGATTTTGTTCCAGTTCTGGATGAGTTTATCCTCCATTTCGAGTTCCCAAACACACACCTGAAGGAGCATATCAGGATGGCTGGGAGAATGGGCATGTAATCAGACGGCGTGGCTTTGCGTCATAACTCTGCCACTTATTAACTCTGTGATGTGACCTCGGGCAGGTCACCTGTCCTCTGCAGGACTGCGGTGAGAATTAGTTAATATTTGCAAAGAGCTTTGTGATAGCATCTAGAAAACAGCGACCTCTCACTGGATGGTAGCCCACTCTTCCAATTTTATTCTGGAAAACACAACCACTGCAGGTCTTAAGTCAAACCTTCCTCTTCAGTTTCTTCAATTCTGAGGCTAGAAGCCTGGAAGTGCTAAATGACTCCTCTCCACTCGGTTACCAGATACTGTGGATTCTACCAGATGAATCTTGAATTTCCCCTCTCTCGCCAAACCCATTCACCCGCCATGCTGGGTTTTGCATTTAACATTTCTTGCTTGAATTACTGCTGCCTTAGCTGCTAAATGATCTTCCTATGTCTACTTTCTGATCCTTAATTCATACTGCGACCAGTAATTTCCTAAATGAGGGTCAAAATCATATCACATTTTTCTCCAAAACCTTCAATAGCTCCCCAACAGAATAAAAGTCCGTTCTGTGGCCTGGTGGTCCATGGTTCCCTACGACCTACATTCTTAGTCTTATCTAAGACTTCGCAAAAACCCATCCTCTAGTCATCTTGAGTTACTTTCTTAACAAATCATCAACTTCTCTCCCTCCATGCCTTTCCTCATTCTGTCCACTCAGCATAAAATATCTCTCTCCTGTGTCTTTTATCTACCTGTGTTTTCCTACCTTCAGGACTTAGTTCAAAAGCCAACCCTTTTATAAAGCCTTTCTCCGCTTGCCTGGGTGGAATTGATCATCCTTCCATCTTCATTCCCAGAGTCGTGTGCTTGGGCCATTTTTCAATCATATACTTTAGTCCATCTCACATTAGTGGTTGTGTCTGCCTTCATGAAAGAAAAAATGATATTCTGTTAACGGAAAAAATTATTCATGACATTTGTTAAAGCACGGTAAGGAACAATTTATTCATGATGGGTGTAGGGACCACTGCATTGGGGTATTGCAGTGCAGGAGGGAGATTAGACTCAACTCTGAACACAGCATGGGAAAGTGGGAATTTACAGACAAAAACCAGGCTGGGGTCAGTAAATGGAAGATTACTAAGAGGAAACATCAGTGGAAAGGGGGGGTTCTGGTTAAACTAACCTAACAGGATTCTTGCTGAAGGCAGGCCAGGTAATCAGACCTCACTTGAGGATGGTGGGGGGAGGAGGAACCTGAATAGATATCAAGGGTGATCAGATTTGGAGGGTGGGGGATTCTAGCTAAACCTACTTAGTAGGATTTTTGCTAAAATTAGACAATGCAGAGAGGAACATGGAAGTCCAAAAGCTGAGGTCAAACTTGGAGAGTTCAGGGAAGCCTGAGTAGAGTTAGTCCCAGGAGAGTCTTTGTCACTCCTTCATTAAATTGTTTCTCTCTTGAAGGTAAAGACCATGACTTATTTATAGCTACACCAAGCATTGCCTAATTCAGAGTTTTGCACATAGTTTGGGTTTTTTTCTTACCAAATATTTGTTGAATGGGTAAACAAACAAACAAAAAAGATCAGCCGGAATAATGGTGTCTAGTAACAAAGGAGTACTTTCTTGGGAATAGCTTGATCCTTCATTGCTCTTGGAATTGATCAATATTAATCTGTATGCCAAAAGGTAATATTATGTCTTTTTTATTTTTATGCACTGTATATGACTACTTAAAAATACAGGTATTTTATCTATCTATACACACAGTCACTGTATATACACATATGTAGTGCATTTGTAGTATATATTATATATATATAGTGTGTATGCTTGTGTTTCTTATTCCTTATGTCTTTCTTATTCATTTTTTTCTCTCTAGCCTAGAATATATGTGATAGCTACAAAACGAGTATACACTATATTTGTAAGATAACCTAGAACTCTGATGGCAGCTCCATGAGGGAGGGACGGCGCTTGGACCACTGGGTCCCTGGTGCCTAGAACAGTACCTAGCATATAGTAGGAGCACAGTAAACATTTGTTGTTGTGAAATTAAAGATGTTCGGGAATAAAATACTGTTCAAATTAACCTTCCTTTCTATGATTTTGTTTGTTTTCATTTTCTTTGTATATTTTCCAGTTGAAAATGACCCACACTTCATCATCTACCTACCAAAAAGCCAAAAGAATATTTGTTTCAATATTGACTCAGAACCTGGAAAAATCCTCAATCTTGTTTCTGATCCAGAATTAGGTAAAATAAAAAGATATTATATTAGAATTGGACTACTAGATCATGGTCATTCTTCACTGTCACTACCTGGGATTTCTTTCTTTTCTACCTTAATAAAATCTTATATATATATTTCAAACTACTCTTTTCAAACTCTGATAGTGAGAAATGAATTATAAATATATTCCTAACTATTTGAACTATTATAGATAAAATGCTCTGAGTATGAACTAGCAGAACTTGTTGTGATATGATTAATTTAAACCATAATAAAATAGTTATAAAATGAGAATTACAGAGGAAAAAAACGTTATGTAAATCCTGAAGCTAAATAAAAAAATAATTTTCCCATACTGTCAGGTTTTATTAATTTGAATTATGGTGCCCATATGTACAAAAAAAAAAGAAAGAAAGAAAATGAGCGCACAAGAGAGAAAAAAACATTTTTTTTCCTTGCAGGGATTTTGGTCAATGGACAGCTCATTGGTGCCAAGAAGCCCAAGAATGAAAAACTAAGCACCTATTTTGGGAAACTGGGATTTTATTTCCAACATGAGGGCATGAAAATAGAAATCAGCACCGAGACCATCTCCCTGAGCAGGGGCTCTCGAACATCCGTCTTGTCCTGGTCTGACACGGCCCACGTTCTTAACCAGAGGCAAGTACAGTTACATCCGTATTCAGGTGTATCCTTGGTACGTGACTACATCAACAAATCCAGACATGCGTGACACAAACATAAAATTCAAAATCATCATTTTAAATGTGAAGAAGTCAAGGTTCAGAAAAAATTTTGTTACTTTCTGCCCTGCTCCTGGCAGTAGAGTCTATGTGTTTTGGTCACGGTGTGTCTCAGTGCTAGCCTGGCGCCTGGCATACAGTAAGTCCTCAAGAAGTACATGTTGGACGTGTGAATGAATCCATCAACTGAAATCCAGCTCAGAGTGTCAGAGTGCTCAGAAACACTATGATTTTGTCCTGTGAGTAATATCTTCCCATTAGTATCTGTTCATTGTTGATACGGAAATGTATACATTGACAGAATTTCAGCGCTGGGAGATAAATCAACGTTCTGTGGCCAAAATGTTGTAAAGCTCTTAGAAAACTGGGGGGATTGTACGGGGCAGAGTGAAGTCATATTAGGGGTGAGAGAGGAATGACATTCTAAAACGAGTCTGTTCTGGAATCATTAATTCCTTTTTGACTTCCCACCAGGGTGCTTGTCTCGGTGAAGAAAGAGAAAACTGTGACTATCACCCTGGATAAAGAGATGTCCTTCTCTGTTTTACTTCATCGCGTTTGGAAGAAGCATCCGATCAATGTCGACTTTTTGGGGATCTACATCCCCCCCACAAACAAGTTTTCTCCTAATGTACACGGGTTGATAGGTAAAGTGTCTGTGGACCATCCGGCAGGTGTGGGACTGACCACCCTAGGTCTTGAACAACTTTGGCTCAAGGTTAGAACATTTGGTTAGAATGTGGGAAAGTGACAGGTATGGACTCAAGGGTTCAGGGAGGACCCACACTCTGTGCCCTGGTCTTAATTTATGAAGGTGCCTGAGTGGCACACAAAGAGGTCAGTGTCGCTGAGAGAGTGTAACATTTACCGTTGCTCGCGGTTTCCATAGAAACATGAGACACATCTCACCATGCAGGGCCATGGGGAGGCCAGGTTTGGGTCAGGAACCAGAAGCAGAAGCAAGAGGTAGGCCCAGGCCAGAGCCTTTATTGGGGTTTCTGTGGCAAAGACAGGACAGAGCAGGATAGTTTGGGGTTGGCTAGCTTAATAATTTCAGTGGGCATTGGGCTACAGGGTGGTCTTTCCTTGCCTGGCACCTGGCCCTGGAATGATTCCTTCTGGGGCTCCCAGGCCAGAGAGAGGAGGTCCGGCTCTGGCTTGGTTCGTTTGCAGATCCCCGCCATGCTCCCGGCTGAGTCCTTTGCTCTCTTCAGAATTGGCTTTCCCAGGGTGGCGCAGTCTCTTCCCAGCCAGACGGAGTTTTTAAGATGTCAAAACATCATAATATACAGAGAATAAAAAACATGATTCCTACAACCCAATACAGCAGTGCAGGGCAACTCGTAATGCTATAGCTGGGACTACTTGCTGCTCCAGACAAAGTTTCCCAGGGCTGGGATTTCATCACATACTGGGCAAATTAAGAGAAGGGATGGATACATTGTAAGTTTTGTGCTGAAGATTTTTTTCTCACTGAAGAGAAGTGAACTGGTTTAGGAAGTCTGTGATAACAAGCAGGGCGTCCAGGTCAACCTTCCCTCCTTTTTAAAGAACGGTGGCAATTTAAGCGTACTGTATAGCATCACAAACCAAACGTGTTTCTAGATTTGAGCTGTACTCTCAGGTGCTGACCTTTACCCCCACCATCAGGGTGTTCGATTTACTTAGGGTCCAGTCGATCAGACTCATATGTCAAATGACCATGGGGTGAGCAGCATGGATTTGCCCTCAGGAAGAACCCATCCCCATCTGCATCCTTTTCCTCTCAATACATCTGCCTACCCCAGAAAGTCTAGATGGGGGGACCAAAATGCAGCTTGGATCACATGACCAGGCTGTCCTTCTGTCTTCCTTTGAGTTACATGTAAATAAACGTCTGGACTTTGTTTCATAGGCCAGTTCATGTATGAGCCAAAGATACGTATCTTCAATGAGCGACCAGGAAAGGACCCTGAGAAGCCAGAGGCAAACATGGACGTGAAGGGACAAAAGCTGATTGTCACCAGGTATGTCTCAGATGCATACTGCGGGAACAAAAAGGGCTCCTGTTAGGATTGGACTCACTCGGCCAAATAGAAGAACAAGAAAAGCCATTTCAAGCTTTACCTGTGTCACACTAAACAATTCACCAGGAAGAGACACATACGTGGCATTGGCGTAAGGACACTGCAGAGAGTTCATCCGAAATGCAAAAAATGACCAGGTACATAAGTACGTACCATCAAATGCCAAGATTAATTAATCTACTATTCTCACCTTCATACATTAGAAGCCATATGGCCACAAGCTGGATAATTGAAAAAGCAGATCAGAGGAAGAAATCATAAAAATATCTACGCGCCTTAGTGCTAGCGAAAGAATGTGTAGATTTTTACGTAAGCCTAGAGCTTTCTTTTTGAGTATTTATCCACTGAATGCATGTTTGTGTTTGAATCTACTGAATATGTCTTGGTGTAGCTTTTCTTACACAAACCGGATCCATATGTTTCATTTTGAAGTGAAAACATAGATACCTGTAAAGCATCCTGAATGTAAAATTTTTATACGTCTTTTTCATTTTTCCCAGTTTTTTACAGTTGTCTCACCCAGGCCTAATTTGGTATCATATTAAAGAATTCGGGGCCTTTTTAGAGTTTTTACAAAGCAGCCAACTTTGCTCAATGAGAAATGACTCTTTTGGCACACGGATGTCATTGGCTTCCATGTACTTCATTAAACCATAAAATTACAACAATTAAGCCATAAAATTACAATAATCATTAAACCATAGAATTACAACAGTAAAATAAAATTACCACAGAAATAGATTTGTGAACTGAAACAATGGGCTCTTAGTACACTACTCAACTAGTACGGGTTTACCAGAGATCAGTGAGTTACCACTGGGCGTCAGTAAACGTGTTTCGTAGAAGCAACACTGAGCACAGTTGATCACAGTAATAACAAGTTATCTGAGGTTGGTAAACACACATCTACTCTATGCTAATGACCAAAGGTAAAGGCTGGGCCCCATTTTCATCTACTGCCAGCACCTTGTGACGCACAGCGGAAACTAACTCGACCAGTGGGCCACGCGCAAAGATGTACGTTTTAAAGCTCATTAATGGCAATATACCGTATAACTTCTTTACCCTTAAAACGAAAGACATGAATGTCTCAGGAACAGCCGGCGTCGCCCCTAAGTAGAACAGTCACCCCTGCAGTCAAGGTGAGAGGCACCTCAGATTCATCCTGCAGGGAACCTGCGAGCTGGAGCTTCGTTTCCACTTTCTTCCCATTTGAACGTTATTTCCGCCCCGCAGCCTCCCTGCAGTAGCCTCAGCTCCCCAGAGAGCACGATGGCTGGATCCTCTTCCAGCCTCACCAGATAAACACAAGACACCCAGGAAATTGTGAATTTCAGATACTTGAGACATACTTCTGCTGAAACATGAGTGGTGTTTATCTGAAATTCAAATTTAACTGGCATCCTGCGTTGTTATCTGCTAAATCTGGCAGCTTCTTCCTTGCTCTGGGCTAATTTGGAGACTATACCAGCCCTAGGCAACCTTGAGGACACAGCCCCCAGCCAGTTCCCACTGCCCCCTTGTCCCTTTCCCCGTGTCCAGAAAGAGGACTGCCTCTGAATACATGGGCCTCCCCTCTGCTAAGGCGGCAGGGAAAAAATAAAAAAGGAAAGTTAATTTGCACTCTTTACCTTCCTGGAAAAGTCCATATTGGTCAATCTCTAGACAGGTTATTTGAATTTCTAAGGACACAGTGCTTATTGTCTGTCTTTCTAAACCAAGCCCCAGACTCTGGTGCTTTGTATGACTTGGGGAAGACTTGGGGAATGGGGATGGGGCACGGGGGTGTTAGCAGATACGGCGCTAGAAGAGGGCAGAAAACAGAGAGGGAGAGTGTGTCTTCTTTCTGGATACACAGGCTGGCCACGCCCCAGTCTGTGTCCTAACCACGCGCATCGTTCTCCTTGCAGAGGCCTCCAGAAGGACTACCGGACAGACAGAGTGTTTGGGACCGACGTTCCTTGTTGGTTTGTGCACAACAGTGGGAAAGGCTTCATCGACGGACATTACAAGGATTACTTTGTGCCTCAGCTCTACAGCTTTCTCAAGTGGCCTTGAAAAGTTTATAGTTGGGGAAATTCTATGTATAAATATACATTTTTTTCCTGCCACCTTTGTAGTCATTCTTGAGTTTGAATAATTAAAAACTAACCAGATATCATGGTGGTTTATAAAACCTGTTAACACACCTGAAGAGAATAAATACTTTGCAAAGAAGTTTTAGGATGTTGTTGCGTTTTCAGATGGGAAGGTGTGTTAATCGAGGTCGTGCAGAGGAGAGCTGCGCTGGTGAGTGAAGCTGCCGTCCAGACGGAGTCCTGGGTTTGGCATTTACTGTAAGGACTTCACTGTTTTCAGTGTCAGGTCCTCAACCTTGCAACTGAATACATTATTAGGTTGTCAGTTACATGGGAAATTCCATTATGAGGTTATTTGGTGAACTTGGAATAAGAACAGGGGAAGTCACTTATCTTGTTTTGTAGTTATATATATATGTATATAAAGCCCTGTCACCCTCTGTAGGGATAACCTTGCCAAGGTACCTATGATGCCCATGATGCTTTGCCAAAATTCCCTCCTTAGTGTTGGCCTCAGAGACACTTTTTAGTCCAAGAAGCCTGTATTAGTCAGGGTTCTCCTGAGAAAGAGAACTAGTAGGATGGCTATATCATATATACACACATATATAAACGTACACACATATACAGTTGGCCCTTGAACAATGTGGGGCTTAGGGCTGCCAAAATCCCACACAGTCGAAAATCAACAAACTTTTATCTATGTCTCAAAGACAAAGGAATTGATAGATGACTCACCCAAGGGCAGGAAACTGAAACAGTATAGAACAGATCAGGACTCAAACCCTAGTTTTTTTGTTTGTTTTTTTATAAATGTATTTTTTATTTATATTATTTATTTTTGGCCGTGTTGGGTCTTTGTTGCATGTGCACGGGCTTTCTCTACTTGCGGTGAGCAGGGGCTACTCTTCATTGCGGTGCACGGACTTCTCATTATGGTGGCTTCTCTTGTTGCAGAGCACAGGCTCTAGGCGCGTGGGCTTCAGCAGTTGTGTCATGTGGGCTCAGTAGTTGCGGCTCACAGGCTCTAGAGCACAGGCTCAGTAGTTGTGGTGCACGGGCTTAGTTGCTCTGTGGCATGTGAGATCTTCCCGGACCAGGACTCGGACCCGTGTCCCCTGCATTGGCACGTGGATTCTTAACCACTGAACCACCAGGGAAGTCCTCAAACCCTAGTTCTTTGATTCCACATACTGTGATCTCTAATTAAACACAAACTTTTCCCCATACTTAATTTTAAAGATCTGTAAAATGAAACAACAGGTGCTATATTTTTTTTTTAAAAATCCACATACAGGTGGTCCCATGCAGTTCAAACCCATGTTGTTCAGGGGTCAATGGTATATATATATATATATATATGAAGAGATCTATTATAAGGAATTGGCTTACGTGATTATGGAGGCTGGTGCAAGTCTGATCCATTACCATTCTGTGCTTTCCTTTGTTTATAACTTTCCTTTAAATCTATTCTGAAAATGGATATATGTTCAAAGGCCAAAGTGATGAAATTGCACTTAAAAAAGTTTTTTAAGTTGCATTTTTATGAAGCTTTCTCTCCATAATTTGGTAAAAAACATTTTTCATTTTAGAAAGTAGACAAAACTACCTCTTTTTGGACGTACCCAACCAATACTTGAGAAAGCAAGCGATCATCTTTTGACATAATTGCAAAATATTAAACGTGATTATTTCTATAATTTCAAGATAACCTCAGTGCTGAAGAGGTAAATAGCATTGCCTTTTAGTTTCATTCCTCTATAAAAATTGGTCATCTATGGCACCTATGATTTTTTAAAAAATCTATTGCATCTTTTCTATCCCTATTTCAAAAATACTAATCTTAAAATGCTAATATTCAACACAAACTTCAAAAGTGGGTTCTTATACTGGTTACTTTGTAAAAAATTTTGACCTTAAAACTGCTACCTTTAGCTATATAAGGTTAGTTCTATTCCTAGTATTTTACATGTGCTCAGTAGTTTTAAAAATAATGATGAAAATCTTGGGGTGTAAATTTACATGCAGAGTACTGAGCAACATAGTCCTAGCAAAAGAAACTAGATTTAAAATCAAACCCATGTTATTCAAATTATCAAAACTTTTATTAATAGCTGGTGTTTTAAAATTCATTTCCTGTAAAAATAACCTTATTAAATACTGTTCACATGTGTCCCTCTTGAGACCAGAAAATTGCCTTCTCTATATAATTAATTTTGAATTATAAGTGAATAATCAATTTTGAATTTCAAATGAAGAAACCAAATTAATGGGAATCATTGGAAAAGAAGGAACTATTCCACTGTCTACCTCTTGATTAGTTCTGAAAGTATTATGCTCTCAGTGATGAAGAAAAACAAGTTGACAATTATCTATGTTTATTCGTTGAAGCACCTTGGAACCCATTGGTAATTGATCAATATTTAATTTTGTATAAAGCTGGGGTATTACAGGGCTGGTATTTGTCAAACATATTCCTCTTTAGGACAAAAGTAGCCTATCGTCAAAGCTTTTTGTAAGTATCAATCTAAACAGTTCCCATTAAACCAGTTAGATATGTATGTCTTATTGTCAGAACTGTCAGGAAAATAAGAGCCTTTGTTTGAGAAACAAGACTGCGTTCAGATCATACTTCTGTCATAAGTTTGTTTGTTTGTGTTTTTTAATATCTGAAAATTAAACAAGGCTTCTTAGAGTTGGAAAATTGGCAATCCAAAGAAATAAGTAAAAAAAAGGGAATTAGAGAGTGTCTCTATGTGTAGTAGAAATGAACTATGAATCAGCAGTTATTTTAGTACCTAATGGTATGAGGTCTTATGCAAATCATTCTACTTGCTTTAAAGGATCACTTAATACCATAAGGAGGAGCATCTTCTCTTCAGCCTTATCCCAATCGAAAGAGATGTAAGACTCCAAAGACCCAGTAAGATGAAAGCAGAAATTACCTGGCTGCCTAGATACATAAAAATGCTTATATGCTGTAATAATTTAGTAGTCTTATTCCTTTCTTAACACTTTTTCAGGGAATTCCCTGGCAGTCCAGTGGTTAGGGCTCAGCAGCCGTGGTCCGGGTTCGAACCCTGGTCAGGAAAGTAAGATCCCGCAAGCGGCAAGCATGAGGCATGGCCAAACAAACAAAAAACCACTTTTTCACACTGGCAAAGTCTACATGGGTGACTTTTTCTGAAATATCCATGTGAGAGAAAGAAAAATCAAGGATGCTTCCTTTTAATGGTATAGTGATTCAATTACCCAGTTAACGTTTCTGGGGTCACTTCAGTCAACCTAATGACGAACTTACAACGAAGGCTGAGCCATATTCTAATCCTGTGATCCCATTTCACCAGAGTGGGAACTGAGGTATATACGGATAACAGTAAAGGTCTCTCACTGCAGTACGTCAAAATCAGGGCGGGTTTTTTTTTTTTTTTTTTTTTTTTTTTTTTTTTTTTGGCTGCACCAGGTCTTAGTTGCGGCATGTGGGATCTAAATCCCTGACCAGGGATGGAACCCAGGCCCCCTGCATTGGGAGCGCAGAGACTTCACCACTGGACCGCCAGGGAAGTCCCAGGGTGGGTTTTTAAGTAGGTACTCCAAATTAGCTAATTTCTCTTTATCGGCTAATCATTTCATTTGAATATCAAATGAATATCAATTCACTGAACATTTCAATTCCTACACGACACCCATCTTGGGCCTACACCTGCTTCTCACCGTTTTATCTCCAGCACCTCCTGCAATCGTTTACTTACGGGAGGCGCTTTAGTAAATGTTTGTTGAATAAATTCACTCAAACGTGTCAGCAAAAACTGATAGGCAGTTAGAAGTACACAAGGGGAAAAAGAGCAAATAAGGCAATGGGATCTGACGGCATTCCTAATGAAGAAAACTCAAGGAATTTGGTTTCCTAAGATATCAATGCCAATAGTTTGATATGACCTCAAGCAAGCTGGTGAAAAAGAATAGCTTTCCAAAAACTGAGAAGCCACAGACTGAGAGAAAATATTTGCAAAAGACATTATCTAAGACTATCAATCATGCAAAATATACAAAGAACTCTTAAAACTCAACAGTAAGGAAGTGAATGACCCAATTTAAAAATGGCAAAAGACTTGAATAGACACGATATACAGATGGCAAATAAACATATGGAAAGATGCTCAACATCATATGTCATTAGGGGTTGCAAATTAAGACAATGAGCTACTACTACACACCTATTAGAATGCCAAAATCAAGACAATACTAAACGCTGGCGAGGATGTGGAGCAACAGGAACTCTCATGCACTGCTTGCGGGAAAACAGAAAAGAACAGCCACTTTGGAAGTCAATCTTACCATTCAATCCAGGAACCACGCTCCTTGGTATTTCCCCAAATGAGCTGAACACTTAGGCCTACACAAAAATCTACACACGTAGGTTTATAGCAGCTTTATTCATAGTTGACAAAACTTGGAAGCAACGAAGATGTCCCTCAGTAGGTGAATGGATAAATGTACTGTGGTATATACAGACAAGGTGGTATTATTCAGCACTTTAAAAAAAAAAGAGCCATCAAGCCACGAGAAGACGTGTGGAGGAAACAGATGCATATTACCAAGTAAAAGAAGCCAGTCTGAAAAGGCTACATACTGTATGAGTCCAACTATCAGACATTCTGGGGAAGGCAAAACTATGTAGACAGTAAAAAGATCAGTGTTTGATGGAGGCAGGCAGGGGAGGGGGGCTTAGCAGGTGGGCGTTTAGACTGATGAACCTATTTTGCATGACACCATAATGGTGAATATATTTCATTATAAATTAGTCCAAGCCCATAGAACGTACAATCCCAAGAGTGAACCCTGACGTCAGCTACGGACGCTGGGTGAGGATGACGTGTCCATGCAGGGTCATCAGTTGTAACAGATGCACCATCTGGTGGGGATGCTGATGGTAGGGGGGCTGTGGCTCGGGGGGCAGGGGGCACGTGGGAAATCTCTACACGTTCTGCTTAATTTTGCTGTGAACTTAAAATTGCTCTAAAAAATAAAGTCTATTTTTTTTTTTTTAAAAAAAGAATAGCTTACGATGCTTTAAAAAGAAAAAAAAAAAAGTCAGGGAATTCCCTGGCGGTCCAGTGGTTAGGCCTCTGCGCTTCTACTGCAGGGGACCCGGGTTCAATCCCTGGTCGGGGAACTAAGATCCTGCAAGCCATGTGGCTCGGCCAAAAAAATAAAAAGAAAGAAAGAAAAGAAAATAGAGAAAAAAGTCTACATAAGACTTGATTTTAGGTGTCTGTAGTCACTCTGCTTAACATAACCATATTGGCCTCTAAAAACTTACAGGAAAAAAGGTTCTACAGTCTAGCACCATATTTTTGTGCTTCAGACTTTTTCAATTAAGTTGACCTTCAATAATGCTACTTTATTTTATTCTGTGATAATTTCAGGAAGATGCTGGAGAAAAGAATTAAACGTGGGCGGTAGGGATGAAACATAGTTTTGTAAGAAGAAAACCACTGAGTTGATTCCAAACTTACAGATTTGGGGGAGGCCTATGAAATTTGTCATGTTTCATTTCTCCACTATAATCAGGGAGAACCATTGCCCTTATGGAAATTCCTCAGGTCACAAACGCTCGCCCTCATTTACTGACACTACTGCTTACTTCCGTTTATCAAACACCTACTAAGTGCTGGGCTTTACGTCTGACACCCCATATGCATTTTCTGTAGTTCTCAGAACAACCCTGCCGGGACACACTATTTTTGACAATTTATACATTAAAAGCATTGAAATTCAAGAACATTAACTTTCCTGAGATGACTTAGCTAGTGAATAGAACAGCCAAAATTCAACCTAAAGTCCGCCCAACTCCAAAACCCAGCTCCTTTCCCCAGTACGATGCTGTCCAGCTATTTCAGAAACGCTTTAATTCATCCCAGAACATTTTCTGTAAAGCTACTGACATCATCCTATTACTATTTCTTTCGCTGCCTCCTCTGTCTCTGTTCACCAGCAAGTATTCTCCCGCCTTCTGATAATAGATTTATCACCCCTCCCCTAAGGGTGGGGTTCAAGAGGGATGGCCCATGGGTTGGAATACAATCCAAGTCTGGCCAGTCGGTAGTACTCCAATCCTTTTACTTGGAATGATCTGTCCCGGTGTGGATCCATAAGACTCAATCCCAGGTTTTTTGCTGGAACTGTGACAGAAGGGTAAGATGTAAACCTGGAGGCTGGAGACGCTGGCAGTCATCTTGCTGTTTTGAAAAGTACCTGCGAATGAACCCAACACAGAAGCCAGAGATGACAGGGACCCAGCCCTGAATCTGGACTGCTTGCACCCTGAATCTCACTTGAATCGAGGGTCTGCTCCTTCGCAGTTATATGAACTATAAACTTCCTTTTTTTTTTTTTTTTCCATAAGCAACTGTGAGGTGGGTTTCCTGTCTTTTGTATCCCTTCATAATATGCTGCCCTACTTATTTAAAAATGGATAGCTCACCATTGCTGGTGGGATTGTAAAATGGTGTGGCCACTTTGGAACACAGCCTGGCAGCTCTTCAAATGTTAAACATGGTATAACATGAGTAAGTTACAGTATGACTCTGACTCCAGTCCTAAGATCTGAAAACGTACGTTCACACAAAATCTTGTACACGAATGTTCACAGCAGCATTATTCATAATTGCCTCAAAGCGGAAACAACCCAAATCCAGCAACTGATGAATAGTTTTTTAAAAATGTATACCCATATGATGGATAATTGTTCAATGAAAAGGAATGAGATAGTGATCCGTGCTACAACGTGGATAACCCTTGAAAACGTGCTGTATGAAAGAAGCTGGTCATAAAAGACCGCATATCGTATGATTCCATTTATATGAAATGTCCAAAACAGACAAATACACAGAGATGGAAAGTAGATTAGTAGTTGCCAGGGGCTGGGGAGAGAGGGGGAGTTAGGAGTGACTATGGATACAGGGTTACTTTCGGGGGTGATGAAAATGTTTCAAATTAGATAGTGGTGGTGCTTGCACAACTTTGTAAGTATTCTAAAAACCACTGAAATGTCCACTTTAAATGGGTGAAATTGTATGGTGTGTGAATTATATCTCAATAAAGCTGCTATTCTATTTATAGTTTGACTCTTTAAAATGCAATTATATTTATAGTCCAACTTTACTACTTTACTGATGAAAATAGAAATTTAGAGTATATGAAGGATTTCCTCTAACGATATGATTCTAAATTGTCCTATATAAAACACTTCACAATAATGTTCTTTTAATGAAGATAAAAAATCATCAAGGAAATATTACAAAGGAAAAAAAAATAACAAAGACAAAATTACATAATTTTGATACTTCATGAGATATAATTAGATTTTTCTATAAGTTTAGCTAAACTATACAGTAATATTTAAATAAATCCTTTTGTTTCATACAAAAGAAACACCCTAACACAGTAGAGTCTTGTAATGCCTTCGTGAACACCAATTTGATGCTTTAAGATTTTAATGTGCTGTTAACAAGTTTTCAAACTCAGGCAAGTTTAGAAATGTCTTCGTATTGAATTCCTTCAACTCTGCGTCCTTTTAAAGGGCCCTACAAATTAAAATAATTGAAGAAGAGGTTAAGAACACACATGTACTTACAAGACAAGAAAAGGACACACACTTCTGGATCCAAATTTGCCTTTTTCACATCCCTAAGATACCATTAAGGTAGCTAACAGTTCCACACATCTGTGAATTTTAAAAGTATTCTAAAGTATTCTACGGCATCCTCATCAAGAACTGGCCATATTTTCTTCAGTGCTATGTGGCATGTGTTATCTCTAGACCCTGTGGCAGAGCCTGGCTAGCTGGTCAGTATCTCCTCTGCTTCCTGGATAAAGTCACACTTCCTGGCTCCTCCTGTGGTCAGGTATGGCCGTGAGATGGAGCTCCGGCCCAAGGAAGGGAACAGAAGTGACGCGGGCCACTTCCAGGCCCAGGCCATGCTCCCCTCCACAGGCAACCCGTCACGCTCCCCGCGGCCTGCCTGAAGCACACAGACATGGCAGCTGTCAAAGCCCCGGCTGAAGGTGGTAGAGCCACAAATCAGAAGGACCCTGGGCTCACAAATCACCCCTAAGAAAAGAGCCATTCCCTGATTCAGAAGACCTGTTCTGGACTTCAAAATGAGAAGTTAATGTCTATCATGTTTGTGCCATTATCAGCTGGGTTTTTTTTTAAGTAACAAATATTATTTTAAGCAATACAAATCCTCATACTCAAACATATTTGTCTAGTTTAGCTGTGACAGGCTGGTCTTATTGCAGAAAATGAGTCTAACCTGAAATATGTTTTCTTCTTCCCTTCATATCCAACAAAAAGGGAAAGGGGAAAGAAAACTGGATTAATGAAAGATGATACCTGTCATAAAAGCTGATACAGCCTGGGAACACAGAGGCTAAGAATATGAGCTCTGGACCCAGACTCCCCAAGTTCAAACCCCACCCTCAGCAGGTGACAAAACCCCTCAGTGCCCCATTATCCCCTAGTGGGGAACAGTAACAGTACCTACATTACTGGCTTGCTGAGAAATATAAATGAGTTAGCACATATAAAGTGCTCAGAATAACATCTGGAACATAATATGCATATGAGCTCAGTAATTCTTAACTCTTATTATTAAATCTTTCAGTTAAAGTTTAAAAGTTGCTCCTCTCCACTGCGAAATATAAAATGATGACAATGACTCTACCCCTGGGCTGAGATTTCAGCATTTCTTAGATTCCTTTAAAAAATGCTTTTAAAATGTCTTCCTTTTAATGTACTATAATGATTACATATAAAGGAAATAAGTTCCCAGATAAAGCATGACCCAGCTTGACTCTTTCATTATCAAGTTTAAAGGTCAAAGGTGAATCACACTTCTGTGATAAGAAGGCCAAGCAAGGGATAAAGAAGGGGGCCAGACTTGGGTTAACTAGGCAAGTAGCTAAAAAGCTGGGGCTGGTTTTGAACAATTTGTGAGCTATTTAAAAAATCTGCTAAATAAATGTGTAAATTTCAAATCTTATGATACTGATACTAAAATTTAAGATGCCACAAATAATAAAAAAAGGAGAAACCACTCAAAAAGTTCATGTTTTTCAGGGCATTGACTTGGAGAAAACATGCGGACGTAGAGACAAGCTGACCGACATGCACAAACCAACACAGATATTTTTAATGGAGGCAGGCTGCAAAAGAAGAAAAAAACAAAAAATTTGCATGTGGGTTTCCTCTCCCAAGAGTACACACTGCTTTGCAATCAACCAGAAAGGCTTTCCCTGCGATCACCTCCGAGGTTCTATCTCGGTCCGGCTCTGAGAGCAATGAAAGCATTAGAGGGGAAGATGGAGCTATGGGTTCACAGCAAGGCCGGGAAGAAAGCAGCTCTCGAAAATCATACAGACTGGAAACCAAAGGTGTGGATGGAACCTAGAATATCCTCAACAGTACTGAGTCGTTCTGTTTCCCTTAGAGGAAAACGTGAAGCGAGATCTAAGTTGGATAGTATTAGGAAACTAGAAAGTGGAGGAGATTCAACCTGCCAAGGAAATATGAGAGTTTCCACGATCTTATGCTGATTGAATCAGGAAAAAAAAAAAACTGATTTAAAAAAGAGCTTCAATCTGTTCATGTAGTCAGATTAATAAATTCCCTACTGACAGGTGACATTCCCTGTTCCTTTTTTTCCCCTTAGAGTTTATGTTAGTTGGTGATTAGGTTAGTATTTTCAAGGACAGGGAAAAAATGCTTAATTTACTGAAATGTGATTTCTTTCAAATAAGAACCTAAATGGTTTTTCTAGAAAGCTTTCCTGAAACACATATTCTCAAACCAGTTCATAGGTGGGCTCAGGGGACCTAACAACTCCTTAAAGGGAACACATAAAATTTGGCAGTTTATGTGCAGTTTCTTGCAGAGAGCCCAAAACTTTCATCAGACTCTTCAGGAAGTTGATTATTCCCCCAAACACTAAAACTTCCTGTACTGGAGATGAAAAAGCCTCTCGTTTAGAGATAAAGATACACGGTGCAGTAGCGCAGGGATCTAAAAAGAATCAGGCAGTTAGGAAAAAACATGTTTCAGACCCTTCCTTCTGAAGACAGCTCAGGTCTCACTCAGCCTCATGCGCAGACCTGTCAGGGGACCATCAGTTCTAAGTCAACGAGCAATTTTACTTAAATGTCAGATTTCTTAAAATTAATTACTTTATTGATCTCTCCTACCTTAAATCCTTTATGAAAGAAAGAAGGACATTAAAAAATATTATTGAACTCTGTGGCTTTTCCCCCATTAACTCTGACTATACATTCCCCACTAATCACACTACTACGGCAGATTGAATTTTATGTTAGATGTGGGGGAAAAAAACTGGGATACAAAACTATGTGTAATATATACAATTTTATAAAATACAAAGACTGAAAAAAACAGACCAAAATATTAATGGAGGTTATCATTTGCCTGGAGGTTTAGGGGCAATTTTAAAAATTATTTATATTAAATTGTATTTTTCAGCTTTTATACAAGAGAGCTGCTAGAGACTGAATGTTTGTGTCCCTGTCAAAATTCATTCAATACATTCAAAACGTGATGGTATTAGGAGGTGGGGTCTTTGGGAAGTGATTAGGTCATGAGGGCAGAGCCCTTGAGAATGGATTAGTGCCCTTAAAAAGGGATCCCAGAGAGCTCCCTTTCCCCTCCCACCATGTGAGGACACATTAACCAGGAAACAGGCCTTCAGCAGACACCGAATCTGCCTGGGCCTTGATCTTGGACTTCCAGCCTCCACAAATGTGAGAAGTAAATTTCTGTTGTTTCTAAAGCCACCCCAGTCTATGGTATTTTGTTATAGCAGCCTGAACAGATTAAGACACATAAGGAATTTCTTTTGTAATCAGAAAATAAAATGCTTTAGTAATGTCAGTCATTAGAGAAAATAAGCTTACAGATTTCCAAATAGGAGAGAAGGCAAACAGAAAACCCAAACTTAAAACACCAATCCAATAAAAAAAACCATAGCACATTTTAAAAGCATTTTGAAATTTCTGTCTTTGTGTAAACTATACTTACGGTTTCAATGACTATAGTAGCTGAAAAAGTCTTCTCATTGATGGATTCTAGGGTACCTTCATTTCCTCTGTAGCCTCCATTTAAAACGAGAATTCTTTTTCCTATAACAGAAAAGGGTTAACACTTAATAAAAAGAAAATGGCCACTTTCTTCTACTTTCTTACAGCCAAATGCAATTACACTGAATCAACGTAGTAGAAAACAAAACTATTCTCTTAGAAGTTCTTAATCATTTAATATCTGTATGATTCTAAAGTACAGTTTGTAGATACTTTGATTACTATAACATTACAAGACTCATCATTTTTTCTACTTATTTGTCAAGAGATGTTTTAATTTTATACCAAGGAGTATAAGGTTCTTGGAGGAGATGCCCAGAGCCCAGAAGTAATCAGAAAAAATTCAGCTTACTTTTAATTTCTCTCTTTTTAAAATCATAAGATGGTTGCTAGTTTCATAAAAGCGTAAATATATGCCTGCTATTTGGTTGAGCCATTCTATCTCTAAGAATTTTCTCAACAGAAATCATATATCCATACAAAGATCTGTATGTGAATGTTCATATAGCAGTTTCGTTTGTAATGGCCAAGAGCTGTAAACAGCCCCAATGTCCATCAGTAACTGACTGGATAAAGAAACTGGAACATCCACATAATGAAATACTTGGCAATAAAAAGGAATAAAGTATAGATGCACACAACAATGTGAATGAATCCAAAATGATGCACTTAGTGAAAGAAGCCAGACAGAGACACAGGACACGTGGTATGATTTTATTTATATAAAATTGTAGGAAAATATGAGCTAATCTATAGTCACAGAAAGCAGATTGGTGGTTGCGTGGGGGACACGGGAGACAGAGCAGGGAGCGAAGGATTATAAAGGAAACAGAGGAAACTTTGGGGGGTGATGGACACATTTGCTAACTTGATTGTAAGGATGGTTTTCACGGGAGTATGCATGTGTTGAAAACATCAAATTATATACTTTATACAGATGCAGTTTATGTCAATTACATCTTACTGAAGCTGAAAAAAAAGTCCACAATTTCTAATCCATAAAATGAATTTTATTTTAGGGAGAAAGAATACAGGAGACTAGAGACTAACATTATCACTGTGCCAGCAATGATACCACCATGAAGAGTCTGGGTCAGAGGCAAACAACCTAACTACAGAAGCATTTATACTAGATATGTGTAAGACAATTAAGGAAAAGAAAATGCAAAATAATACTGACTTTTACTCTACCATCTCAAATAGCTAAACAAGTATATTAATAATAATCCTAATATGATTGATTTTATCCAGATATGTCTGTGATTTGCTTCTGGAAAGAAAACAAAGATTCTAGAAAGGGAAAATTTATTTATGCCACAAAATAGCTTTCTCAGAGGACTGGTAAACTACCACCTCACCAAGTCAAACTGGGATCAGTTATACTGGCAATTACATGTTTCTAAAAAGGAAACTCATACCCAGAACTATCAAGTAACGTCAAAAACTAAGGTTTTAAGAATGGAATCACTTATTTCGATGGTATATTAAATGGTCTGCAAAAAGATTTACCTGGTGCTGGAATTACTGTTTCTAAATGAGTCTGGTCAAGTTTCAGCTTGTCTCCAGAATCAATCATCTTCACGACAGCTGTGTAATTGTCAATTACTTCCTGCCATGTAAAACCAACACTTTTATAACAGAAGAGAGATGTGAACACAAAGTCCAAAGGACAGAAATAAATGTAAACAATGAAATTCTAACCAAAAGGTAAGAGTAACTTGTTTTAAGAGTAACTCCTTGTATCAATGGAGTTTATTTTCTAGATGCCATATATGACCTCAGGCTATGGTTCTTAAAGAATTCAATTCAAAGCTTAGTTAAGGTTTTCATCTGGAAAGAAAAGGCTGGTGATCTTAGAATAAGACTTTAAGAAATACAATGAGAGGGATAATTCTGTGTCATTTCAAGTACAGTAGGAGGGCAACTTATACACGCACAAGGCTGGGTGCTAGCATGAAACTATACTTAGGAAAAGCAAAAGAAAGAAAAAGACTGGGACTTCCCTGGTGGCGCAGTGGTTGAGAATCTGCCTGCCAATGCAGGGGACACGGGTTCGAGCCCTGGTCTGGGAAGATCCCACATGCCGCGGAGCAACTCGGCCCGTGAGCCACAATTACTGAGCCTGCGCGTCTGGAGCCTGTGCTCCGCAACAAGAGAGGCCGTGATAGTGAGAGGCCCACGCACCGCGATGAAGAGTGGCCCCCACTTGCCGCAATTAGAGAGAGCCCTCGCACAGAAACGAAGACCCAACACAGCCATAAATAAATAAAATTCTTTAAAAAAAAAAAAAAAGAAAGAAAGAAAGAAAAAGACTGGAGCATTGATTTTTAAATTTTAAAATCCTAGAGCAATCAAAAGATAAGT